>NW_006921618.1:11946147-11953240 GCF_000298275.1 Orycteropus afer afer | reverse complement strand
TATGTTGGAGTGACTTGCCCACAGTTTTCATTTTCTTTGTTTTGTTTGTCTGTTATCTATACTGACAGGGTACTGTGCTGTGCTCCTCTATTCAGTAGTTGACAGCACTTATACACTCACCACCTGTCTCCTTTCCTGTTGTCAGCTTCTTGTATGTCCTTACTGACCCTGGCAAACAGAGCCTGTTCTTAGGTCCCTGGAATCCAAATGAGAATGCTATCTCTTTAAAATCCAAAATGGTTGCCACTTGTAAACATTCAAATGGCTGCGCTCTCAGTCACTTTAAATATCCAAAATGGCCTCCACTTGTAAACATTCAAAATGGCTGCACTCTCCAGAGAGCAGAAAGTCCATTCAGGTTGACTCCCTCCTTGCTGTTTCCCTTCCTAGTCACCAGAGCAGTTGTCCTACAGCCCTTGGTGACCAGGATTGATCTTTAGGTCAATTCTCAGGTCCCAACACCACTTGGAAATATTCAAGCTGTTGGTCTTGTCAGAGTAGCTGACAGTCTGCAGCTCCGACTGTCTCTGTACTCACTCTTTTCATTCAGGTTTTTTCACTGGTTGGTGCCTAATCCCCTTCTGTATAGTTCCTTTCAAAGCTCAGGCTTCCAGGATTATCTTCTGTATCTCTGTCATTTGGGTTTTTCTTTTCTTTGTTGAAGAGGGTCTGTGTTGCTTGTCTGCCTATTCCTCCATCTTACCGGAAGTCCCTTGTCAACAATTTTTTCTATTTTACTTTCTTCAAGTTTTCTGATGAATTAAGGGTGAGGAGAGGAAGTAGCGGCATCTTTTATCACCCCCAACCATGTGATTCCCTCTCACTAGAGTCTTCTTTTTTTTGCTAGCTGTTGTTGAGTCAATTTCAACTCATGGAAGCCCCATGTGTACAGAGTAGAACTGCTGCATAGGTTTTCAAGGCTGTGACCTTGAAGCAGATCACCAGGCCTGTGTTTTGAGGCTGTGGGTGGGTTTGAACTGCTAGTGTTTCAGCTAGTAGTTGAACATTTAACCATTTGTGCCATTCAGTGACTCTCCAAACTCTAAGCTGCAATTTTCACTGGCCAACAAGCTCTCAGCAGACACAATGGCAGGCTATAATGCCCCAACACTGTGTTCTGAATAAATTTTAACTCTCAACTGAATTTAGAGATAAAAATACTATCTTAAAGCTCTCTTGAGCAGATTGGAGGTGATGCAAATAAATGCATGGGCATGTTGGTGCCTAATAATGCTACTCTTATTACTATTAGTTCCAGGCAAACAAAATGTTCATGATAATATTTATGTGGGTATGCATTAACGAAAATAAAGGTCCTATATTGTGGTGCAGGAGCTCTGGTAGCATAGTGCCTAAGGCACTTGACTGCTAACCAGAAGGCTGGCGGTTCAAACCCACCAGCCACTCCTCAGAAGGAAGGTTGGGCAATCCTACTTCTGTAGTGATACTGCCTCGGAAGCCCAAGGAGGGGTTGCTATGAGTCGGGGCCAACTCCATGGCACATAACAACAACAACAACAACATATTGTGGTGCAGTTAGTTGCTTAATATGGCCCTTATAGCCATAGTCTTTGTAACTTTCACCAAATGATGGGGTGTGACAATGCAAATGTGAGGTGCTTGTGGCCCACCAAGGAGATTGGATAACTTGCTAATCATGCAAATAAGGTACATGATACCCTTGCAGGGGTGAGACCATGCATATAAAGTGCATAGAACCCTAATAAGGGTATTGGTCAGTTATACTATTCCACTAGGCTTTAAATGAGACATCCCAGTGTAGAAAGGGAGGACCTGACTACCACCAAGAAGAGATGGGAGCAGAGCATGTGCTTTGGACCAAGGGTCCCTAAGCTGGAACCACCTTGACTCAGGAGACAGAAAGAGCTGTAACACTGGAGAGATGGCAAAGGCAGCAAAATAGTGGCAGTGAAATGAGGGCAGCAGAGGGAGCAGCACCAGGTGACTGGCAGGAGATGGTGTGGTGGTCTTCTGGACCCATGGAGTGAGAAAGCTGAGCGCCTTTGGGCAGGAGGCTTGCTGTAGGAGTGGAGTGCCTCCAGCTACTCAGTGGAGCTAGGTTTGCTGATCCATGGAATTGGAGCTGAACGTCTTTGGGTTGAAGCTTAGTGGCAGAGTGGGGTGCTTCTGGGCACTTATTAGCAGAAGTGAAAGAGTTTTGTAACAGTTTTCTGAGCAAGGCAAAGGCTGAGGGGCTGAGAGGCCAAAAGCTAGGCTGTTGTTGTTAGGTGTTGTCGAGTCATCTCTCACTCACAGTGACCCTATGTCCAGCAGAACAAAACACTGCCCACTCCGGTGCTACATCCACAATCTTTGCTATACCTGAGCTCATCGTTGTAGCCACTGTGTCAACCCATCTTGTTGAGGGCCTTCCCCTTTTCCATTGACCCTCCACTTTGCCAAGCATGATATCTTTCTCCAGGGAATGGTTCCTCTGACAACATGACCAAAGTAGGTGAGATAAAGTCTGATCATTCTTGCTTTCAAGGAGCATTCTGGCTGCATTTCCTCCAGGACAGATTTGTTAGTTCTTTTAGTAGTCCATGTGGCTTTCAGTATCCTTCCCCAATACCACAACTCAAAAGCATCGAGTCTTCTTTGGTCTTCCTTATTCATTGTCCGGCTCTCACATGCATATGAAACATGTAATTGAAAACATCATGACTTGTGTCAGGTGCATCTTAGCCTTCAAGGAGATATCTTTTCTTTTCAGCACTTGAAAGAGGTCTTTTGGAGCCAATTTACCCAGTGCTATACATTGTCTGATATCTTGACTGCTGCTTCCATTGGTGTTGATTGTAGAACCAAGTAATGTAAAGTCTTTGACAACTTCAATCTTTTCTCTATTTATCGTGATGCTGTTTATTGGTCCAGCTGTGAGGATTTTTATTTTCTTTATAATATACCCCAGACTGTTTCCTTCAATCTTCATCAGTAAGTGCTTCAAGTCATTCTCACTTTCAAAAGCAAAGTTGTGTTGTCAGTGTATTGCAGGTTGTTAATGATTCTTCCTCCAATCCTGATGCCATGTTTTTTTTTTTTTTCATGTAGTCCAGCTTCTCATTATTTTCCCAACATTTAGATTGAATTAGTGTGGTGAAAGGATACACCCTGACACACTCCCTTCTTGATTTTAAATCATATAGTGTCCCCTTGTTCTGTTCAAACGACAGTCTGCTAGTCTATGTACAGGTTCCTCATGAGTATAATTAAGTGTTCTAGAATTCCCATTCTTCTCAATGTTATCCATAATTTGTTATGATCCACAGAATCAAATGCTTTTGCATAGTCAATAAAACAAAAGTAAACATCTTTCTGGTATTTTTTGCTTTGAGCCAAGATCCATCTGACATCAGCAGATATCATCCCTAATTTCATGTCTTCTTCTGAATTCAGCTTGCATTTCTGTAAGTTCTCTGCCAATATACTGTTGCAACTGTTTTTAAATTATCTTCAGAAATCTTGCATGTGATATTAATGATATTGTTCAATAATTTCCACATTCTGTGGGATCACCTTTCTTTGGAATGGGTACAAATAGGGATCTCTTCCAGTCGGTTGGCCAGGTAGCTGTCTTCCAAATCTCTTGGCATAGCTGAATGAGTGCCTCCAGTGGGGCATCCATTTGTTAAAACATCTCAGTGGGTATTCTGTCAGTTCCAGGAGCCTTGTTTTTTGCCAATTCCTTCAGTGCAGCTTCGACTTCTTCCTTCAATACCATTGGTTCATGAGCCTATGTCACCTCCTGAAATAGAGGAACATTGACCAGTTCTTTTTGGTACAGTGACTGTGTATTCCTTCCATCTTCTTTTGATGTTTCCTGCATCATTCAATATATTGCCCATAGAATCTTTGAATATTGCAACTTGAGGCTTGAATATTTTCTTCAGTTCTTTCAGCTTGGGAAATGCTGAGCATGTTCTTCTCTTTTGCTTTTCTAATTTGAGGTCTTGCACATTTCATTATAATAATTGACTTTGTCTTCTCGAGCTGCTCTTTGAAATCTTCTAGTTAGCTGTTTTATCTTGTTATTCCTTCCATTTGCTTTAGCTACTCTTCATTCAAGGGTAAGTTTCAGAGTCTTTTCTGACATCTGTTTTGTCTTTTCCTCCTTTCCTGTCTTTTTAATGACCTTTTGCTTTCTTCATGGATGATATTCTTGATGTCATTCCAGAAGTCCTCTGGTTTTTGGTCATTGGTGTTCAATGCATCAAAGCTATTCTTTAGATGATCTCTAAATTCAGGATGGATATATTCAAGGTCATATTTTGGCTCTCATGGACTTCTTTTAATTGTGTTCAACTTCAAGTTGAACTTGCATATGAGCAGTTGATGGTCTGTTCCACAATCATCTCCTGGCCTTGTTTTGGCTGAAGATATTGAGCTTCTCCATTACCTCTTGCCACAGATGTAGCCAATGTGATTCTTGTATACTCCATCTGGTAACATCCATGTGTATGGTTGCTGTTTGTGTTGTTAAAAAAGGTATTTGTGATGAATAAGCCATTGGTCTTGCAAAATTCTGTCATGCAATCCCCAGAGTTATTTCTATCACCGAGGCCATATTTTCCAACTACCAGTGATTCTTCATTTCCAACTTTTGCATTCCAATCACCAGTGATAATCAACACATCTTGATTGTATGTTCAGTCAATTTCAGACTGCAGAAGTTGGGAAAAATCTTCAATTTCCTTTAGTGGTTGGTGTGTAAATTTGAATAATAGTAGTATTAACTGGACTTCTTTGCAAACCAAACTCACTGCTGTCGCGTCAGATCTGACTCATAGTGAACCCTCCTTGGGTTTCTGAGGCAGTATCTCTACAGAAGGAGACTACCTAATCTTCCTTCTGAGGAGTGGCTGGTGGGTTTACTGACAGCCTACTGGTTAGCAGTCAAATGCCTTAGGCACTATGCCACCAGAGCTCCTGGCCTTCCTTGTAGGCATATGGATATTATCCTCTCACTGACAGCATTGTACTTCAGGATAGACCTTGAAACATTCTTTGTGATGATGAATGTCACACCATTCCTCTTCAACTTGTCATTCCCAGCATAGTAGATCATATGGTTGTCTGATTCAAAATTGCCAAAACAGGTCCATTTCAGCTCACTAATACCTAGGATATCAATTGTTATGTGTTCCATTTCATTTTTGACAACTTCCAATTTTCCTAGATTCATACTTTGTACATTCCATGTTCAAATTATTAATGGACATTTGTAGCTGTTTCTTCTCATTTTGAGTCATGCCACATCAGCAAATGGAAGTCCTTATCCATATCATTAGGAGCTCTGGTAGCATTAGGATCTCTGGTAGCATAGTGCCTAAGGCACTTGACTGCTAACCAAAAGGCTGGCAGTTCAAACCCACTAGGTACTCCTTGGAAGGAAGATGGGGCAATCTACTTCCATAGTGTTATCGCCTCGGAAACCCAAGGAGGGGTCACTATGAGTCGGGTCTAACTTGATGGCACATAACAACAACAACAACAACATCCATATCATTAAGGTTAATTCTACTGTGATGAGGCAGCTCTTTCCCAGTGGTATTTTGAGTGCCTTCTGACCTGAGAGGCTCATCTTCTGGCACTGTATCAGACAATGTTTCAGGGCTATTCGTAAAGTTGTCCAGTAATGTATCAGACAGTGTTTCACTGCTATTCATAAGGTTTTCACTGGTCAATTCTTTGAGAAGTGGATGGCTTCTTGTTTCTTCTGAGTCTGAATCATTCTGGAAGTTCCGCTGAAACTCATCCACCATGGGCAACCCTGCTCTTATTTGAAACACCAGCAACACAGCCTCCAGCCTCACAGCAACACGCAAGCCACCAACGTACCACAAACTGACAGACCGGTTTACTCCCTTAGCTATTCCAAACCCCTCTGCTCATTTCCTGGCCTTCCCCCTTACCTGTATCCAGCTGTCAGCTCTGGTTTCTCACTTCCTGACTGGGGGCTCTCTCTCCCCTTACCTCTATCCAGCCATCAATCCCTGGCTTCCTGCTTCCTGCCTGGGGTTCTCTCAGCTTTGATGATTGAACAAAATGATTGATAGCAGTCCAGAGTCTAGTGGTTCCACCTAGCCAGAGGTCCAAGGCCATATGCATATGAATGAGAAGATGTCAAGATGTGGAGAAGAGAACATGAAACTGGAATGTTTTAAAAAGGGTTATATGTTTATCTGAATGTACTATGGATATTGAATGTTTCTCCTACCTACTGTTATAAAACAGATATAAATGTACGATAGAAATGAATATTGGGTATTATAAATTACAGACAGAATGTGATACCCCCTTCAACCAATAGTGGATTGTTGTTATTAGATGCCATCGAGTCATTTCCAACTCAAAGTGACCCTATGTATAGCAGAACGAAAATTGCCTGGTCCTGTGCCAGCTCCATGATCCTTGCCATACCTCAGCCCATTGTTGTAGCCACTGTGCCAATCCTTCTTGTTGAGGGCCTTACCCTTTTTCATTGACCCTCCACTTTACCAAGCATGATATCCTTCTCCAAGGAATGATCCCTTCTTACAACATGACCAAAGTAAGTGAGACAAAGTCTGACCATTCTTGCTTCCAAGGAGCATTCTGGCTGCACTTCCTCCAGGACAGATTTGTTAGTTCTTTTAACAGTCCATGCGACTTTCAGCATTCTTCTCCAACACCACAACTCAAAAGCATTGACTCTTCTTTGGTCTTCCTTATTCATTGTCCAGCTCTCACAATGCATATGATTGAAAATACCATGGCTTGTGTCAGGCACACCTTAGTCTTCAAGAAGATAGTTTTGTTTTTTAGCACTTGAAAGAGGTCCTTCGCAGAAGATTTGCCCAATGCAATATGTCATTTGATGTCTTCTCTGCTGCTTCCATTGGTGTTGATTGTAGAACCAAGCAATATAAAGTCTTTGACAACTTCAATTGTTCTGCATGTATCTTGCTGCTGCTTATTGGTCCAGTTGTGAGGATTTTTGTTTTATTTTTTAATGCACTTTATTGAAATACAATTTATTTACAGTGAAATACACAAAACTAAAGTGACATGGGTCAATGCATTTTTTTTTTTT
>NW_006921618.1:11926626-11941817 GCF_000298275.1 Orycteropus afer afer | reverse complement strand
AAATCCTCACAACTGGACCAATAAGCAGCATCACGATAAATGGAGAAAAGATTGAAGTTGTCAAAGATTTCACATTGCTTGGTTCTACAATCGACACCAATGAAAGCAATAGTCAGGACGTCAGATGACATATAGCACTGGGCAAATCGGCTGCAAAGGATCTCTTTCAAGTGCTGAGGAGCGAAGATGTCTCTTTGAGGACTAAGGTGCTCCTGACACAAGCTATAATATTTTCAATTACCTTACATGCATATGAGAGCTGGACAATGAATAAGGAAGATGGATGAATTGATGCTTTTGAGTTGTGGTGCTGGTGAAGAATGCTGAAAGTCCCATGGACTGCTAAAAGAACTAACAAATCTGTCCTGGAGGAAGGACAGCTGGCATGCTCCTTGGAAGTGAGAATGACCAGACTTGGTCTCACGTACTTTGGTCATGTTATCAGAAGGCACCATTCCCTGGAGAAGGATGTCATTCTCGGTAAGGTGGAGGGTTGACGAAAGAGGGGAAGGTTCTCAATGAGATGGATTGACACAGTGGCTGTGGCGATGGGCTCAAGTATAGCAGGGATCGTGGAGCTGGTGGGATCGGGCGATGTTTCGTTCTGTTGTGCATGGGGTCACTATGAGTCGGAGACAACTCGATGGCACCTAACAACATACATATACATAAACCAAACCAAACTCACTGCCATCGAATATCCAAAACCAAACCAAACTCACTCTTGTGGAGTCTGTTCTGACTCATAGCAACCCATTCCTTTGATTTCTGATGTAGTATCTCTAGGAAATTCGATTGCTCAGTGTTCCTTTCGAGGAGTGGCCAGTGGGTTTGAATCGCCAGCCCTCTGGTTTTATGTATATGTATGTGTGTGTGTGTGTATATATATATATATACACACACACACATACCCTGGTGGCATAGTGCCTAAGGCATTTGACTGCTAACCAGAAGGCTAGTGGCTCAAACCCTCAAGCCACTCCTCTGAAGGAAGGTTGGGCAATCTATTTTCATAGGGATAGCACCTCAGAAACCCAAGGAGGGGTTGCTATGAGTCGGAGATGATTTGACAGCACATAACAACAACAAAACAAACAACACACACACACACGCACACGCACACACACACACACACACATATATAGTGCCTGCACAATAGAGCAATTTCTCTTGTAGGATCTTTCTATGAAATTTTTTGTAAACTTTTTAATTATAAATTCACATGCAGTTGTAAATACAGAAAAATCTCACATACCCTTCACCAGTTTTCCCCAATGGCATCATCTTGCATAACTATAGTACAATATCGCAACCAGGAAATTGATATTGAAATAATCCATTGGGACAACTTTATGGAGGAGGGGGAAGGAAGGAGGAAGAGAAGAAGAGGGGGGCCTGAGGTAAGAGCACCTTGTCACCACCAAGCCTGAGGCTTGGGGTGTGTGTGTGTGTGTGTGTGTGTGTGGAGACTGGAAAGATAAGTCGTGGAATGTTCCCTGGTTAGAAGAGTCACACTGTCCTGGGTAAAGGGTATGGCCCAGGAATGACCAGCAGCATGGCTTCCAGGAAACCAGCCCTCTGAACTTCTGGTCTGTGGAACAAAGAAGACCTAGGTCTCCCTCAGGCTAGGAGAGAACTACAGAGTAGGTGTCCTCAGAACAGTATCCTGTTCTCCCCAGAGATGGCCTCTCACGTGGCATCTTTTTCCAGACTCTCTGCCATTAATCCTGATGAGATTCGAGAATTAAAGTTCCTGACCAGGGCTGGCAGGTAGGAGAAGGCTTGCACTCCGCGTTCCTCAGTAAATCACTCCGCTCAGCTCGCGTCTCTCTGGGTTGCAATTACAATCCTTCAGGCCCGACACAAAATCATTGCGCTGGTAAGAGGAGAGTACCTGGGTAATGTGTTTAACAAAAATTAACCTGGTTAAGCCTCGACTCTGTTGAAAATGAGAAAGTGCGGATGGGCCTAATCGATTTCGTCCACAGTCCAATTACTTCAGAGCTGGCTTTGGATTTCAACTAAGTGGGCCGATCCGAAAACAGGGATACTTGTTTTATTAAATTACCTCTTTGATCACAGAGTTCAGATTATGGTGGAGTTTGTTTGTTGTTAGCCATGGGGGTTGGTGAATGGAGGAGACGGGACTTGAGTGCACACATTCAAGGGTACACACACCGTTGCCCACACAAGTGTGCACACAAACCTTTCCAGAGTGAGAAGGGTTAGTAAATATTTATTCCCCCCTCTCTCGCCACTGGGGAATTGAAAGTATGGATTTGATCAAATACTCATTTACTCTCCGCCCACCACGACTCCCACCCTCTTGGCCTCTTGGCAGATAAATGATGTTATTTGAAGGTATTCTTGAAATTTCTGACGGAGACTGTTTCTTAAGTGCTTTTAGAGCAGGCCTATACTTTGTAATACTTGTCATATTCTGGCTAGTAAACTCCTGGCCTTTAAAAGCCGGAACCTTACTCTGTTTCCTGAATATGAGGGAATAGGTCATTAACTATGAATTTCAAATGAAGCTGATTTACAATATATATCACAGAAATATGTTTATGAGAGACAGCGAGTACCAAGGAATCCATGGGGCAGGAAAAAAAACCAAGAACCCAGAGAGGGACCAACTGATGTGGCAGTGGGTTTTTCTTCTTTCAGCTTTGTGGCTGATTTGGCTAAGTCTGGGTTTCTTGTCTCTGGTTCCTCATAGAAATACCTTTCTGGTTCTATTCTGCTTCCACCCCCAAAGTGAAGCTCTCCAGGGTGAAGTGCCTGGAGAAGTTGACAGTGTCCTTATCTGTGGTGGTGCAGGCATTTTGTGGGGCTTATTAGTGCTACTGGTAAATTGGGAGATTAATGAGGCCCTCTATACCTCTCCCCCCTGAATGCTTTACCAGGTTGGGCTGTGGATCTAACATACACACTCTGTTCTGGTTCCCTAGTACTGCTCTGAGAGAAATATACCACACATGGGATGGCCTTAACAAACAGAAGTTTATTCTTACAATTTGGAGGCTTTAAGTCCAAGTTCAAAGTGCCAGGCTCTAGGGGCTGGGTGAAAGCCCCTCAGCCTTGGGGTCCAGCTCTGCCTCCTGCTCCCGGCCCACTGGAGCTAGAGGGTTTTCTTCACTCAGACAGCTGCTGGCTGCTGAGGCTGAGATAGCCCCAAGGTTGACAAGTAAAAAGGCACAGTCCCGATTTTACCAAACCACATGGCAGGCCATTAACTTAAGTCCATTGTAAGTCCCAAGGTTGGCATAGCATAGCAGGCTGCTGAACAATGACATGGCTATGTGCAGGGTCCAAGCATGCCATAGGTTAGAAACTATTCCCAAGGCTTCTCCTTATATACAGGAAGCAGACCACATCCCAAAGGCAGCTAGCTACTCAGCTGCTTGTGGTAGGTCTCACCATGGAGTTGATTGCCAGTCTCATCATGGGGAATACTACCACCAGCTGCCCAGCCACTCAACCAGGCCCAGCCAAGTTGACACACAAACATAACTATCACACACTCCACACAGATTGACCTAAGGTTTGAAATAGAATGACCACAGCTTCCAAGGCAGAGTGACTAAAATTCTGGGCTGTGAAGTTACATACACCCAAGTTGGAATCTTGACTCTACCATTCACCAGCTGCATGATTTTGGCCATGTAACTGAATTCTTTAAGCCTCAGTTTCCTTATCTGTAATTTGGGATTAAACTAATAGCACATTCTTCATACTGCTGTTGGGAGAGCTAAATGAGAAAATACCCGTTGAGCACCTGGCACAATGTGAGGCACATAGTAGGAGCTCAAATTGGGCAAGGCACTGTTTTTCCTGAGGTGGGCTGGACTTTTCCTTTTTCAGAGAAGCTGGCTGACTTCTTAGTTAAATGGTGGGGGATGTTTCTTTAGCAGATACTTTTACTTGTGACTCTCTCTTCTCTTTCAGTAAAACCAGCCAAGTTCAAAGCCCATTTTTCTCTAGGAAACCTTCCCAGATGTCCCCTCCAATATCATGATCGCCCCATCCCCAGCCAGAGCTAATCTTCCACTTCTGAGCTCCTCATAGGACTGACATATCTGAAGGAATACATTCATGCATTCATTCATTTATTCAACAAATATTTATTAAGCACCTACTGTATGCATGCAAAAGCTGGCCAGTGATAAAGGAAGATAGAAGAAGAATTGATGCATTGTAATTGTGGTGTTGGCAAAGAATATTGAACTGACCATGGATTACCAAAGGAACAAACAAATGAGTCTAAGAAGAAGTAACACTAGAATGCTCCTTAGTAGAGAGGATGGTGAGACTTGGGTCACTTACTTTGGGTATGTCATAAGAAAAGACCAATTTCTAGAAAACACACTGCCATCAAGTTGATTCCAACACATAGTGACCCCCGCTGGGTTTCTGAGGCAGTAAATCTTTGCAAAACTAGATTGCCCCATCTTCCTTCCATGGAGCAGCTGGTGCGTTTGAATCACCAACCTTCTGGTCAGCAGTCAAATGCCTTAGGCACAGTGCCACCAGTCGTTGTTGTTGTTGTTATGTGCCATCAAGTCAGACCCGACTCATAGTGACCCCTCCTTGGGTTTCCAAGGCGGTATCACTACGGAAGTAGATTGCCCAACCTTCCTTCCAAGGAGTGGCTGGTGGGTTTGAACCGCCAGCCTTCTGGTTAGAAATCAAGTGCCTTGGGCACTATGCTACCAGAGCTCCTTAATTTCTGGAAAAGGACATGATATTTAGTCAAGAAAAATGAAGAAAATCTTCAATGAGATGGATTGACACAATAGTCTCAATAATGGATTCAAACAAACAAAAAGTCATGAGGATGGCACAGGACCAGGTAATGTTTGGTTCTGTTACACAGAAAAGTCATCACAAGTTGGAGCTGATGACAACAACCAACAACAACAACAAAATAATGTAGTGAAGTGTACTAAGCATAGAGGATATAGCAGTGAACAAAACAAGGCCAGGTCCTGCCTTCCTGGAAGCTTTTGTCTAAAGGGGAGGTAGACAGTAGATACGTGGCAAATGAGATGATGAGCATACTGTGGAGAGAAGCAGGTAAGGGGGACAGGGAGTGTGGGCAGCAGGGGACAGCTGACATTTTAAATAGGGTTATCCAGGCAGACTTTACTGAAAGTGAGTGCTGGGATGTTGGGGCAGGATGTTCTAGGCAGAGGGCATGGAACAGCAGTGGTGGCAATGAGACCCAGTGTGGTGACTGGAGTGAGCGAAGGTGAGAGTGGGAGGAGCTGAGGTTGGATCATGCAGGACCTT
This sequence comes from Orycteropus afer afer, assembly GCF_000298275.1. Classification (NCBI taxonomy): domain Eukaryota; kingdom Metazoa; phylum Chordata; class Mammalia; order Tubulidentata; family Orycteropodidae; genus Orycteropus; species Orycteropus afer. The sequence continues at coordinate 11,936,525 of NW_006921618.1, read as the reverse complement.
GTAAATCATATTGAGTATTTTGGTTTTGGCTCTGAGTGACATGAAAGTCAGTCATTTCATTTAGTCATGTGTTCATTCATTTATTCAACAGGTATTTATTAAGCACCTACTACATGCACGTTTACTTGTGTTTTATTGACTATGCAAAAACATTCAACTGCGTGGATCATAACAAATTATTTGCAAATAATTTTGCAAAGAATGGGAATTCCAGAGCACTAAATTGTGCTCATGAGGAACTGTACATAGACTTCTTGTTGTTATTTGCCGTTGAGTTGGACCCGACTCATAGCGACCCCTCCTTGGGTTTCTGAGGCAGTATCACTATGGAAGTAGATGGCCCAATCTTTCTTCTGAGGAGTGGGTTTGAACCACCAGCCCTCTGGTTAGCAGTCAAGTGCCTTAGGCACTATGCTACCAGAGCTCCTGTACATAGATTAGGAGGCTGTCATTTGAACAGAACAAGGGGATACTGCATGGTTTAAAATCAGGAAGGGTGTGAGTCATGGTTGTGTCCTTTTGCCATACTTATTCATTCTGTATGCTGAGCAAATAATCTGAGAAACTGGACTGTATGAAGAAGAACATGACATCAGGATTGGAGGAAGAATCATTAACAACTTGTGATATGCAGATGACACAACCTTGCTTGCTGAAAGTGAAGATGACTTGAAGCACTTACTGATGAAAATTAAAGACTACAGCCTGCAGTATGAATTTCAGCTCAATGCAAAATGAAAATCCTCACAACTGGACCAATAAGTAGCATCATGATAAATGAGAAAAGATTGAAGTTGTCAAAGATTTCATATTACTTGGGCCAACAATCAACACCAAAGGAAGCAGCAGTCAAGAAATCAGGCATCATATTGCACTGGGCAAATCTGCTGTGAAAGAAAGTGTTGAAGAACATAGATGTCACTTTAGGGACTAAGATGTGACTAACCCAAACCATGGTATTTTCAGTCACCTCATATGCTTGTGAAAGCTAGACAATGAATAAGGAAGACCAAAGTAGAGTTGATGCTTTTGAATTGTGATATTGGTGAAGAATACTGAAAATATGATGGACTACCAGAAAAACAAACAAATCTGTCCTGGAAGACTTGCAGGCAGAATGCTCCTTGCTTCCATTCATATACTTGGAAGCTCTTATTTTGGTCACGTTCTCAGAAGGAACCATTCCTTGGAGAAAGATATGCTTGGAAAAGTGGAGGGTCAGCATAAAAGGGGAGACCCTCAACAAGATGAACTGGCACGGTGACTTCAACAATGGGCTCAAGTATAGCAAGGATTGTGAGGATGGTGCATGGCCAGCCAGTGTTTCTTTCTATTTTACGTAGGGCCACTATGAGTAGGAACTGACTTGACTGCACCTGACAACAACAATACAACAACATATGCATGTGAAGAGCTCTGGTGGTGCAGTGCCTAAGGCAATTGACTGCTAACCAGAAGGTCGGGGATTCAAGCCACCAGCTGTTCTGTTGAAGGAAGATGAGGGACTCTACTTACATAAAGAGTTACTTCCTTGGAAACCCAATAGGGGTCGCTATGAATTGGAACCGACTTGATGGCAGTTTTTTTATTTTATTTTGTTTTATATGCATGTGATCGCAGCAGGTTTATATGCATGTGAAAGCTGGCCAATGATAAAAGAAGACAGAAAAAGAATTGCATTCTAATTGTGATCTTGGCAAAGAATACCAAAAATGCTATGGACTGCCAGAAGAATGAACAAATATGTCCTGGAAGAAGTGCAGCTGGAATGCTCCTTAGAAGTGAGAATAGCCAGACTTCATCTCAGCTATTTTGGTCATGTTGTCAGAAGGGACTATTCCTTGGAGAAGGACACCATGCTTGGTAAAGGGGAAGGTCAGAATAAAGGGGACAACTGTCAACAAGCTGGATTGACACAGTGGCTGCAGTGATGGGCTCAAACATAGCAGGGATTGTGTAGATGGTACAGAACCAGGCAATGTTTCATTCTGTTGTTCATATGGTTGCTATGAGTCAGATTCAACTCGATGGTACCTAACAACAACAACAAAAATTATGGTGTTGGTGAAGGATATTGAATGGCCTACCATGGAGTAACAAAATAATGGACAAATCAGTCTTAGAGGAAATACAACCAGAATGCTCCTTTGAAGTGAGCACTCTTTGTTCGCTTTGAAGAGGGGAACTCTTCCAAGAGATTGATGTCTTAGAAGCCATGTGAAATGTTTCAGTCAGGAGGGAGCGATACCCTGTGTGGAATGCTGCTGAGACAGGGAGTGGATGAGGCTGAGAATTGAGGAGGTCTTTGGTGACCTTGACATGGGACTTCAGTGGAATGTGGCCAAAGTCTGATTCAAGAGACACTGGGGACTTCTAGGATCAAGTGGGCAGATTGAATCCATTCTTTTCACTCTCTCCCAAAACTTCAGTAAGAGATTCATTTTGTTCCTGATTGCAAAGGGAAAAGCTTGCCTTTACAGTGGTCTCCAAACATGGGAGCAATAGTTGCTTATTATTCTGGATGTTTGTTATGCAGCATTGTTTAGGTATTGGATGACTGATACAGTGTCTTTCTTCCCTTAGGGACTGTATACTTCTTGAGGACTGGAATGATATCTTTTTCTCCCTATGCTATTGTGCAAAGGAAGATCTTGGAGCCTTCCACATTGGAGAGACTGCAAACCTATGCAAGTGGATAAAAGGTCTTCCTTAAACTTAAAACCAAACAGTATTTTTCTCTTGAGAAGGCTAAAGAAGAGAGAGACTTCTCAAAATATCATATTATTACCAGTAAACCAGTTGCCATCGAGTTGTTTCCAGCTCAGAGTGACCCCATGTGTGTCAGAGTGTGTCTGACTGTGCTCCATAGGGCTTTCAGTGGCTGATTTTTTTCAGAAGTAGATTGTCTGGCCTTTCTTCACCTGGCCCCTCTAAGTGGACTTGAACCTCCAACCTTTAGCTTAGCAGCTGAATGCATTTTGATCATCCAGGTTGTTAGTGCACCTTTCATCATTTTTTCTCTCAGGAATCTAAACTTAGGTGGTGAGATTCTGTAAAGGATATAATTTGGACATCACATTGCTCATTTTAACTTGTAAAATGTTTTGTTCACTGATGTTGTAAATGAAGTCACCAGCCTTGTATTTCATGTTATAACTGAGTATTCTCTTCTGTTAGTGAGAGAATGTCTGACTCTTTAGATCTGGCTTTTTCTTTTAAGCCTGGTTGTAATAAGGGGGACTTCATACAAATTCCAATTCAAACATAGCACAGAGCCAGGGTTCTCCAACTGATGACAGACTGCCCATGGTTTGGCAGTGGGTAACACTATTCTCAGTCTCGGGGTAGTGCAAACAGTCAGTGTGCTTGGCTGCTAGTCAAAAGGTTGAAGGTTCGAGTCTACACAGAGGCACCTTGAAAGAAAAGCCAAACAGCTGCTTCTGAAAAATCAGCTGCTAGAAGCCTACAGAGCATAGTTCTACTCTGACGCACATGAGGTTGCCCTGAGTCAGAATCCACCTGATGGCAACTGTTTGAATCCTCTCTTCAGGGTCCCAGGAAGGTGTTGGCCCTTGTAGAGAGAGGGCAAGAGTCAGGCCTTCCTTCTGGGGCCTCTATCCTAGCAAATAATCCGAGAAGCTGGACTATATGAAGCAAAACGTGGCATCAAGATTGGAGGAAGAATCATTAACAACCTGCGATTCGCAGACGATACAACTTTGCTTGCTGAAAGTGAGGATGACTTGAGGCACTTACTGATGAAGGTTGAAGAATACAGTCTGCAGTATGGATTACGTCTCAACATAAAGAAAACAAAAATCCTCACAACTGGACCAATGAGCAGCATCACAATAAATGGAGAGAAGATTGAGGTTGTCAAGGAATTCACGTTGCTTGGTTCTACAATTGATGCCAACGGAAGCAGCAGTCAGGACGTTAGATGACGTGTAGCATTGGGAAAGTCAACTGCGAAGGAACTGTTTCAAGTGCTGAGGAGCAAGGATATCTCCTTGAGGACTAAGGTGCGCCTGACACAAGCCATATTTCCAATTGCCTCCTATGTATGTGAGAGCTGGACAATCAATAAGGACGACTGAAGAAGAGTTGATGCTTTTGAGTTGTGGTGCTGGCAGAGAATGCTGAAAGTACCATGGACTGCTAAAAGAACTAACAGATCTGTCCTGGAGGAAGTGCAGCCAGAATGCTCCTTGGAAGCAAGAATGGCCAGACTTCGTCTCACCTATTTTGGTCATGTTGTCAGAAGGGACTATTCCTTGGAGAAGGATGTCATGCTTGGTAGGGTGGAGGGTCGACAAAAGAGGGGGAGGGCTTCGACGAGATGGATTGACACGGTGGCTGCGATGACGGGCTCAAGTATAGCAGGGATCGTGGAGCTGGCGCGGGATCGGGTAGTGTTTCGTTCTGCTGTGCATGGGGTCGCTATGAGTCGGATATGACTCGACAGCATCTAACAACAACAACAACAACATCGTAGCCTTTTCAAGGTCTGAGTCTCTGAGTCTAATCCTGATTTCTGGAGCCCCAGCCCCATAGGAAGCTGGATGTACTGTTTCAGCAGCTGGTCCCTGGATGCCCCACATAATAATCTTTCCCTTCCCTTCTCTTTCTCCCTCCCTTCCTTCTTCTCTCCTTCTTTCTTTCTCCTTCCATTCTATTTTTCTGGAGTGAACCTTAAAAGACGATGATAACCAGCTAGTTCTTATCTGTTCATCCATCCATCCATCTCCATGGATCTATCTATCTATTAATTTTAGGATAATTTGGGGATAAAACACATTTATAGGGCCTTAGTTTTGAAGGGACCTTCAATTTCAGAGAGTCCAGACCTTTCATTTTACTGATGAGAAAAATGAGGCTCAGAGAGGGGAAGTGACTTACATAAAGCAACATGGCAAATTATGATCAGTCCATTGTGGGTGGACCTCAGGTCTCCTGACTCCTACTGACTCCTCTGTGGCTTTATGGTTGCATCTAATCGCAGTGAAGTTGGCAAGCCTGCTGGAGAGGGTTCTGTCTAAGGCCTGAGGCAGTCTACTGCTGGGTCCACACAGGTGTGTTATGCCTCTCAACTGCCCTCACCCCTCCTTCTGAACTCACATTTTAGTTCATGCAATGCTCTCTGGCCTAGGTGAGTCTGCTGATAAGTAACATCTTTCAACTGGGTTGCTTCTAGGGCATCATGGAAGAGCTACCATTTACTGAATATTTACTACATGCCAGACACTGCACTTGACACTCTTGGAGCTCAGAGTCAAAGAGGTCACCATCTGCCTAAGATATGCCAGCTACTAAGTGATGGGATTGAGAGGTCTAATCCTGGTGTCTCCATCAGTCAGACTGTGGACTCTGGGAGTGGAAGCCTCCCTGAGCTCCCAGGAAGAGCACTGGACTGGGAGGTTGAGGGCCTGGGTTGGAACTCCAGGCTGCTGCTGGCCAGCCACGTGATCTCACTTGGATTCAGTTTCTTTATCTGCGATGAGCCTATCAGTGCCAGTCCCATCATCCCTGTGATTTGTAGAGAACTGCAAAGGGCTGGGCTCATTTGAAGCACTGCTGCTCGTGACTGTGCTTCTTCACTGGACATCCAGTCATGCCAACCGGCTACACCAGTGCCCTGCCTCCACGTCCCTCCTCATCTCTGAGGGTTAAAATAGGCCACAAGAGAGCTACCCCCAGGACACAGGCTGGGCTGTGTGCTGAGGTTGTCTAGCGGGAGCTTTGATTTCTCCTCTTTGATGGGCAAGGATCCCACTCTGCTGGGTTAGGATGGTGCCCCAGACAATTGTGCCTTTATGAACCCCGCCCCAGAGCTTCCGCCCACAGAAACCTGCTGGCTCAGAACTGCCTCTTGTGGAAAAGCAGCCTTCAGGATAAGGGGAACAAAGAGCTTGTCATGTTTGGGAGAGTTCAGGGCCTGGGCTGGGGCTGGCCCCGGGTGATTTGAGAGGCACACTCAGGAACCTTGTCAGCTCTTGAGAAGGGAGCTACTTCCAGACTGGCTGGGTGAGACCTATGGAATGTCTGGGAAGGGCGTTGTCTCCTATGGCTGCATGATTGAGTTCCCACCTTCTTCTCTCATTCTGTGCGGCCCTGTCCATTGCTCCCTGTTCTCCAGCCACATGGGGTCTTTGGTTAGTTCCTCAAGATGCTGTGCTTCTTCCTGCCCCAGGGCCTTTGCACATGCAGAAGCCTTTGCCCTGCAATTTTAATTTTTCAAATATGCATAAGATTATTATGCATAATTGTTCAGATAGCCTAGCTACCCATCTCTGAACAGACATTAACATTTTGTCATTTTTGCTTCAGAGCACTCCAGGTTTTCACCCATCTTATTGTTCAAAATTCAAAAGGTGGGACAGGGTCTGTGGTGTCCTCACTTTTCTGATCTCTAGACAACCAGCTCCTCTCCATTGGCTCATGCATTATCAGTTCCTAGTGCACACGTTTCTGTAATATTTTGTGCATATTATATGTATATGTACTCATATATGTGTGTGGTAGCGTAGTGCCTAAGGCATTGGACTGCTAACCAGAAGGCCGGAGGTTCAAACCTACCAGCCACTCCTCGGCAGGAAGATGGGGCAATCTACTTCCGTAGTGATACCACCTCGGAAACCTGAGGAGGGGTCGCTATGAGTCGGGTCCGACTTGACGGCACATAACAACAACAAATATATATATATATATTTCACAAATGATAATGCTCATATTTATTGCTCTGACCCTGCCTTACTTTTAAAAATAAACTTTAAAAAATTTTATTTTTTAGAACAATTTTAGATTAACAGAATAATTTTGCAGGAAGTACAGAGTTCCTGTAGGCCCTCCTCCCCCTGCACGCTGTTTCTCCTATTATTAACAACTTGCATTTGTGTAGTACATTTGTTACAGTTGTTGAACCAATAAAAAACCAAACTCACTGTCATTGAGTCAATCCTGATTCATAATGACCCCTCCTTGGGTTTCCAAGGCAGTATCTCTTCAGAAGTAGATACCTTCTGAGGAATGGCTATGGGTTTGAACCACCAGCTTTCTGGTTAGCAGTCAAATGCCTTAGGTACTATGCCACCAGAGCTCCTGATGAACCAATAGTGATACTTTATTATCAACTAAAGTTCTTAGTTTGCTTTAGGGGTCCCTCTGTGTTGTACATTCCTATGGATTTTGACAAATACATAATGTCCTGTGTTCACTGATACAGTATCCTGTAGAATTGTTTCACTGCCCTAAAATAAACAAACTTTTACATTTTAGAATAATTTTGATTTACAGAAAAGGTGTGTGGGTAATATAGAGCGTTTCTGTGTGCCCTCTATCTGGTTGCCCCTATTGCATTCGTATAGTGCATTTTTCACCATGAAGGAACCAACATGGTACATTACTCCATAGTAATAGTACATACTCCATAAACCACAAACAAACAAACAAACAAACAAACAAACGAAAAAAAAAACCACACACACACTCATTGCCATGGAGTTGATTCCAACTCATAGCAACCCCGATTGGGTTTCTGAGGTGGTCAATCTTTATGGAAGTAGATTGCCCCATGTTCCTTCTGCAGACTCCATAGTTTATTCTAATTTCACTAGTTTTCCCTAATGTCTTTTTTCTGTTCCAGTATTCCATACAGGGTTCATATTAGCTGTCATATATCTTTAGCCTCCTTTGGTCTGTAATAATTTCTTAGATTTTGTTTTTGACAACCTTGACAGTTTTGAGGATCACTGGTCAGGTATTTTGTAGAGTGGCCCTCAATTTAGTATTGCCTGATGTTTTCCCCATATTAGATGTGGTTATAGATCTTTGGGAGGAAGACCACAGAAGGGAAATACCATTCTTATTACATTGTATCAAGGGTGTGTGTTATCAGCACAACTTATCACTGGGGATGTTAACCTTGCTTAAGGTAGTATTTACCAGGTTTCTTCACTCTAAAATTACTTCCCCACCCTATTTTCCTACTCTCTGAAGGAAGTTACTCTGCACAGCCCACAATATAAATGTGGGGTGTTAAGCTCCATCTCCTTGAGGGGAGCAGTGTCTACATAAATTATTTGTAATTTGCTTGCATGGAAGATTTGTCTCTTCTCCTTCATTTCTTTATTTATTCAATCATTTATTTATATTACTATGAACTTTGTTGCTGTTGTTGTAATGTGCCGTGGAGTTGGACCCAACTCATAGTGACCCCTCCTTGGGTTTCTGAGGCAGTATCACTACGGAAGTAGATTGCCCCATCTTCCTTCTGAAGAGTGGCTGGTGGGTTTGAACCTCCAGCCTTCTGGTTAACAGTCAAGTGCCTTAGACACTATGCTACCAGAACTCCCAGTATGAACTTAGGGATATTTATTTTATACTTTGGGTTACAACCCAAAAGTTTAATAAATAAAGTTTTTTTAAAAAAGATTTTATTTGGAAATAATTTCAAAGTTGCAAGAATAGTATAAAGAACTATGTTTTTCCTTGTCTCATTTGAGAATAGGTTGCCAACATGGTGCCCCATGCCACTCCTACCCCTGATACTTCAGTGTGTACTTCCTACAAACAAGATACTTCTAAAGAATTTCAGTGTTGTTCGTTGCCATTGAGTAGGCTGTGACCCATGGCAATCTTATGCATAACAGAATGAAATATTGCCTAGTCTTGCACTATCTTCATGATAGTTGATGTATTGGAGCCCATTGTCTCAGATTGTGTCAATCCATGTCATTGAGGGTAAAAAACCACTACACAGCTATCAAAATTAGGAAATTAGCGTTAACTTATTCCTACCATTTAATGCTCAGACCCTCTTCAAGTTTCCCCAGTTAAATCAATAATGTTCTTTACAACAAAAGGATACAAAATCATATTGTTGTTACATTCTTTAGTCTCCTTCAATCTAGAACAACCCCATAGTCTTCCTCTTACTTTCATCACCTTGACACAGACTTTTGAAGATTATGTTGTGTTGTTGTTGTTGTTATGTGCCATCGAGTTGGACCCGAGTCATAGCAACCCCTCCTTGGGTTTCTGAGGCAGTATCACTACAGTAGTAGATTGCCCCATCTTCCTTCCTAGGAGTGGTTGGTGGGTTTGAACCGCCAGCCTTCTGGTTAGCAGTCAAATGCCTTAGGCATTATGCTACCAGAGCTCCTTTTGAAGATTATGTTGTTGTTGTTGTTATGTGCCGTCGAGTCGCCCCCGATTCATAGCGACCCCTCCTTGGGTTTCTGAGGCGGTAATCACTACGGAAGTAGATTGCCCAACCTTCCTTCCGAGGAGTGGCTGGTGGGTTTGAACCACCAGCCTTCTGGTTAGCAGTCAAGTGCTTTAGCCATTATGCTACCAGAGCTCCTTTTGAAGATTATAGGCTAGGTATTTTGTAGCATGTCTCTCAATTTGAATTCCTCTGATGTGCCCTCAGGATTAGATTCAGGTTCTGAATCTTTGGCAGGAACGTCACAGAAGTAACATTATGCTCTTCTTATTATATTCTATTTGAAGAAAATTAAAATAAGTCCATAAGAGCCAACGTAGGACCTTGAGTATATACCTGAATTTAGAGACAATATCAAGAATAGATTTGGCCCACTGAACACTAATGACTGAAGACAAGATGAGTTGTGGGATGACATCAAGGACATCATACATGAAGAAAGCAAAAGATCACTAAAAAGGCAGGAAAGAAAAAAAGATCAAAGTGGATGTCCAAAGAGACTCTGAAACTTGCTCTTGAATGTAGAGTAGCTAAAAGGAATGGAAGAAATGATGAAGTAAAAGAGCTAAACAGAAGATTTCAAAGGCCACCCTGAGAAGACCTTTGTATTATAATGACATGTGCAAAGACCTGGAGTTAGAAAACCAAAAAGGAAGAACACACTCAGCATTTCTCA
>NW_006921618.1:11924372-11925895 GCF_000298275.1 Orycteropus afer afer | reverse complement strand
CATCTGTCTGTATGGATCATAACAAATTATGGATAACATTTTGAAGAACGAGAATTCTAGAATACTTAATTGTGCTCATACCAAAACTGTACATAGTCCAAGAAACAATTGTTTGAACAGAACAAGAGAATACTGCATGGTTTAATATCAGGAATATTTTTGTGTCTATATTCATGAGGAATATTGGTCTGTGGTTTTCTAGTGGTGTCTTTGCCTGGTTTTGGTATCAGGGTTATGCTTGTTTCATAAAATGAATTTGGGAGGATTCCATCCTTTTCTATTTTCTGGAATAGTTTGAGTAGCATTGGTGTCAGCTCTTCTCTGAATGTTTGGTAGAATTCTCCACTGAAGCCATCTGGGCCATCTGGCAGTGTTTTTTTTTTGTTTGTTTGTTTTAATGACCTTTTTCAATTTCTCCTTTTGTTATGGATCTGTTAAAATTTTCTACATCAGTCTGTGTAATTTAGGTAAGTATTGTGTTTCTAGAAATCTGTCCATTTCTTCTAGTTTTTTAAATATGTTGGAGTACAGTTCTTCATATTATCCTGATACTATCCTTTTTATTTTGTTTGATTCTGTTGCAACATCACCCATTTAATTTCTTATTTGTGGTGTTTGAATATTATCCTTCCTTTATTTTGTTAAATTTGCCAGTGGTTTGTCAATTTTATTAATCTTTTGAAAGAACCAACTATTAGTCTTGTTGATTCTTTCTATTGTTTTCCTGTTTCATTTATTTCTGCTTAACTCTTTATTATTTCTTTTCTTCTGATGACTGTAGATTTTTTTTGCTCTTCTTTTCCTAGTTGTTGGAGATGTTGGGTTAAGGTGTTGACCTTGACTCTTTCTTCTTTTTTGATGTGTTCATTTATTGCTGTAAATTGCCCTCTGATCCCTGCTTTAGCTGTGTACCAAAGATTTTGGTTTGTTGTGTTTCCATTCTTGTTTGATTTAAGGATTTTTAAAATTTCTCCTATTAACTAGTAGTTTTTAAGGAGGGTGTTAGTCAGTTTCCTTTTTTTGCCTTGATATTCCTGTTGTTGATTTCTAATTTTATAGATTGTGATCTGAGAAGATACTTTGCAGTATTTCAATGTTTTTAAATTTATTGATGCTTGCTTTGTGCCCTAACATATGATCTATTCCAGAGGCTGTTCCATGTGCACTGGAGAAGAATGTATATTTTGCTGTTGTTGAGTGAAGTGCTCTGTAGATGTCTATAAGGTCAAGTTGATTGATTGTATTGTTTAGTTCTGTGTCTTTGTTGAGTTTCTTTCTAATTGTTCTATCTGTCATTGATGTCAGAGTATAAATGTACTGTTGAGTCATCTATTTGTCTTTTCAATTCTGATTCATGTATTTTGAGGCTTTTTTATTGGGTGTGTAGATATTTATTACGGTTATATTCTTTTGTTCAATTGATCCTTTATTCATTATTATGGTTATCTCTCATGGTGGTTTTTGTCTTAACATCTATTTTATCAGAAATTAATATTGCCACTTCTGCTTTTTTTTTTTTTTTT
>NW_006921618.1:11923036-11924142 GCF_000298275.1 Orycteropus afer afer | reverse complement strand
GTTTTTGGATTTTTGGAAACCCTGGTGGTGCAATGGTTAAAGCGATTGGCTGCTAACCATATGGTTGGCCATTCAAATCTGCCAGCTGCTCCATAGGAGAAAGATGCAGTAGTCTGCTTCTGTAAAGATTTACCACACTGGATACCCTATGAGGCACTTCTACTCTGTCATGTAGCATCACTATGAGTGGGAATCAACTTGCCAATAGTGGGTTTGGTTTTTTGGTTTGGATTTTTCAACCCTATATGGTATTAATGGTTTGCTTAGGTTTATGCACATGTTTACCACCTTTCTTGTTCTCCATTCCTTCTTGTTTCTATGACCTTCCATTGGGGATGACTTTTCTTCTGCTTGAGAAGTCCTTTATTTTTATTAGTATTATTATTAGTGAGAATCTGTTTATAGCAAATTTGTTTGAAAATGTCTTTTTTAAGCTTCATTGAAAAAATATATTTTCTCTGATATAGAATTATAGTTATGTTCTTTTAAAACATTGAAGGCATTATTCCACTTTGGCCTCTGTTGATGACACTGAAAAGTCAGCTATCAGTCTAACAGTCACTGACATAGAGGCAGTCTGTCTTATATCTTTGGCTGCTTTTATAAACTTTTTTTCTTTGATATTTTACAGCATCAACATGGTATGTCATGTGTTAGGGAGCTAGGTAAAATACAAGACACCCAGTTAAATTTGAATTTTAGGTAAGCAACAAATATAATTTTAGTATGTCCCAAATGTTTCATGGGTCACACTTATGCTAAAAATACATCTATTGTTTATCTGAAATTCAAAATAAACTAGGGGTTCTGTATTTTTATTTGATAAATCTGGTAAACTTATTTGATGTGAATTTGTTCTTATTGCCCTGCTTGGGATTTATTAGGATTCTTAAAACTGTGGGTATTTATTTTCATTAGTTAAGGATATTTCTCAGAGATAATGGCTGATTAAATGACCATTATCTCTCTAAATAGCAAGGATTTTGAGGATGGTGCAGTACTAGGCATTGTTTTGTTCTGTTGTACATAGGGTCACCATGAGTTGGAGCGAGCTCTGGTAGCTTAGTGCCTAAGGCACTTGACTGCTAACCAGAAGGCTGGCAGTT
>NW_006921618.1:11917326-11918567 GCF_000298275.1 Orycteropus afer afer | reverse complement strand
CAAAAACCAGAAGAATTGTGGGATGACATCAAGAACATCATCCATGAAGAAAGCAAGAGGTCATTAAAAAGATGAGAAAAGAAGAAAAGACCAAAATAGAGAAGCCAGGGGATGGGAGAGTGAGCAGTGGCAGGAATCCAAGTCTGAAACTTGCCCTTGAATGGAGAGTAGCTAAAGCAAATGGAAGAAATAACAGGATAAAAGAGCTGAACAGAAGATTTCAAAGAGCAGCTCGAGCAGACAAAGCCAATTGCTATAATGAAATGTGCAAAGACCTGGAGTTAGAAAACAAAAAGGGAAAAACACACTTGGCATTTCTCAAGCTGTAAGAACTGAGGAAAAAATTTAAGCCTCGAGTTGCAATATTGAAGGATTCTATGGGCAAAATACTGAACGATGCAGGAAACATCAAATGAAGATAGAAGGAATACACAGAGTCACTGTACCAAAAAGAACTGGTCGATCTTCATCCATTTCAAGGCTCCAGGAATTGATGGAATACCTGTTGAGATGTTTCAACAAACAGATGCCATGCTGGAGGCACTCACTCACTTATGCCAAGAGATTTGGAAGACAACTACCTGGCCAACTGACTGGAAGAGATCCCTATTTGTACCCATTCCAAAGAAAGGTGATTCCACAGAATGTGGAAATTATTGGACAATATTATTAATATCACACTCAAGTAAAATCTCACTAAAGATAATTAAAAAATGGTTGCAGCAGTATATTGGCAGAGAACTTCCAGAGGTGCAAGCTGGATTCAGAAGAGGATGTGGAATAAGGGATATCATTGCTGATGTCAAATGATCTTGGCTCAAAGCAAAGAATACCAGGAAGATGTTTACTTGTGTTTTATTGACTATGCAAAAGTATTTGGTTATGTGGATCATAACAAATTGTGGATAACATTGAGAAGAATGGGAATTCCAGAACACTTAATTGTACTCATGAGGAACCTGCATATAGACCAGGAGGTTGTCATTCAAAAAGAACAAGGCGACACTGCATGGTTTAAAATCAAGAAGGGAGTGTGTCAGGATTGTATCCTTTCACTATACTTATTCAATCTATATGCTGAGCAAATAATTTGAGAACCTGGACTATATGAAGAAGAACGTAGCATCAAGATTGGAGGAAGAATCATTAACAACCTGTGATACACTGACGACACAACTTTGCTTGCTGAAAGTGCAGATGACTTGAAGCACTTACTGATGAAGATTCAAGACTACAGTCTG
>NW_006921618.1:11910877-11917226 GCF_000298275.1 Orycteropus afer afer | reverse complement strand
AAACAACATCTCTTTAAATAATGCCTGACCCATTTTTCCCCCTCTCCCTTTTTGTAATGATTATTAGATATATATCACACCCTTGATACAATTCTCCATTTATCTTGATCTCTCTTTTATATTTTCCATCTATATGTCTCTTTATGGAGAAGGATATTATACTTGGTAAAGTAGAGGATCAATAAAAAAGGGGAAGGCCTTCAACAAGATGGATTGACATAGTGGTTGCAATGATGGGCTCAGGTATAGCAAGGATTGTGAGGATGGCACAGGACCAGGCAGTGTTTTGTTCTGTTGTACATAAGTTTACTGTGAGTCAGAGATGACTCGATGCACCTAACAACAACAGCGTCTTTCTGTGTTTCATTCTTCTTCATTTGTGTCTTATTTGCTGTTAAATTCATCTACTGATTAAATTTCAGTCATTGTATTTTTCATTTCTAGGTCTTTTTTTCAATCCATGAGACCACTTTTATAGATGCTTACTCTTTAGGTGTATTTTTAATATTCTAACAATTTCATTGTTGTTGTTGTTATGTGCCATGGAGTCGTTCCCGACTTATAGCGACCCCTCCTTGGGTTTCTGAGGCAGTATCACTATGGAAGTAGATTGCCCCATCTTTCTTCTAAGGAGTGGCTGGTGGGTTTGAACCGCCAGCCTTCTGGTTAGCAGTCATGTGCCTTAGGCACTATGCTACCAGGGCTCCTAACAATTAGAGATATTTAAATCATTTAAAATTCTATGTCTGGCAATTCCAGTGTTTGAAGTCTCTGTTGGTCTGAATCTACTACCTGTTGTCTCTGCTGACTCTTGCTCATGATGCCTCTTTTCCTTGTGGGTTTTGCAATTGTGAGTTTAAACCCATATATGATAATTTTACCTATGAACAATCTTTGAGCCTGCATTGAATGTGGATTACTACAGAGGGGATTTGCACTGACTTCTGCCAGGAGCTGGTGGACATCACCAGCTTGGGACCACTTTAAACTAAATTCTTGGCTTAGTATTTGTGGACCACCCCGGTAGAGTTGAATTCAGGCTGCAAAACCTCTTATTAGGGTTGACTTGTAGCTACAAATTCTAAGGGAAGATTTCCCCCCCTTCTACTCATTGCCAAGATTCAGTACAAGCCTGCTCCCCAGGGAGCAGGCAGTAGGGTGTTTTTGTTTTAGTTCACCTTGACACTGATGTGTAACTTTTTGGGATCTTAGTTTTATGCAGAGAGAGTTTTCTATTAGAGTTCTCATCTTGGGTGGGCTCTGGACTTTATCTCCAGTCTGCATTCCACGTAGCTTCATAGCACCACTAACACCTCTGGGTTCCAGTCTTTGCTTAGTTTTTGGCAATGAGTATGCTTTACCTTTTTGAGAGTTAATTGATGCAATTAAAATAGGTTTTTATTTTCTAGCTGGCATATTTGTTGTTTTTGATTGGAAGGTCTAAAGAGTGCTTAGTTAAAAATCCTGCTAGAAACACAAGACACCCACTCATTTCCCCTGCTAGCAATGCTTTAGTGAAAATCTGTGATATTAGTATTTTGGATTGCATTGTGTCCTCCTAAAATATGTGCTATAAATCCTAACCATCCATGGTTATAATCCATTTTGGGAATGAATTTCTGTTGTGTTAATCAGGTGGGATTAGTGTAAAGTGTCTCTGGAGTGAATCTCTTACAAAAGATAGAAGGAGCAGATTAGGCAAGCAGAGATGAGGGAAGATTGATGCCACGCCACCTTGAGAAATCCAAGGAACCAGAAAAAAGCTGAGGAGACAAGGACGCTCCTTCAGAACCAACAGAGAGAGAAAGCTTTCCCCGAGAACCAGGACCCTGAATTCAGACTTCTAGCCTTCTAAACTGAGAAAATAAATTTCTGTTTGTTAAAGACACCCATTTTTGGTATTTCTGTTACATCAGCTTTGGAATGGCTTTCTTTCTTTCCTTCTTTTTTTTTTTAAACTTTATTTAGCTTTTTTGTTGTTGTTGTTGAGAACATGTACAGCAAAATACACCAATTCAATAGTTTCTACATGTACCATTTAGTAACACTGATTACATTCAAATTATACAACCATTCTCACTCTCCTTTTCTGAGTTGTCCCTTTCCCATGAACATATACTCACTGCCCCCTAAGATTCCTAACTAATCTTTCAAGTTGCTATTATCACTTTGATCCCATATAGTTCTTTATAGAACACAATGTTCAAGAAGATATTTTTTACTACAAAAAATACTAGTTAAATTAAACTATTGTTTAGTTTTAAGATGACTTCAAGGGATACTTTTGTTTTAAGGTTTAATGATTATCTCAGGGCACACTGAATTGTACTCATGAGGAACCTGTACATAGACCAGGAGGCTATCGTTCGAACAGAGCAAGGGGACGCTGCATGGTTTAAAAGCAAGAAGGGAGTGTGTCAGGGTTGTATCCTTTCACCATACTTATTCAATCTGTATCCTGAGCAAATTATCTGAGAATATAGTTGGACTATATGAAGAAGAACGTGGCATCAGAATTGGAGGAGGAATCATTAACAACCTGTGATACAGAGACAACACAACTTTGCTTGCTGAAAGTGAGAAGCACTTACTGATGAAGATTGAAGAATACAGTCTACAGTATGGATTAGGTCTCAATATAAAGTAAACAAAAATCCTCACAACTAGACCTATAAGCAGCATCACAATAAATGGAGGAAAGATTGAAATTGTCAAAGACTTCTCATTGCTTGGTTCTACAATCAACGCCAATAGAAGCAGCAGTCAGGACATCAGACAACGTATGACACTGGGCAAGTCGGCTGCAAAGGACCTCTTTCAAGTGCTGAGGAGCAAAGATGTCTTCTTGAGGACTAAGGTGTGCCTGACACAAGCCATGATATTTTCAATTACCTCATATGCATGTGAGAGCTGGATAATGAATAAGGAAGACTAAAGAAGAATTGATGCTCTTGAGATGTTGTGCTGGCGAAGAATGCTGAAAGTACCATGGACAGCTAAAAGAACTAACAAATCTATCTTGGAGGTAGTACAGCCTGAATGTTCTTTGGCAGCGAGAATGGCCAGACTTTGTCTCACCTACTTTGGTCATGTTATCAGAAGGGACCATTCCCTGGAGAAAGATGTCATGCTTGGTAAGGTGGATGGTTGACAAAAGAGGGTAAGGCCCTCAACAAGATGGATTGACACAGTGGCTGCACCAATGGGCTCAAGTATAGCAAGGATCACGGAGCTGGTGCGGGACCAGGCGGTGTTTTGTTCTGCTGTGCATAGGGTTGCTATGAGTTGGAGACGACTTGATGGCACCTAACAACAACAACAAAAGAGCAATAGTTTCAGGGATGCATCCAACTTTCATGGTTCCAGGAAGTCTAGAGTCCATTAGAATTTAAAATTCTGTTCTGCACTTTCCCCCTTTTTATCAGAATTCTTCTATAGAACTTTTGATGAAAGTGTTCAGTAATGGTAGCCAAGCACCATCCACTTCTTCTGGTCTAATGGCAAAAGAGACAGTTAGTTGTTCATGGAAGCAATTAGCCCCATTTCCCATATCCTCCTCCTATTCCTGACTTACCTTCCTCTGTTGCCTCAGGCAAATAGAGAAAAATTGTTGTGCTTTGAACGACCACTTGCAGGCTTTTCAGACCCAAGGCACTATGCTACAAACTAGAAGGTAGAACAGAAGCATTAAACATGCTATTCGGTTAATTAACTGGGATGTTCCATGAAACTACGACCCTACACACCAAGGAACTAAATCCCATGAGGTTTTTAGTTGTACATAAGCAACCTCAGCAACCACTTTTTATTTTTGATCATTGTTGTAAAAGTATCACACAACTTTTGCCAACTCATCTTTTTCAGGTGTGGAATTTATTGTCAGCAATTGTAATAATCAACTGTGCAAATCCCATTCTTAATTAGTGTGATATTTCCATCACCGTTAACCCTCACCCTTCCTACTCCCTCCTGTCCCTTTCTTGTCTATTTATATGAGTGAGGTTATATAAAATTTTGTCCTTTTGTGATCAACTTATTTCTTTCAGTATGTCTTCCAGCTCCATCCTTATTTTAGCATGTATCAAGACTTCATTTCTCCTACTGGCTGAGAGTATTCCATTTTATGTTTGTGCAACATTTTGTTTATTCATTCATCTGTTGATGGACACGTAGGTGGTTTTCCCCTTTTGGCTATTGTGAACAATGTTGCAATGAACGCTGGTGCCCAAGTCTCTGTTTGAGTATCTGCTTTCAAGTCTCTTGGGTATTATTTCTAGGGGTGGGTCATATGGCAGTTCTATTTTTAGTATTTTGAGGAACTGCCACACTGTTTTCCACAATGACTGTACCATTTTGCATTTCTGCTAGCAATGGATAAGGGATCCAATTTTCCTACGTCCTTGCCAACATTATTTATTTATTTATTTATTTTCCCTTAGCGATCCTTGTGGGAGTGAAATGGTATCTCATTGTGGTTTTGATTTGCATCTTTCTGATGGCTAATAATGCTGAGCATCTTTTCGTGTGTTTGGTGGCCATTTGAATGTCTACTTTGCTGAAATATCTACTGAAGTCTTGCCTGTTTTATGATTGGGTTATTTATCTTTTTGTTACCTAAGTTGTTGAAGTTATAGATATATATTTTGGTTATTAGATTCTTGTTGGATATGTGATTTCTGAAGATATTTTCCCAGTCGGTAGCTTGACTCTTCATTTTTTGGGTAAAGTCTTTTGATGAGCAAAAGTTTTTAATTTGTATGAGGCCCATTTATTTATTTTGTCTTTTGCTGTTTGCACTTTTGTTATTATATTAGAAAATACATTGCTGAAAGCTAGGCCTAACAGCATTGCCCTATTTGTTCTTCCAAGAGTTTTAAGGTTTTTGTTGCAAATTTAGGTCCTTAATCCATTTTGAGTTTGTTTTTGTGTATGGTGTGAGACATAGACACAGTTTCATTTTTCTGTTTGTGGAAATTTAATTTTTCCAGAACCTTTTATTGAAGACACTCTTCTTTCCTCATTGAATGGACTTTGTGCCCTTGTATGGGAGAAAGAGAAGCCAGGGGGATGACAGAGGAGAGCAGCAGCAGGGATCCAGGTAAGGGGAGGGACCCAGCCCTCACCCCCAAGAGGCAGGAAAGTTGGGGAAAGAGAAGCCAGGGGATGAGAGAGTGAGCAGTGGCAGAAATCCAGATAAGGTGAAGGCAGAGAGGTTTCAAACAGCTAAGGAGGACAAACATATCTGTCAGTTTGTTGTACTGTGGTGACTTGCGTGTTGCTATGAGGCTAGAGACTGTGCCACCTGTGTTTTAAATGCCAGAAGGGTTGCACATGGTGCATAGGTTTCAATGCAGCTCACAGATTGAGACAGACTAGGAAGAAGGAAGAGACCATCCACTTCTCAAAGAATTGGCCAGGGAAAATCTTATGAATAGCAGAGAAACACTATCTGATACATTATTGCTCAACTTTATGAATAGCCTGGAAACATTATCTGACACAGTGCAGGAGGATGAGCCCCTTAGGTTGGAAGATTCTCAAAATACAAGTGGGAAAGAGTTGCATCATCCAAGTAGAACTAACCTTATTGATATGGATAAAGTAAATCTTTCAAGACCTCCATTTGCTGATGTGGCATGACTCAAATTGAGGAGAAACAGTTGCAAATATCCATTAATAATTGAAACATGGAATGTATGAAGCATGAATCTAGGAAAATTGGAAGTTGTCAAAAATGAAATGGAGTGCATAAAGATTGATATCCTAGGCATTAGTGAGCTGAAATGGACTGATTAGGGCCATTTTGAATCAGACAACCATATGATCTACTATGCCAGGAATGACAATTTGAAGAGGATGGTGTGGTATTCATCATTACAAAGGATGTTTCAAGATCTGTCCTGAAGTACAATGCTGTCAGTGATAGGATAATATCCATACACCTACACGAAAGACCAGTTAATATGACTCTTAATTCAAATTTATGCACCAACCACTAAAGCCAAACATGAGGAAACTGAAGATTTTTATCAATTTTTGCAGTCTGAAATTGACTGAACATGCAATCAAGATGTGTTGCTTATCACTGGTGATTGGAATGCAAAAGTTGGAAACAAAGAAGAATCACCAGTAGTTGGAAAATTTGGCTTTGAATTTTGTGACAGAAATAACACTGGAGAGAGCATGATAGAATTTTGCAAGACCAACAACTTATTCAACTTTTTTCAACAACACAAATGGCAGCTATACATGTAGACTTTGCCAGGTGGAATACACAGGAATCAGATTGACTAAATCTGTGGCAAGAGATGATGGAAAAGCTCAATATCTTCAGCCAAAACCAGGCCAG
>NW_006921618.1:11898471-11909152 GCF_000298275.1 Orycteropus afer afer | reverse complement strand
TGGACTGCTAAAAGAACTAACAAATCTGTCCTGGAGAAAGTGCAACTGGAATGCTTCTTGGAAGTGAGAATGGCCAGACTTGGTCTCTGTATTTTGGTCATGTTGTCAGAAGGAACCATTCCCTGGAGAAGGATGTCAGGCTTGGTAAGGTGGAGGGTTGATGAAAGAGGGGAAGGCCCTCAACGGGATGGATTGATACAGTATCTGCACCAATGGACTCAAGTATAGCAAGGATCACGGAGCTGGCGCAGGACAGGGCAGTGTTTCATTCTACTGTGCATAAGGTTCCTATGAGTCGGAGATGACAACAACAGTACCCTTGTCACAAATCAGTTCACCAAGTATTTACTTCTGGATTCACTCTCTTAGTCCACTGGTCTATGTGTCTGTCATTATACAAGTTCCAGGCTGTTTTGATGACTGTGCCTGTATTTAAAAATAAAACCAAACCAAACTCACTGCCATGGAGTTGGATCTCATTCATAGTGACCCCTCCTTTGATTTTGAAGGAGATATCATTACAGAAGTAGATTAAATTAGAAAGCTTGAGTCCTCCAACTTTGTTCTTGTTTTCAACTTTGCTTTATAAAGTTGAGGAATTTTTTTTTTTTTTTCTGTGAAGAAGGTTGTTAGGATTTTGATTGAGATTGCATTGAGTGTACAGATTACTTTGGGTAGTATTGACATGTCTTAACACTATTAACCCCTTTGAATTAATTGTTTCCTTGCATCTGATTTTCTTCACTCATCTTTGCTCCAAATGGAGAGAGACCAATAATTGCAATTTAAATGGGCACTCACAAGCTTTTAAGACCCCAGCCACTTCTCAGCAAAGCAGGATGTAGAACAGTATGTTTATAGACTATGTTATGACAATTGACCTTGATGTCTCCCAAGACTACGGCCTGAGCCCCTAAGTAGCTCTAGAATTTTCTTGTGGACTCTTTGGGATATAGAATCATATCATACACAAATAGAAAAAATTTTACTTCTTCTTTTCCAATCTGGATACCATTTATTTCTTTTTCTTGTCTTATTGCTCTGGCTAGGGCTTCTAATACAATATTAAATAGAAATGGTGAGAGTGGGCACCCTTATCTTGTTCTTGATCTCAAGGGGAAAGTTCTCAGTCTTTCTCCATTAATTATAATGTTGGCTGTTGGCTTTTCATAAATGCCTTGAATCATATTGAGGAATTTCCCTTCTATTCCAATCTTCTTTAGGGTTTCCTTCAAGAAATGTTGGACTTGCTCAAATGCTTTTTTTTTTAACTTTGCTAGAGATGATCATGTGGTTCTTTTCTTTTGTTCAACTGGTTTGGTGTATTATGTTGACTGATTTTCTAATGTTGAACCATCCCTGCATTCCTGGAATAAATCCCATTTAGTCATAGTATATGACTCTTTTAATATGCTGTTGGATTCTGTTCACTAATATTTTGTTGAGGATTTTTGCATCTAAATGCATATGAGATAATGGCTTTTAGTTTTCTTTTCTTGTGGTATCTATCTGGTTTTGGTATCAGGGTTATGTTTGCTTCATAGAATGAATTAGGGAATATTCCTTCCTTCTCTATCTTTTGGAAGAATTTAAATAGTGTTTGTGTTGATTCTTCTGTAAATGTTTGATAGAATTCCCCAGTGAAGCCATCTGGTCTCAGATTTTTTTGTTGTTGTTGAGAAGCTTTGATCACTGATTTGATCTCTTGTTATGAGTCTGTTGAAACTGTCTATTTCCTCTTGAGTTGGTTTGGGTATATTGTGTGCTTCTTAGAATTTATCCATTTCATCTAGGTTATCCAATTTGTTGCTGTACAATTGTTCATAATATTCTGTCATAATTTCCTGTGTTTCTATTGTCTCAGTTGTGATGTTCCCTCCTTCATTTCTTATTTTGGTGATTCGCATATTTTCTCTTTGTCAGTCTAGCTAATGATTTGCCAATTTTATTGATCTTTCCAAAGAACCAACTTCTGGTTTTATTAATTCTCTCTATTGATTTTCTGTTTTTGATTTTATTTATTTATGCTCTGATCTTTGTTATTTCCTTTCTTCTGGTAGGTTTAGGCTTAGTTTGCTCTTTTTCTGGTTCTTGGAGTTGTCAAGTTAAGCTATTAATTTGAGATCTTTCTTCTTTTTTTCATGTAGGTATTTATTGGTATAAGATTCTCTCTGAGTACTGTCTTCACTACATTCCATAAGTTTTGGTATGTTGTGCTTTCATTTTCTTTTGACTCTGAAAAATTTTGTGATTTCTCTTTTGATTTCTTCCTCGATTCATTGGTAGTTTAATAATGTGTTGTTTAATTTCAACATATCTGTGTGTTTTCCAATTTTTTCCCTTCTGTTACTGGTTTCTAGCTTCACTCTGTTGTGATCAGAGAAAATACTTTGTATGATTTCAATCTTTTTAAATTTATCAAGACTTGCTTTGTGACCTAACATGTAGTCTATCCTGGAGAAACCACGTACATGGTAGTAGAATGCATAGTAGTCCCTGGGTTACAAATGTCTGATTTATGGACAACTCCTACTGGCCCTTTAATGCAGGGCTTTGAACTTGTTCTGTCATGGCTGATGAAGCGAAACAGAAACACCTGAATTTTTACAATTTGAGTGATTTGTCACAGTAACTGGAATTTCCAGGTTGAAGCCCTGGAAAGGGAGACTCAGAAGAGGCATGGTGCACCCTTTCAGGAACCTGATGCATGAGACTGTATTATTGGCAGGATTGTGTAAAGCCACACCATTCAAAGTAGTATGGTCAGTCAAGATAAGGGTGCCCACTCTCACCATTTCTATTTAATCTTTGAGTGGGGCAGTGCTGTTTTAATGTTACATAAATTTCCCCCCACTTTGAAATGACTGAACCAACTCCTACTCACAAGAAATTCATCACAGTCACCTTAATTTGCTGCGCATGCAACTTTTAAATTATTGAAAAGACTTTGAGCCTTTCTTGTACTAAAGTAAAGCTAAATAAGCATTGTATACACCTGTTCAGACTGACCTACAAATTCTTAAAGACACAGTTAGGAATGCACCTCATCTGTAACCTGGGGACTGCCTGTATACTGTGCTGGTTTTTGTAGCGTGCTCTATGTGTGTCTGTTAAGTCTAGCTGGTTTATAATTTCATTCATGTCCTCTATTTCCTTGTTGATCTTCTTTCTAGATGTTCTGTCCAATATTGATAGTGGTTTATTGAGGTCTCCAACTATTATTGTTGTTGTTGTTGTTGTTGTTATGTGCCGTCAAGTCAGCCCTGACTCATAAAGTACTGCCTATTTTTCCCTTCTTTAGGTCCCTGATGTTGGGTGCATAAATATTTATGACTGTCATTCTTCTTGATTTATTAACCCTTTTATCATTATACAATGCCCATCTTTATCTCTTCTAATAGATTTTATCTCATAATCTATTTTGTCTGATATTAACATTGCCACTCCAGCTCTTTTTTGGTTATTATTTGCATGGAACATTTTTTTCCATCATTTCACTTTCAACCTATTTGTGTCCTTGGGGTTAAGGTGTATCTCTTGTAAACAGCATGTAGTTGGATTATGTCATTTTTCTTTTTTAAAATCCCTTTAACTATACTCCTTTTGATTGGAGCATTTAGCCATTTGCATTCACTGTAATTATTGATAAGAGGTGACTTACTTTTACCATATTGTTATTTGTTTTTTGTGAGTCTTAAGCCTTCTTTGTCTCTGTCCTTTACTACTACTTGCTTTTGTGTTTTGTTGGTTTGTTGTAGTGAGCTTTTTTATTCTCTTCTCCTTTCCTTTTGGGTGTTCTTTATAGATTTTCTTAGTGGTTACAAAGAATATCACATTCAACAGCTTTTGTTTATAACATTGTAGGATAATTTGGCACCAACTTAATTTCATAATGTGCAAGAAATTCTATATCTATACCATTCCTCTCCCCTCTATCATGGATTGAATTGTATCCCCCCAAAATATGTGTCAGCTGCCAATCAGGGCCATGATTCTCGGTAGTTTGGCAGTTATGTAACAATGCAATCATTCCCATAATGTGATCAGCAAATCAGTTTTAAAGGAATTAGGGTGGCATGCAACATTCTTACTCAGACGGCCCTAATCCAATGTAAGGGGAGTTCCCTGGGGTGTGGCCTGCATCACCTTTTATCTTACAAGAGATAAAAGGAGAGAGAAGCAAGTAGAGAAGGAGGGACCTGATTACCACCAAGAAATAAAAGCCAGGAGTAGAGTGTGTCCTATGGACCCAGGGTTGTTGTGCTGAGAATCTGCTAGACCGAGGGGAAGATTGATGCCAAGACATATGGAGATCTCCAAGGAACACTGGGTCCACAGGTGTTGAAAATAGGCAAAGATTTTCCTCCAGAGCCAACAGAGAAAGCAAGCCTCCCCCTAAAGCCAGTGCCCTGAATCTGGACTTCTAGCTTCCTAAACTATGAGAGAATGAAATTCTGTTTGTTAAAGCCACCCACTTGTGATATTTCTGTTATAGCAGCACTAGATAACAATGACATCCTCTTTTGTTGTTATCACTTATTATGCCTTTATATTTCATGTGTCTTGCAATCTAATTTTATTCTTGCTTTTTATATACAGGCATAATGTCTGTTTGGGCACTGTGTGACCACAATATTGTCCATGGTCTCATGGGTCTTTTTTTTTTTCTCCCCCAGCAACCAGAAAGGATGTATTGGGGAACACTGGGTGTGCAGAGCTGGGCAGCTGTGCAGGAGGATGGGCTGGCCCTCACCTCTGGAGACTTAACATAGGCCAGTATCCCTTGTTGGGCCCACCCAGTTGTCCTACCTACTCCCAGTGGATCTTCTGATGCTGGATGAGCTGTGAGCTCTGGCTGAAGGCCTTGCTGCAGATGATGCAGGTGATGGACTTCTATCCCATGTGAGTCCAAGGGGCCAGAAGAACTGAAGTGGCTATGCAAGGCCTTGCTGGACTCACAGCACGTGTAGGGCTTCTTGCTTGTGTGGTTACACTGGTGCATGATGAGAAGAGAGCTTGCTACGCTGGCTGAAAATGTATGCCTTCTTGGGCCTGCTGACTCAGGACTATAGTATCTAGGAACACCAAGCTCAATTGGCACAACATAGTACATAAAAATCTTGTTCCACAGTCTACTTTGGTGACTAGCAAGTGGGGTCTTAAAAGCTTTCACTTGGCCATCTAAGATGCAACTATTGGTCTCCTCTCATCTGAAGCAAAGAAGAGTGAAAAAAATCAAAGGCATATGGAAACAATTAGTCCAAGGAGATAATGGACCTTGAGACCAGAAGAACTAGATGGTGACTGGCTACTAATGCCAACCACTTGGAAAGGGTGCATTCAAAAATGCAAAAATGACCAGTATTACTGGTTGGATAGAGTCTAGTGGAACCCCCAAGACTATGGCTGCCGGATATCCTTTGGGCCTACGACTGGACTCACTCCCAAAGATTGGCTCTCAGCCCAAGAGTAGAAAGGCTTACATGCAGAACACCCACCTCATGGCGAAGCACACACCTACTCTAGGGAGATACACCCCTTAGAGAAATCAGCCATGGGGCAGCATTCACATTTGCATAGACGGAAAACTGGACAGACAGTAGTGCATGGCTAAGAAGGGCATGGGGAGGCAGTGGTCATGGGACTAGGGAGGGGTGGAGTATTTGTTATTCTTGGGGATGGTAATTGGGGCATGAAATCGAATGTACCCAAACTGTTGAATGTAAAACAAATTTTGCTCTGTAAATTTGTACCCAAAGCACAATAAAACAATAAAAATAAATAAAGTTTCTCTAAAAATAATTTAAAAAAAAGTACGACTTTTCACCCATGTGCAGCCATTGGTATTACACCAGGTTGGAGCTCTGGCTGGAGGCATGGCTGCTCTTGCTGCACTTGTAGGGCTTCTCTCTGTTGTGGATGTGCAGGTGCTGCTTAGGTGAAGACTATGCCGCACTGACCACACATGGATGGCTTCTCACCCATGTGGATGTGGTGATGATGGATGAAGCCAGACCAGCCACTGAAGCACCTGCTGCACTTGTGGCAGACATAGAGCTTCTTGCCCATGTAGATGCTCTGTTGTGTCAGCAGCAATGAGTTGTGCTTGTAGCTCTTGCCATAGGTCTCACAGTGGTGTGGTTTTCCACCCTACAAACTTCTCTGTCAGTCCCTGAAGCCCATGCTCGGGCCAAAGTTGCTGCCACTGGGCCCTCTTGGGGCTGCCACTGGTCCCCTGGGTTCCCTGAGACAGGAATCTCATGCACCAGGCACCCCTCTTCTGCATGCAGTGGCTAGTCCTCAGTGACTGGCCTACAAGCTGCTCCAAAGCTGTCTCCATGCCTGGATCTTCAGGTAAGGGCCCTCAATAGGCTCTTTGGCACCCTTGCATCCTGGCCCACCCCCACATCAAGAACATATGGCTGGATAGACGGTGGTGACTTCTCAGGCTCCAACTAAGAATTGAGCAGGAAGTATTTCTCCTTATCTCAACTTTCTGGATGTCTTGGGGACCCAAGTCCAACAGTTCCTCCTCTGGCTGTGATTGAGTGAGTACCTCAGGGCTGGTGGGGTGGAATGTCATGTTGATGATCATGGATGTGAAATAGGACTTCAAGATGGTGGTGAACTCCAGGAGGTGTCCCTGGTGATAAGAGACTGATAGGGGGCAGTGCAGGAAGGACTCCTCATTGTCCCCCAGGGCCACTATCTTCCCCAAGGCCTTCTGAAGGTGTGCACACCTGGAAAACCCATCCTTGCTATCTGAGTGGAGATAGGTGTCTCAGAGCTGAAGGAAACCCCTTCAGCTCATAGGGTTGTAGACCCTCACTCTGAGCTCAGGTGCTAGCCCCTGTTATTGTAAGAGCTGTTGGGAGGAGGGGCACCAGTGCCACTGAGTCAGGAGCAAACACTCCTCCACCCCCTTTTCTAAGCTGAGAGTGCTGTGCTCATGGGGAAGGAAATGGTCATAGAGAATGCAGCCACAGAGAGCAGCAGCTGCCCAGACTCAGGCCCACAGTTTTCATACAATGTCCAAATCAGATAACATTCGATTTCACAGAGTGTGTTGTGAATAATAAGTGGCACATATCTGTATTTGTTATTAAAACAAAAACAAAAACATGAAGGACAAAACATTTACACTTATCAAGCAAGAATATCTTATTACTAGCCCTTATACTTGTCCATGCATTTCCCTTTATTAGGGATCTTACTTTTTATGTATAACTTCAAATTACTTTCTAGTGTCTTTTCCCTTCCATTGACAGAACTCCTACTAGTGTTTTTTTTGTAGGGGCAGTCTGGTGAATATGAACTCTTTCAGCTTCCATTTGTCTGGGAATGTTTTAATTTCACCCTCATTCTTGAAGGATAGTTTTGTTATGTTATGGATTGAATTGTGTCCCCCATAAATATGTATTGTAATTCCTAACTTCTATGCCTGTGGTTATAATCCATTTGGAAATGGGTTGTCTTTATTATGTTAATGAGAAATGATTAGTGTAAAGTGTGTCTTGAGTCAATCTCCTTTGAGATATAAAAGAAATTAAATGGCAAGTGTTCTGGTTACCTAGTGCCACTCTGACAAGAATATACTACAAATGGGATGACCTTAACAAACAGGAGTTTATTCTCTTGCAGTTTGGAGGCTTTAAATCCAGGTTTAAACTGCCAGGCTCCAGGGGCTGGGTGGAAAGCCCCTCAACCTTTGGGTCCAGCTCTGCCTCCTGCTCCTGGCCCACTGGAGCTAGAGGCATTTCTTCACTCAGACAGCTGCTGGCTGCTGAGGCTGACAAACCCAAGGTTGACAAGTAAAAAGGCACATTCCTGATATTACCAAACCACATGTCAGGCCATTAATTTAAGTCCATTATAGGTCCCAATGTTGGCAGAGCATGGCAGGCTGCTGAATGATGACACAGCTACATGCAGGGTCCAAGCGTGCCATAAGCTAGAGACCATCCCCAAAGCTACTTTTTATATATGGGAAGCAGAACACATACCCAAAGCAACTTGTGGTAGATCCCACCATGGAGTTGATTGTCATTCTCATCATGGGGAATTACTATCACCAGCTGCCCAGCCACTCAACCAGGCTCAGCCAAGTTGACACACAAACATAACTACCACAGCAAGTCAGTGAGCAGAAATGGAGCAAGATAACTGCCAAGACATTTTGGGATCTCCAAGGAATCAGGAAGCAGAAGCTGAAGAGACAAAAACCTTCCTCTAGAGCTAACAGAGAGAGAAAACAGGTACCTAGAGCTGACATTATGAATTCCGATTTCTAGCCTCCTAAACTGTGAAAATCACCACTCATCTGCTAGTTTGTCATATGGTAGTGGCTTGCATGTTGCTGTGAGGCTGGAAGCTATGCCACCAGTATTTAAAATACCAGCAGGGTCACCCATGGTGGACAGGTTTCACTAGAGCTTCCAGACTAAGATAGACTGAGAAAAAGGACAGGGCCATCCACTTCAGGAAAAACAAACAAACAAACAAACTGGCCAGTGAAAACCTGTCTGGTATATGACTGGAAAACTTTACAAATAGCCTGGAAACATTGTCTGATATAGTGCCAGAAGATGAGCCCCTCAGATTGGAAGGCACACAAAATACAACTGGGGAAGAGCTGCCCCCTCAAAGTAAAATAGACCTTAATGTCATGGATAGAGGAAACCTTTCGAGACCTTCATTTGTTAATGGGAACTACTCAAAATGAGAAGAAACAGCTGCAAATATCCATTAATAGTCAGAATGTGGAATGTATGAAGTATGAATCTAGGAAAATTGGAAGTTGCCAAAATGAAATGGAATGCATAAAGATCAATATCCTAGGGCTTTAGTGAGCTGAAATGTGCTGTTTTTGGCCATTTTGAATCAGACAATCATTATGGTTTACTATGCTGGGGATGACAAATTGAAGAGGAATGGCATCGCATTTGCCATCACAGTGTTTCGAGTTCTATCCTGCAGTACAATGCTATCAGTAATAGGATAATGTCCATACATTTACAAGGAAGACCAGTTAATACTACTATTATTCAAATTTATGCACTAACCCCTAAAGCCAAAGATGAAAAAATTGAAGATTTTTACCAACTTCTGCAATCTGAAATTGACCAAACATGCAATCAAGATGTATTGATTATTGCTGATGATTGGAATGTGAAAGTTGGAAATAAAGAAAAAACATCAGTAGTTGGAAAATACAGCCTTGGTGATAGCAATTACAAAGAAGGTCACATGTTAGAACTTTGCAAGACCAACAACTTATTCATGGCAAATACGTTTTTTTTCAACAACATAAATGGCAGCTATACATGTGAACCTCACCAGATGGAATACACAGGGATCAGAGTGACTACATCTGTGGAAAGAGGTGATGGAGAAGTGCAATATCTTCAGTCAAAACAAGGCCAGGAGCTGATTGTGGAACAGACCATCAATTGCTCATATTCAAATTCAAGTTGAAGCTTCAGAAAATTAAAACAAGTCTACAGGAGCCAAAATATGACCTTGATTATATCCCTTCTGAATTTAGAGACCATCTGAAGAGTAGATTTGAGACACTGAATGCCATGACTGAAGAGGAGATGAGTTGTGGGATGACATCAAGAACATCATCCATGAAGAAAGCAAATGGTCATTAAAGAGAGAGAAAAGGAAGAAAAGACCAAAATGGATATCAAAGGAGACTCTGAAACTTGCTCTTGAATGGAGAGTATATAAAGCAAATAGAAGCATGACAAAATAAAAGAGCTGAACAGATGATTTCAAAGAGCAGCTTGAGAAGACAAAGTAAATTATTATAATGAAATGCGCAAAGACCTGGACTTAGAAAACCAAAGGGAAGAATATGCTTGACATTTCTCAAGCTGAAAGACTTGAAGAAAAAATTCAACCCTCAAATTGCAATTTTGAAAGGTTCTATGGGCAAAATACTGAATGATGCAGGAAACATCAAAAGAAGATGGAAGGAATACACAGAGTCACTGTACCAAAAAGAATTAGTCAATGTTCATCTATTTCAGGAGGTGGCATATGATCAAGAACCAATGGTATTGAAGGAGGAAGTCAAAGCTACACTAAAGGAACTGGCAAAAAACAAGGCTCCAGGAATTGAAAGAATACCAACTGAGATGTTTCAACAAACAGATGCAGCACTGGAGGCATTTATTCGTCCATGCCAAGAAATTTGGAAGATAGCTACCTGGCCAACTGACTGGAAGAGATCATATTTGTACCCATTTCAAATAAAGGTGATCCAATAGAATTTGGAATTTATTAAACAATATCATTGATATCACACACAAGTAAAATTTTGCTGAAGATAATTCAAAAATAGTTACAGCAGCATTTTGACAGAGAACTTCCAGAAATGGAAACTGAATTCAGAAGAGACTTGGAGCAAGGGATGTCATTGCTGATGTCAGACGGATCTTGGCTGAACGCAAAGAATACCAGAAAAATGCTTACTTGTGTTTTACTGACTATGCAAAAGCATTCAACTGTGTGGATCATAACAAGTTATGGGTAACATTAAAAAGAATGGGAATTCCAGAACATTTAATTGTGCTCATGAGGAATCTGTACATAGACCAGGAAGCTGTCATTTGAACAGAACAAGGGTATAGTACATGGTTTAAATTCAGGAAGGGAGTCTGTGGTAGTTAAATGT
>NW_006921618.1:11897088-11898036 GCF_000298275.1 Orycteropus afer afer | reverse complement strand
AACTCAGACTTAAAGCCTCCAAATTGTAAAAATAAACTCCTGTTTGTTAAGGCCATCCCATTTGTGGTATATTCTTGTCAGAGCAGCACTAGGTAACCAGAACAGAATATGGTACTGAGAGAGTGGGGTGCTGCTCTGACAGATACCTAAAATGTGGAAATAGGAGTGGAGTGCGTCCTTGACACAAGACCCTGGCAGAGAGACTGACCCCAGCACGCGGCATGAGAGACAGCAGGAGCAGAGCCAAGAGACTGGCAGAGAGATACTGGCAGAGAGACTAGCATGAAAGATGGCAGGAGCAGAGCCCAGAGACTGGCATTAAACAGCAACAGGCTTACCAGCCCACGGAGGAGAAAGCCAGGTGCTATTGGGTAGGTGGCTTCCTGGTGGAATGGGTTGTCTTCAGGTATTAATTGGTGAAGAGATGGCATAAAATGAAGTAGCAGGTTGGCCGGTCCACGGAGCAAGAAAGCTAAGTGCCCTTCGGGCAGAAAGATTTCTGGCAGAGTGGGTTGCCCTCGGGAGTTAATCGGAAGAAGAAGAGAGACTAAGCAAACAGGAAGCAGAGCTGCCTCAGCCTCAAAATGTAGGACCATGACCTTTGGGGGTGGAACCACCATAGTCTCCTAGGTTTCAAATAGTTAGACCTTCACCAAGTCAGTTCTGGAGTGTGGGGCTGCTCGTTCATGTGAGCCCAAGAGTGAGGGGGCAGGGCTGCCATGCCCAAGAGAGAGAGGAATGGGCCCGCCAGGCCAAGGGGGTGAGGTTGCCATTTAGAGGAATTAGGAGACTGGAGCCACCCATGAGAGAGATCTGTACAGATGCCACCCAATGAAGATCTGTACAGGTGCCAAGTTGACAAGGGGTGGAATTGTGGTAATTAAATTTATATATCAATTTGGGTGGGCCTGAGGGGCTGGATAAGTTGGTGGTAGTTATTCCCCATGA
>NW_006921618.1:11889509-11896698 GCF_000298275.1 Orycteropus afer afer | reverse complement strand
TGAAACCCAAGGTCAAGAGGCTATTACCCAGCCTCTAGAGTCTAGCACTTTGAACTTGGACTTAAAGCCTCCAAATTGTAAGAATAAACTCGTTTGTGAAGGTCGTCCCATTTGTGGTATATTCTTGTCATAGCAGCACTAGGTAACCAGAACAGAGTGCATCAGGGTTGTATCCTTTCACCATACTTATTTGACCTGTATACTGAGCAAATAATCCAAGAACCTGGACTATCTGAAGAAGAATGTGGCATCAGGATTGGAGGAAGAGTCGTTAACAACCTGCAATATGCAGACAACACAACCTTGCTTGCTGAATGTGAAGGTGACTTGCTTACTGATAAAGATCAAAGGCTACAGTCTGCACTATGGATTATATCTCCACATAAAGAAAACGAAAATCCTCACAACTGGACCAATAAACAGCATCATGATAAATGGAGAAAAGATTGAAGTTGTCAAAGATTTCACATTACTTGTGGCTCCACAATCAACACCAACGGAAGCAGCAGTCAAGAAATCAGACAACATATTACACTGAGCAAGTCTGCTGCAAAAGGCCTCTTTAAAGTGCTGAAGAGCAGAAATGTCTCTTTGAAGACTAAGGTGCGCCTAACCCAAGCCATTTTCAATAGACTCATGTGCATGTGAAAGCTGAACAATGAATAAGGAAGACTGAAGAAGAGTTGATGCTTTTGAGTTGTGGTGTTGGCGAAGAATACTGAAAGTACCATGGACTGCCAAAACAACTAACAAATGTACCCAGGAAGAAGTGCAGCTAGAATGCTCCTTGGAAATGAGAATGGCCAGACTTCATTTCACCTACTTTGGTCATGTTGTCAGAAGAGACCATTCCCTGGAGGATATCATGCTTGGTAAAGTGGAGGAGGGTCAGTGAAAAAGGAGAAGGCCCTCAACAAGATGGATTGACACAGTGGCTGCAACAATTGACTCAGGTATAGCAAGGATTGTGAGGCTGGCGTAGGACTAGGCAGTGTTCCATTCTGTTGTACATAATAAGGTCACTATGAGTCAGAGTTGACTCAACGGCACCCAATGACAGCAACAACAACAATTCTCACAATAACCCTATGTGTTGTTTATACTCATTTTATAGGTTAAAGAAAAAACACAGAGGGAGACTGTAAAAATTACACAGGATCAGAGAGCTTGTAAGAGGTGGAGCAGAGAATTGAACCTAGGTCTGTCTGGCAATAAAGTCTGCATCCTGAACCATTATCCTCTTGATTATGCCAAGAGAGGGCACTGCTGGTTATGTCAGGAAGAGAGGATACTTTCTTTCTTACGTGTGTGGAGGTATATGAAGATAGAAGATACTAGTTTTCTCAGGATGAATTTGGGGAATATATCAGAGTTTAGAGTTCCAAGGAAAAGATGTGAGACAGATGAAGGCTCATTTTCAGGACCTCACATTGTGTCACACTATAACATTATTGTCAGATGGTTACCTGTGAACCTGGAGGATAACCAGGAAAAAGGAAGTAGTAGCATCTAGAGCAGTACCATGAGATGGTGGTCTGCTGTCCTGTCTTACTTCTGAAAAATGCACCCTGTTCAGCAATGTTGTCAATAGCCAGGACTTCCCTGGAATGTAAGGCTAGCTGGTCCCCTGGATGGGACATAGGAGATCTTAGGGAAAGACCCTTCCTTTCACCAGCCTTCAATTTCTTCATATAGATAACAAGGACATTTGATTCCATGGTCCCTTCCATCTCTGACACACTGTGGTCCTGTGATTCTGTGAGATATCCAGAGAAGGATCATTTTTGTGCTGTGTCCAAGAAAGAGTCCACTTGAACTGTGGTGTTGGTGAAGGATAGTGAATATACAAAGGGTTGACAGAAGAACAAACAAACCAGTCTTAGAAGAAATACTGAAATATTTCTTAGAAGCAAGGATGGAGAGACTTCAGCTCACTTTGGACATGTCATCAGGAAAGACCAATAGCTTGAAAAGGACACCATATTTGGTAAAGGAGAGCGTCAGTGAAAAGGAAGGAAGCCCTTCACAAGATGGATAAGACAATAGCTGCAACAACGGACTCCAACATACCAATGGTCAGGAAGATGGCAAAAGACTGGGCAACATTGCTTTCTGTTGTACACAAAGTTGCCATAGGGTGGAACTGCCTTGATGTTTACTAACACCACCACCAGGGAAGAGAAAGTGGTAAAGTGTTGAGGAAAAGAACTCTAGCTTTTCCTGCCCCTAACTGATGTCCCAGTTTTGGGTACAGAAGATCAAAAGTGTCATATGTCCAAATCCTACAACTCCATCCTTCAACCAGCCTGAATAGCATAACCTCTAAAAAGCTGTTCTGATCTTCCGCCTTTTGGATTCCCAGAACACTGGGGCTTGTTCATTAACACCCAGCTCTTCCTTTCTTGCTAGACAGTGAAGCTTCCTGAGGGCCAGGTCTGGGACTGTTGCATCGCTGTCCAGCACCCAGAACAATGCCTGCTGAGAGCTCAAACGGAAAGAAATCCAGCTCTTCTGTCCCGAACAAGTCTATTGAAGGGCCTAAAGTTTAAAAATAGGTAGCTTTTCTGTATTATATATAATATAAAAACATTTATATGGCATATAAACATAAAGTATTTATATAATTTTACATGCTCATGGTAGAAATTTCATAAACATCAGAAAAGTGTAAAGATAAAAATAACTATCCTCTTGCAGTCCCTCCCCCTATTGTGATCTCACTAGTCCCCTAGAGCCAGGAAAGGGAGGGACCAGGAGTGGCCTTGGGGACCTCAGGAGTGGCAGGATATCCAGGTAAAAAGGGGTGGGAGGCAAGGCTAGGCCCCAAGCCCCCTAGAGCCAGGAAAGGGAGGGACCAGGAGTGGCAGGGGACCACAGAGTGGCAGGTTTCAGGTAGGAATTAGGTAAGAGGAGGGTGCAGAGGTTTCCAATAGCTAAGGGAGACAAACTTGTCTGTCAGTTTCTCATCCTGTGAGGCTTGTATGTTGCTGTGACACTTGAGATGTTTCAGATGCCAGCAGGTCTGCACATGGTGCACAGGTTTCAATGCAGCTCACAGACTAAGACAGACTAGGAAGAAGAAGGAGGCCAACCACTTCTCAAAAATTGGCCAGGGAAAACCTTATGAATAGCAGAGAAACACTGTCTTTATGAATAGCTTGGAGAATTGTCTGACACAGTGCAGGAAGACTAGCCCCTTGGATTGGAAGGCACTCAAAATAGGACTGGGGAAAAGCTGCCTCATTAGAGTAGAACCAACCTTAATGATATGGATAAAGTAAGTCATTTAGGACCTCCATGTGTTGATGTGGCACGAGTCAAATTGAGGAGAAACAGCTGCAAACATCCATTAATAATCGGAACATGGAATGTATGAACAATGAATCTAGGAAAATTGGAAGTTGTCAAAAATGAAATGGAACACATAAAGATTGATATCCTAGGCATTAGTGAGCTGAAATGGACCAGTTTTGGCCATTTTGAATCAGACAACTGTATGATGGGGCAATCTACTTCCGTAGTGATACTGCCTAGGAAACCCAAGGAGGGGTCGCTATGAGTCGGGGCCGACTTGACGGCACATAACAACAACAACAACAAGAGGCAGTGCAGAGGAAAAGCCTGGTGATCTACTTCCATAAAGATTACAGCCAAGAAAACTCTATGGGGCAGTTCTACTCTGTAACAGATGAGGTCACCATGACTTAGAATTGACTCAAGGACAATGAGTTGTTTTTTTTTTTTTTTTTTCCTTTTGGCAGTTAGATGTGGAGTGGCACAAACAGTTAAGTGTTTGAATCCTAATGGAAAGGTTGGTGGTTTGAATCCACCCAGAGGTGATCTACTTCCAAAAGATCACAGTCACTGAAAACCCTGTGGAGCACAGTTCTACTCTGATACACCTGGGTTGCCATGGAGTTGACTCCAGGGCAGCTGGTGCTGGTGCGCAAGTTACATGTAACATTAATGCTGGAGGTTGAGGGAGACATGGGACACACTAGGAAGAAGGATCTGGAATCATCTGAAGCAGTACCCTGAGGTTGGCTTGATGTTGTGACTGAACTGGCTCTCCCCAGGAGGGAGAACTGGCATTTCAGTTTGGTATTTCAGCTTCCCAGACTGCGAACTCCTAGGGCCAGCCCCTCTCTCCCTGCTCTGGCTCCAGAAGCCAACTGGAATGCTGCTCAGCACATTAGCTGTAAAGTTAACTGGCTCTGGATCACAAGTTCACAGCTCTCAGCTCAGGGAGGCCAAGGAGCTGTGTCTGGTGGCCAGAGCCCAGGGAGGGAGACTGTGGGACCTGAAACAGTAAAACATCTCTGATTACTCCTCTCCCTTAAAGAGCTTTCAGTGATTCATTAGCATGGAGAAGAAGATAATTAGTTGGCTAATTATGAAGGGTGTATGTGTGTGGGAAATTAAATCCAGCTATCCAGTTACATAAGCAGTCCCTCGGAGAGCCAGGAGAGACCTGCTGTCCTTCCCAAGACCTTTCCAACTATTGTTCTTGCTCCAGAGACTTGAAGCTTCTTGCCTGTCTGATAAAAGGCCCTATCTGTGCCATGTGTACTCACTTGTCACCCTCACAACCTGGGCCAGGAACGCTTGGTTGGGGGGGGAGGGGTCTATTGTGCTGCAGTAAGGGCTATTACATTAATCGGCATTCCTTTCCACCCACATGCTTGAAAACTTCCTGGTTATAATTAGAACCATTTCTAACTGTTCTGACACTTCCAGCGGGGGTGCCTACAGCCTGAGCTGAACTGTGAGGGCAGAGCCAGAAAGTTGGGTTCTGATCTGGCTCTTGGCCTCTGTGGCCATTGAAAAAAAAGCAAACTCACTGCCATCGAGTCATTTCTGACTCAGCGACCCCTCCTTGAGTTTCTGAGGTGGTATCATTATGGAAGCAGATCGCCCAACCTTCCTTCTGAGGAGTGGCTGGTGGGTTTGAACTGCTAGCCTTCTGGTTAGCAGTCAAGTGCCTTAGGCACTAAGCTGCCATTAGCTATGCTTAAGTAAGAGCTCTGGTGGCCCATTGCTTAAGACATCCGACTGCTAATCAAAAGGCTTGTGTTTCAAACCCACCAGCCACTCCTCAGAAGGAAGGCTGGGCAATCTACTTCTGTAGTGATACTGCCTTGGAAACCCAAGAAGGGGTCACTATGAGTTGGGATCGATTCGACGGCAGTGGGTATGATTGGAAGGCCTTGGACGATGAAAGTGAGCTGCTCCTCTGCCCCCACCTGCCTTCCCCTGTCCCTTGTGTCTTTATTCTTTTTTCCCCCTTTCTGCTGGGAAGGCTAGGGGGTATGTGGGTGCAGTGGGCGTAGTTCCAGCCTGAAAGCAGAAGATGTTTGGAATAGGATATATTTTCACATAAAAATATTAAATTTTTAGGATGAAGGGACTTTCGCACCCACTGCCATTGAGTTGATTCTAACTCATAGTGATCCTATAGGGCAGAGTAGAACTGCTCCATAGGGTTTCCAAGGCTGTAAATCTTTACAGAACCTGACTGCCTCATAGTTCTCCAGTGGAGCTGGTGGGTTTGAACTACAGGCCTTTTGGTTAGCAGCCCAATACTTTCACCAGAGCTCCTTTAGAAAACATTTAATTATGTGGTTTTTAGCTCCTAGGGAGACTTCAAAAGACATGCCCAGGCCCCACCCCGACCTACTGAGTCAGCCTCCTGACTCAGGTGGCTGTTTTGAAAAGGCTCTCAGGTGGTTTTAGTTTTTAATTAAACTTTTTTTTTTTTTTTTGAGATCATTATAGATTCACATGCAATTGTAAGAAATAATACAAAAGGATCCTTTTCTTACCTTCCCCTCAATGGTAATATCTTGCAAAAGTGTAGTACAATATCACGACCAGGGTATTGACATGGATCCAGTCAAAATACAGAATATTCACATCAACCACAAGGGTCCCTCATGTTGCCCTTGTATAGCCACACACATTTAGCTTCCACTCATTCCTCTTTAACCTGAGACAATACTGCTCTGCTCTCCATTTCTATGGTTTTTGGGAGTGTCATATAAATGGAATCATACAGAATGTAACTTTTTGGAATGGGCTGATTTCACTCAGCATAATTCTTCGGAAGTTCATCCAGATGGTTGCCAGTACGAGTGGTTTACTGGTTAGTATTCCATGGTGTGGATGTATCACGGTTTGTTTAACCAGACACCTGTTGAAGAACATCTAGATTGTTTCTCGTTTTTGGCTATTACAAATAAAACCACTATTAACATTGGTGTGCACATGTTCTGTGGGGACATAAGTCCTCATTTCTCTGGGGTGAGTGCCCAAGTGTGCAATTGCTGGGTTCTATGATAGTTATATGTTTAGTTTTTTTAAAAAATGCCAAATTGCTTTACAAAGTGGCTGTACCATGTCACATTTCCACTAGTAAATGCATGAGAGCTCAGTTTCTGGTTTCTCCACATCCTCACCAGCATTTGGCATTGTCATAATTTTTCTTTTAGTTGTTCCTATAAGTGTATAGTGATATCTCACTGAAGTTTTAAGTTGCATTGCCATAATGGCTAATGACATTGAAAGTCTTTACATGTATTTATTGACCATCTGTATGCTCTTTGGTGACATTCCAGGGAGTTTGGATAGTCAGTGCTGGCCACACACCAGGCCTGGTCCACCCCACTGGACTGAATTCTCTGCCCAAGTCTCTTCCACTGCAAAGAAGGAGCAGGCTTTCCCTCTGGTTTTGCTTGTCAGAATGACAGTTCCTACTTAGGCAAAACTGATGCCCTGGGATTGTACCCTCTGCCCACTAATATAGGTCTCTTTTTATTTGCAACCTCTGTAGGAGCTCTGGTGGTGCAGCGCCTGTGATAGTTGGAACTGTGTGTCAACTTGGCGGGACCACAATTCTGAGTGGTTAAGCAGTTGTGATGTGGGTTATTCCCATGATGTGATCAGATGTATATGTTTTGAGCAGTCAATCCGTTGAAAGGGAGTTTCACTAGAGGTATAGTCTGCTTCCAATATATTTATGGACATCCTGGGAAAAGAAACACTCTTCTGTGGATTGGGATCCTATTGTGTTGACTGCAACTGTCCATGAACAAACAATCCACCATTCAGCCTGGTGATCTTGGATTCATTATTCATTGAAGTCAACAGCTAGTATACTGTCTGCCAGCCTTGAGCTCGTCAGCCCCTGCAG
>NW_006921618.1:11884559-11885219 GCF_000298275.1 Orycteropus afer afer | reverse complement strand
ATAGTGGTGAAGGGAAATCCTCCCAATGGGCAGAACTTTGAGCCATGCATCTGGCTGTTCACTTTGCATGGAACAAGAAATGGCTAGATGTACAATTACAATTGTATACGGATTCATGGGCTGTGGCCAATGGCTTGGCCAGATGGTCTGGGACTTGGAAGGAGCATGATTAAGAAATTGGTGACAAGGATGTATGGGGAAAAGGTATGTGGATAGATCTCTCTGAGTGGGCCAAAGGAGTAAAGATAATTGTGTCTCATGTGAATGCCCACCAAAAGGTGACCTCAGCAGAGGAGGACTTTAACTATCAGGTGGATAGGATGAAACATTCAGTGGAAAATAGCCATCCTTTTTCCCCAGCTATTCCTATCATTGTTCAATGGACTCATAAACATAGTAGCCATGGTGGCAGGAATGGAGATTATGTATGGGCTCAGCAACATGGACTTCCACTTACAAAGGCTGATTTGGCTACAGCCACTGCTGAGTGCCCAATCTGCCAGCAGCAGAGACCAACACTGAGTCCATGATATGAAACCATTCCTTGGGGTGATCAGCCAGCAATATGGTGGCAGGTTGATTACATTGGACCACTTCCATCATGGAAAGGATAGCATTTTGTTCTTACTGGAATAGATACTTATTCTGGATATGGATTTG
>NW_006921618.1:11882770-11884459 GCF_000298275.1 Orycteropus afer afer | reverse complement strand
CTTCTTTCCGAGGAGTGGTTGGTGGGTTTGAACTGCCAACCTTCTGGTTAGCAGTCAAATGCCATGTAGTCTTCCTAAATTGGTTCTCACTGATTCTGTTTTGGCTCTCCAATTTGATTAATTGTAAAGGCACTGGTGACTCCGCCTCCATTAGTAAAGAGGGCTCTGCCAGTCCATGGCATGAGGTGGCAACATTAATATGCAAAATAGCACCACCAATAGATCAAGCATTTTTGTGAGGTGAGGCTCTGGGTGATCACGTGTTTGATACTTTTCTGCAATTTTGTCAGCATGTGGAGTATAAAGAAGCTGGCTGGTTGGTCCTACCTACACTAGACGAAGTGGTGAAAGAGCGAGATGAGTTCAAGGTTGCTGAGACACAGCTCAAACATTGCATAAAAGACCTCAATGTTTCCAGTTGTGCTCTGAAATAAAGTGTTATTTCTTCTAGTAACAGAGC
Organism: Orycteropus afer afer; assembly: GCF_000298275.1. NCBI lineage: Eukaryota > Metazoa > Chordata > Mammalia > Tubulidentata > Orycteropodidae > Orycteropus > Orycteropus afer. The sequence goes on along the minus strand of NW_006921618.1, from coordinate 11,883,999 downwards.
TGATATTGCCGAAAACCAAACCATGAGTCTTTTGTAAGGGTGGCTGAATTACAATGCCAATTGAATTGCCAACCCAGAATGGTATCTGAAGTTAAAGTGAAGGCATTGATTGGGAAAAAATAGGATCCTGAAACCTGGAATAGGGACATATGGGCAGTCAGGAAGATGAGAATATAGAGCCTGTAAATTCTGTTGAATCCCTCCCATTTGAAGGGATTACTATAAAACCATTACCCCTTCCACCTCAGTTTGATGGGATTAATCCAACTGTTCCTTGTGGGTCATTGTCTGAGGTAGATGGCATGGAAGACATTCCTGAAAGTTCTCAGGAGCTGCCCCAACCACCCACTGTTGGTATTAGACCTGTAACTAAACTTAAGTCCAAGAGAGCCCCCAAAAGGTGAAATACAAAGTGTGACTGAGGATGTGGTATGCTACACCCAAAAAGATCTACTTGATTTTACATGCTAACATGTACAGACAGAAACCTGGAGAATATGTATGGGAATGGCTACTGAGGGTGTGGAATAATGGTGCAAGGAATATAACATTAGATCAGTCTGAATTTGTTGATGTAAGCTCACTAAGTACAGATCCTTCATTCAGTATTTCAGTTCGAGAGGTTAGGAAAGGATCTAATTGTTTATTTGTTTGGCTTGCTGAAGCATGGATTACATGGTGGCCTACCTTAAGTCGAGTTGAAGTACCAGACCTGCCTTGGTATAATGTAGAAGAAGGTATCCAGAGGCTTAGGGAAATTGGCATATTAGAGTGGATTTATCAGATTAGACCCCTAGAGCCAGAAATGGAGAGTCCAGAGGTCACGCCTTTCACCACTATGGTGAGACACAAATTTGTGAATGGAGCCCCAGCATCCTTGAAGATTGCTGTGATTACTATTTTATGGAAGCTGGATTTGACAGTGGGAACTGCCCTAATTGAACTAAAGACACTTAACTATGATGAGGCTTATTGGACCCCATGGTACTAGGGGCCAAGTGGTAGCAGTTAATCAACAAAGACAAGGTGGGTGTGGTTACCATAATGGACAGCAGAGTTGAAACAGTAATCAGAATACTCTGACTTGTGTGGAATTATGACATTGGCTACTTAGGTATGGTATTCCTAGGAGTGAAATACATGGCAAACCTACTAAATATTTACTTGATCTATATAGACAGAAGAATTCTAGGTCACATGAACAACAGTCTAGATTGAATTGCCAGAAT
>NW_006921618.1:11862253-11878980 GCF_000298275.1 Orycteropus afer afer | reverse complement strand
TATTTCTTCATTGTATATGTGCATCAAATATTTTTTTCCCTTCTGTTATGAACTATGAAATATAAATAGGATTAATGCATTTCAGTTGTACACACATTATTTTATCATGTTAGGCACAAATATGAATTTATAATTGTCCTTATTTAGAGATTATTTATGGTTAGGAAGATGTGTACAAGTGCCAAGGTGACAAGGGGTGGACTGTGATAGTTGGAGTTGTGGGTCAACTTGGATGGACCACAATTCTGAATGGTTTAAGCAGTGGTGGTGTGGGTTAGTCCCATGATGAGATTGGATGTATATGTTTTGAGTAGCCAATCTGTTGAAAGGGAATTTCCCTAGGGGTATGGCCTGCTTCCAATATATTTATGGACATCCTGGGAAAAGAGACACTCTTCTGTGGATTGGGATCCTGTTGTGCTGCCTGCAACTGTCTGGGAGCAAAAAATCCACCATTCGGCCTGGTGATCTTGGAATCGTCATTCATTGGAGTCAACAGCCAGTATACTGCCTGCTAACCTTGAGCTCATCAGCCTCTGTGGCTGTGTGAGTCAGGAAAAGCCTCCAGCTTGACGTTTTATCCAAGAACTTGGGACTTCCAGCTTCTATAAGTTTATGAGCCATTTTCCTAAGATCAATTTCTCTCTATATAAATATATAAACTTTACTGGTTTTGCTTCTCTAGAGAACCCAGCCTAACACAGTGCCTAAGGCATTTGACTGCTAACCAGAAGGTTTGAGGTTCAAATTCACCAGCTGCTCCTCAGAAGGAAAATGAGAGCATCTACTTCTGTAAAGATTTACCAACTCAGAAACCCAATTGGGGTCGTTATGAGTTAGAATCAACTCAAACGTGAGGGGCTTTGGCTTGGTTTTGGTATAGTCACTTAAGAGGGTAATGGTGGTTCAGTGATAGAATTCTTGCCTTCCATGTAGGAAGCCCATGTTTGATTCCCAGCTGATGCACCTCATGTGTGTCCATCACCCACCTGTCAGCAGAGCCTTGTGTGTTGCTATTATGCTAAACAGTTCTCTGAGCTTCCAGACCAAGACAGACTAGGAAGAAAGGCCTGAGGATCTACTTCTGAAAAAACGAGCCGATGAAAACCCTATAGATCACATTTATCTGATCTGTAACCAATGATGGAGATGGCACAGGACCAGACAGCATTGTAGTCTGTTGTGCGTGAAGTCCTCAGGAGCAGCTAACAGCCACAACTTAGTAACCTAAACTATAACATGACTTAAACCATAACGTAATGGTTATATCCATTAGGTGCTGCTTGGCTAGGGCTGGTTCTCTGATTCATAAACCCTGTGAGCCAGAGACATAGACCTCTGAGTGGAAGGCACTGTCTGGCTGGGGCTGGAGTCTGAGATGGGGGTGGGGGTGGGGGCAAGGAATGATGAAGGTGCTCTGCAGTTGCCAGAAAACTGCAAAGTGGATTTAGCTGCTGCTGTGGAAGGGACTTCTACTGTTGGGGTGAAGGAGTGTTGCTAGGACAACCCTCTCAGAGGCAAAATTTATTTCTAAGTCCCATCTTTGGGGAGCTGTTTCCTGGGACCACTCCTGCTATCAGCCAGGGCCCCTTCAGGAGACAGAAACCACATCTGCTGTTTTCACAGACAGAATTTAAATGAAAGAATTCTTAACTAGGTGTAAGGCTTTTAACTAAGTAACTGAAAGCATCCAAAGAAAACTTTGAGGTATCACAAAGGTGGTTATTTTTGTTGGGTGCCTTCCAGTCAATTCTGACAGAATGAGACTGTTCCACAGGGTTTCCTAGGCTGTAATCTTTATGGAGGAGCTCTGGTGGCATAGTGCCTAAGGCATTTGACTGCTAACCAGAAAGATGGCAGTTCAAACCCACCAGCCACTCCTCAGAAGGAAGGTTGGGCAATCTACTTCCATAGTGATACTGCCTCAGAAACCCAAGGAGGGGGTCACTATGAGTCAGATCCGACTCAACAGCAGTGAGGTTTATTTTTTTCTTTAATCTTTATGGGAACAGATTACCAGGCCTTTTCTCCCATGGAGCTGATGGGTGAGTTTGAACTGCTGACCTTTCAGTTAGTAGCTGAGAGTTTAATTAATTATGGTGCCAGAGGGGCTCCTTATCACAGAGGTATCTACCCCTAAAGTATGGAGAACAAAGGGAAGAGATGGGAATTGTTATGACAGAAACTTAGAGGAAAGACCTGTGGGGCTGAAATGCATAGATCTCTGAGGAGGGAGGACTGCTTAGCTGGGCCTGGTGCTTCTGAGCTCAGAAAAGGGGTCTCAAGGACCTAGAGCCCGGACTTCTAAGGAAGAGTGCAGTGAAGTGTCTGAGTGGGACATGATGCAATTGCTGGAAAAACTACAGAGCAGCTGCTGTTATGGCGCAAAGGTTAAGTGCTCAGCTGTTAACCTGAAAGTGGGCAGTTTGAATCTACCCAGTGGCTCCCCCAGGAGAAAGACCTGGTGATCTGCTCCCATAAAGATTACAGCCTAGAAAACCCTCTGGGGCAGTTCTACTCTGTCACATGGGGTCACTATGGGTTGAAATCAACTCAAAGGCACACAACAACAACGTGGGACAGAACTCCTACTGCCAGGGTGGAGGCACATTGCTGGGGTGGCCCTCACAGGAACAGGAAGCAGACAGCAAGAAGCAGGTCCCTTATTCTCCTCTGGCCCTGCAGTTCCCTTTAGCCCCTCTGTGGACAGAGCCAAACGCAGAACCTGCTAGCAAAGCAGAAACACGGTTGGCAGAGTGCTTGCGCCAGTACCAAAGAGCAGAATATAGAAGGCAGGTGTGGTGGTTATGTTTGTGTGTCAACTTGGCTGGGCCTGGTTGAATGGCTGGGCAGCTGGTGGTAGTTATTCCCCATGATGAGACTGACAATCAACTCCATGGTGGGATCTACCACAAGCAGCTGAGTAGCTGCCTTTGGGTATGTGGTCTGCTTCCCATATATAAGAAGCAGCTTTGGGAATGGTCTCTAGCTTATGGCACACTTGGACCCTGCATGTAGCTGTGTCATTGTTCAGCAGCCTGCCATGCCCTGCTGACTTGGGACTTACAATGGACTTAAATTAATGGCCTGCTATGTGGTTTGGTAATATCGGGACTGTGCCTTTTTACTTGTCAACCTTGGGCTTGGTAGCTTCAGCAGCCAGCAGCTGTCTGAGTGAAGAAACGCCTCTAGTTCCAGTGGACCAGGAGCAGGAGGCAGAGCTGGACCTCAAGGTTGAGGGGCTTTCACCCAGCCCGTAGAGCCTGGCACTTTGAACTTGGACTTAAAGCCTCCAAACCGTAAGAGAATAAACCCCTGTTTGTTAAGGCCATCCCATTTGTGGTGTATTCCTGTCAGAGCGGCACTAGGTAACCAGAACAGCAGGTTTGGAGGAGAGAGATAACAGCTCAACGACAGGAAGAGTAGCCTAGAGTTCTGGCTTTCTTAGAGCTGGTGCCCTCAGTTTGGACTTCAAGCCTCCTAAGCTGTGAGAAAATAGATTTCTGTCTGAAAAGCCATCCACTTTTGGTATTTCTGCTATAGCCTAAGAAACTAGAGACATGAACTGTAGGCATCACTCTGGTTGCTTGCTCTGTGACATTAGACAACTCACTTACCCTCTTGGGCCTCAACTTCTTCAGCTCTAACCAACCCAAAACAAACTCATTGTCATCGAGTCAAATCCAACTCATAGCAACCTCTCCTTGGGTTTCCGAGGTGGTATCACTATGGAAGTAGATTACCCAACCTTCCTTCCAAGGAGTGGCTGGTGGGTTTGCATCGCCAGCCTCCTGGTAAGCAGTCAAGTGCCTTAGGCACTATGCTACCAGAGCTCCCTTCAGCTGTAAAGAGAGAGTTTAAACACACAGTCTCCAAAGCATCTTTCTGATAGTTCAGTTGTGGCCCCTGCCATCCAGTGTCCACAGTCAAGTTTGTAGCAAATCTTGATATGCATGGGAGCGGTAGTGGAGTGGAACAGAAAGGTAAACAGCATGGGGACGTTTAGTGGGTGGCAAGGAGAATTAATGTACTCAGGGTCCATGGGGCCAGAGAGAGCTACCTGGCCCTTTGCCAGGTTGCAGAGAAAAGTTCAAGACGCTGAACTTGATTGAGGAACAGCAGGTTTAGCCCAGTGGGTCCCACAACTGGCTACTATCAGACCCCCTGGAGAAGTTGTAAGAAATTTCTGGGCCTCATCTCAGAGATTCAAAGTCCATTCAAAGGAATGGGCCTAGGAGTTTGTCTCTTTAACAAATGTCCAGGGAGTTCCCTAAAGGCTGTTTCATAGACCAGTTTTTGGGGCACTTTGGTTTGATTTTGTAAAGACATGATCCCTGGTCCTTTCATGTGATGTTCCTCCCTGGCTGAGTGGGGGAGTGGTAGATGACCCTATATTGCATATTACCATAATCCTATCAATATTAATAAGAAGAACTAGTGTTTGTTAAGCACTTACTATATATGCCAGTGGAGCTCTGGTAGCGCAGTGTCTAAGGCATTTGACTGCTAACCAGAAGGCTGGAGGTTCAAACCCACCAGCCACTCCTCAGAAGGAAGACTGGGCAATCTACTTCCGTAGTGATACTGTCTTGGAAACCCAAGGAGGTGTCTCTATGAGTCAGATCTGACTTAATGGCAGTGAGTTTGGTTTTTGGTTATATATGCCAGTATTGTTCTAAGGTATATTCAAATTCAAACCAAATTCACTGCCATTGAGTCAATTGCAACTCGTAGTGACGCCTACTGGCTTTCCTAGGCTGTAAATCTTTACTGAAGCAGACTGCCTCATCTTTCTTCTGCAGAGCTGCTGGTGGGTTTCTACCATCAACCTTTTGGTTAGCAGCCAAATGTCTTAACCACTACACCACAGTATAACAAGCTGACATATGGGTGGTGGAGTTATATGTATATGTACACACACACACATTATCTTTACTCATCTTAACAATGAGTGTGTGTGTGTGTGTATTTACTCTCAATAGTTTTATGGGGTAGATGCTATTATCATCCTCATCCTACAGATGAGGCAATTGGGAGTTTAGGTAAGTGGCAGAGCTGCTTGTAACTGGGCCAAAGGTTGCTAAAAGGCTCACAGAGTCAGAGCAGGGCCATAGCATAGGTCCCAGCAGAGGGCTCTGGGTCACAAGCCAAACAATGTTACAAGTGTAGAATCAGGGAAGACTGCATGCAGGAGGAAGCGTTGACTAGTTCCTGTCTTCCTCAGATAGGAGGACAAGTATGCTGTGATAAAAGCTCACTTGTCACTGGTTTCCTTCTCTGCCTCTATAACTTGTGCTTTGCCAGTGTGAGGTATGTGGCAACTGGGGCCAGATGGCACCTGTGGTCCCAGAGGACTAAGCCCCATTTGGGCTGGTGGTCACTTCCTCCTACCTTCCGTCCATGGGGAGTTCCATGTTTCCAGGGCTCTGCTGGGCTCCAGCTCTATGACGGAGGATGAGGTAAATGTCACTCAGATGCCATCTGGGTTTGAGATGTGAGAAGAGGAAGTGGGCTGACTTTGCCGCAGGCACAGTTTAGAGTTACACGCCAGGGTCTGTCTGAGGTGGGTTTTAGGAGAGCAGGGTGCTGTAGCACATACATTAGGTCTGGGACCAGCCAGGCCTACATTCAAGTCAAGGCCCTGTTATCTCAGACAAGTTACTCAACCTCTCTGATCTGCATTTTCCCACCTGCAAGATGGGGATCATGACAGCAGCCTCTGGTTCCTAGGGTTACATGTGGCCTAACTGAGATGGGGAATGTGAAGCACTTAGCATAGCATACGACACATTAAAAACACTTAATAAATGTTCATTTAGTTATTATTTAAAGATTTTAAAGGGCACATTAGTGAGCCACTTCTCATTATTTTCAGCCTCAACAATTGAAACTGTGGGTCAGACTGTGGTAAAATGGCATTTATTTCTTCTTTCACTCACCGAATGTTTATGGAAGGTCTGCTGCTCTATGCTCGGTCTTGGGGATACAGCACAGCTGGGACAGGGTGCCCCCAGGCCCTGCCCACACAGAGCCTCCAGCCTGCTCAGGAGGCAGTGATACTGTGCTCTGGGCTGTGGTGGGAGTGGACACAGCACCTCCCAGGCATTTGGCAACTGGAGCTCACGGCCCTTTTGAGTGGAGGGTAGTGAATAGCTTTCCAGGACTAAGTCCAGACCTCCAGAAAGGGTACGAGTTAGCGAGATAGGATTTGAAGTGGGTCGTGGGATAAAGGAATGGTGTTCCAGGCAAAGGGAACTACAGTTGCAAAGGCCTAAAAGGAAAAGGGAGAGTGAGGTGTGTTCCAAGACCTGACAGCAGTTCCAGGTGGTTGGCCTTGGGGGTAGAATGGTGGGAGATAAGGCTGGAGAGATGGACCTGCAGGACCTGGGAGGCCTCATCTTTGTGTATTTTATGAACTTGCTGGGGAGGGAAGAGCCCAGTGGCCTGGATGAAAAGCGGAGGGGCCCAGGCCACAGCTCTCACCTGGCTATGTGGGAACTCATGGCTGCTCCTTCACCATAAACAAGTCCATACCTGTGTCCTGGCTTCCTTTGTGTGTGCTTACTTAAGTCATTCTTTGCTTTTTGCCACTATTTTCTCTGGACAGCTTTTCTGTTCAAATTATCCTTGGCACCCTTTCCCCTGCCCATCCCCCAGTATTTAATTTAAAACTATCCATCTAATTAGCATCTGTCGGTAAGGTTTTGGTGTGGTTTTGCCTGGAAGTACTATGCTAGGTTGGGCAACATCTTGGATTTTCTTCCAGCTCCGAAACTCCACGATGGGGTTTCCACATTTATTTTGGCTTGAGAATGTTCCGAGGCAGAGATTGGAGACTAGGAATTTGGGAGCCTCTGTTGTTGATGGTGCTGACCGTTCCTGGTAGTGGGATGGGGGCCTGTCACCCATGTGTCCATCCAGAAAGGGGCCGGCTGCATCCCCACCTTAACCTAGGGAGCCATTGAAGGCCAGTGAATTTATGGTGTCTTTGGTCTTGAATTTTGTATGTCCTTTCCTCAGACTCTGGGGTTCCTCTCCTTCTACTTGTTCTAATGTCTCTCTGCATTTTTCTGTTTCTGGAAGTCAGTAAGGAGAGGTGGCAGGAATCAGCAGGGATCTCCCTCTTCAGATGAGTCCCTTGTGCTTTTCTCTTGTAACTTTATCCTGTTCCCTGAGACTTCACGTTGTTGTTGTTGTTATGTGCCATTGAGTCAGACCCGACTCATAGCGACCCCTCCTTGGGTTGCTGAGGCGGTATCACTACAGAAGTAGATTGCCCAACCTTCCTTCCGAGGATTGGCTGGTCAGTTTGAACCTCCAGCCTCCTGGTTAGCAGTCAAGTGCCTTAGGCACTATGCTACCAGAGCTCTGAGACTTCATGGAGGGCCTTTATTCTCCAATGCACTCTGAAGGCTAAACTCTGCAGGGTTATTTAAGAAAAGAGGCCCAGAATGTAGAATCAGAGAGAGATGTGTTTGCCTTTTAGACCCACCATGTATCTGTGTGTCTTTGAGAAACTGCTTGCCCACTCTGCCTCAGTTTCTCATCTATAAAATGGAAGGTAATAACAATAATACCTAACATTCATTTTGAGAGCTCTGGTAGCATAGTGCCTAAGGCATTTGACTGTTAACCAGAAGGCTGGCAGTTCAAACCCACCAGCCACTCCTCAGAAGGAAGAATAGGCAATCTACTTCCATAGAGAGACTGCCTCAGAAACCCAAGGAGGGGTCGCTATGAGTTGAGTCGACTTCATGGCAGTGAGTTTGTTTTTTTTTTTCCCTTTTGAACATTTATTGTACTCATTCTGCCAGGGGCAGTGTACTCGTTCTGCCAGGGGCAGTGACAAGCCTTGAAAGATCATTGCTAGCAGTCAATACTCCCCTGCTAGCAGTATCATCCCCATTTTACAGACACAGAAATTGAAGCTTAGAGATTAAATAACTTGCCTATGATCATAGAGTGGCAGTGCCAGGACTTGAACTTAGGCCTGTGTGATGCCAAAACCTGTATATTCTGCCCTAGGGTTGTTGTGAAGATGAAGGCACCTATCTTGGGCTTGCTTTGGTCAATTTCCATGTTTTGAGCTCCATTCACTATATCCAGTGTACTTACAAAACAACCCAAACTAGTTGCCATTAAGCAAGCATTGGCAATGCTATAGTTAAAATCAATGGAAGGGATCTGGAAGACTATTTGGAGGAAGATGTTCTGAGCTAAGAATCTCTGGCATTGCAGTGCTTGTGTCCCACAGTAGAGTGCAGTGTGGATAGACATTCATTAAGAGTATGAATGAGACCAGAAGAAGGAAGCAGGGTAGTCTCAACCTTGTGGTTGTTTTGCTGCAAGCTGCTTGGTTTGCCAGCCTTTGACATCATCTGTAATATCGCAGCAGGGGTATTCTTTGCAAGCTAATGCAAGGGTTGGATTTATTCCATTTTGGGGTTAGACTAATGACTGCTGGTGAAAACATTTTCTGGGAATCAGATATTTGTATTTGTTCTTTTTAGGGTCTCAGGAAGGAGGAGGTAAGGGGTAAAGATTTACTGGGAAGACATTGCTGATAGCTCACCTCATCCCAAGCTGGCGGGACCCTACCCTTACTTAGGTCAGGAAGGCAAGCGGATATGACTTGGAGACACCCAGGAGAAGCTCTATTGAGTAAAAAGGACCACGGAGACAGAGTCACTCTTCTGACCGCAGTTCTCTTCAAGAACATTGTGGCTCTTTCTCAAGACTCACTGATGCATGGAGCCTCATCCAGGCCACACTCTCTGGGGCCAACTAGCTCCTTGCTCTGCAGGAGACGAGGAGCCATGTGGAATCTCCTAGAACATGTCTGCTGGGCAGGAAATAGTTGCCCAGGAGAATAAAACACCTCTGAAGTTAATTTGCTTACTCAGAGGGACCAAGCAGTCAAACTTCTGGGTGGGTAAGGATGGGAATGAGAGCAGACTCTGGGCTGTGATCCTGGTTGGGCCTTGGTGCTCCTCGTTGCTAAAGAGGGAATTATGGAGCCTGGTCTTTGAGCTGCCTTTCATCCAAGAGGGTCTCCTAAGGGACAGTTCTTTGATTGAGAACTTATTTGGGCTTGCTTTGGTCAAGATCCATGCTTTGAGCTCCATTTGCTATATCCAGTGTTTACAAAACAACCCAAACTAGTTGCCATTAAGTCTGTGCTTACTCATGGTGACCCCATCTGTGCAGAGTAGCATTGCCCCATAGGGTTTTTAAAGCTGTGATCTTTTGGAAGCATATTACCAGGCCTTTCTTCCAAGGCACCTATGGATGTGTCTGGATCACCAACCTTTGGGTTAGTAGTCCAGTGCTTAACCATTTGTGCCACCCAGGGATCCTTTTTATTTATTTATTTTTAATTTTATTGTGATTTGGGTGAAAGTTTACAGAGCAAATTCATTTTCTATACAGCAGCTCACATACACTTTGTCTCATGACATTGACTACAATTTACCACAATGCAACAGCTCCCCTCCCACTTCCTCCCCATAGTTACCTCTTCCCTGTGTCCATCCCTCCAAGCACTCCTACCCCCTGAGCTATGTTCCTGTGCACACACAGTCCTTCTATTCTCCCATGATTGTCCTCTCCAAGGAGTGTATCTACCTAATGTAAATGTTCACCTCATACGCCTGTCTTTTGTTTGGCTGGAAGGCACAGGTGTGTGTTCAATTCCAGACCTGAAGGGCAGCTAGGGGCCATAGTCTCAGTGGTTCCATCAGGCTCTATCAGACCAGCAAACCTGGTCCCTCTTTTTTTTTTTTTTTTTTAATGATTTTGAGTTTTGTTCCACATTGTTCTCCCACTCTATCCAGGATCTCCTACATAGATCACCCTCCAAGTAGTTGACAGTGTTAGCCAGGCACCATCTACACCATCTAGTTCTTCTGGTATGGTAGTCCTACAGGCTGAGGATTGCATGGTGCCTAATTGTTTGGACTAATTGTTTCCATGAATCTTTGCTTTTCCTCATTCTTCTTTGCTCTGGATGAGGAGAGACCCATCATTGCATCTAGATGGTGGCTTGCAAGCTTTTAAGATCCCAGTCACTACTCATCAAAGTAGGATGTGGAACAATGTTTTATGTAGTATGTTATGTTAATTGAGCTTGATGTCCCCTATGACTATACCACCCAAGGACCTTCTATTGAGATCAAGTTGCTGGCTACAAATGACCATGACACCTAGTGCTGGGTGCAGATCAGAGTGAACAGGAAGCAGCAAGAGCCAGGGACTTGGTTGAGTGCTGGTGCAGGAGCCAATAAGGGAAATAAGGACTGTGGGTGACCAGAAAAAGGAGCATGTAGGGGATTTGGGTATTGGCAAAGGCTTGTTAGGGAGATGAGACTTTAACTAGGTCAGGGAGGATAGGCAGGTGTCAGAATCTCATAAAATGCATTGCTTTTTAACACTCAAGGCAAATATTACCTCTTGCTCATGCCTTTGATAAAGTGCACAGAAGCATCATCACTGAAATGTCTGGAAGAAGCTTGGTGCATCAGACAGGAATTCCCTACGAGGCCCATAAAGAGAAGGAATTGGTCCCCAGAGGTGACCCATAAGCACTTATCCAACTTGGGAATGCTCGAATCCCTTTCTGGTCATGTTATATTGTTGTTACGTGCCGTCGAGTCGGCCCCGACTTATAGCGACCCCTCCTTGGGTTTCCAAGGCAGTATCACTACGGAAGTAAATTGCCCAACTTTCTTTCCAGAGAGTGGCTGGTGGGTTTGAACCGCCAGCCTTCTGGTTAGCGGTCAAGTGCCTTAGGCATTATGCTACCAGAGCTCCCTTTCTGGTCATAGTAGCAAGCAAATACCCAGTAGCTCAGTTGGTAGGGCATGAAACTCTTAATCTCAGGGTTGTGGGTTCAAGCCCTATATTGGCCATGATTATTCCACCACCTATCTGTCAGTTTGTTTTACTGTGGTGGCTTGCATGTTGCTATGAAGCTGGAAACTATGACACTGATATTTCAAATACCGGCAGGTTCACCCATGGTGGATAGCTTTCAGTGGAGTCTTCAGACAAAGACAGGCTAGGAAGGAAGGCCTTGTGATCTACCTCTGAAAATTAACCAGTGAAAATACTATGGATCACAACAGAATGTTGTGATCTAATGTGTTGGAAGATGAGTCACTTAGGTTGGAAGCAACTCAAAATACACAGTGACCACAACAATAGACTCAAACATACCAGTGATCATGAAAATGGTGCAGGACAAGACACTGTTTCATTCTGTTGTGCGTGGGGCCGCCATGAGTCAGAGCCAGCTCGGCAGCAACTAGCAGCAACAAAAGTACCGATAGTAATGAGAGCTGTTTTGTCAGTACCCTCTCCCCTTCAAAGTCCTGCACCAGGATCCCAATCGTACCAGGCCAGTGGTGTCCAAATTTGGCAGAATCTCTGAATCACCCTGAGGACTTGTAAAGAATGCAGATTCTGGGGATCCTCTACACTGTCCCTCCCCATAGACCTATAGAATCAGAGTCTCTGGAAGTGCAGCCCTGAAATCTGCAGCCAGGTGATTCTGATGTAGGTTCAGAGGGTTTGTATTTGGGGTCACCCTTCTGGGCCATTTAGTCCACATGATGCCTTTGGCCTGGGCTTGCCAGATTTCCAAATGTCCTGGTGTGGCTTTCTGGTTTGGCTTATGACTGGGATGTAGAAAACCTGGGAGGCTCCTCTCCTAACATTTGAGTGGGGTCTCCAACACTGTACCTCAGCAGCTCTGAGCCATGGGGGAGCCAGGCCCTCCTCTTCTAGCTTTTCTCTGAAACAGGAACCATTTGACATCCAAGGTCATCGTTTGTCCCAATAGAGAGAGACCAGGACATGGATAAATACAATCGTGAAAGCATTGTTTCTCAAATCGGGATCATATAAGACAGTTCCTCAGCTCGTGAATTATTATAATGAGTCGAGTTCCACTTCAAAGGGGACTGATTTAATAAGAGGAAGAGCTGGGCTCCAAGGGATTCTAATTAGATTTCTTTCCACACCCCCCTTGAGTCTTTTCTGAAGAGCAGCCAGGGCCGCTAGATTGTGTTGTGCTTGGGTCCAGCATGAAGAAACTTGGAAGCCAGGCCTGGCCAGCGAAAGCCATTCATCTGACTGGAGCCTGACAGCCCAGATCCTGCTCCCAGCAGGAGAGGGGCCTGGCCATAGGGAAAGTCAATAGGATTTAGGGGACCAGAAGTGGGGAAGGCTGGGGAGGAGGGAAATTGGGGTGGTGAGGCGCTTCCTGTGCCAGTTTGGTGAGGTGGGGTGGGATGGGTTAGGAGAGGGAGATCTGAAGCCAAGGTGCCCAGGTTTGAATCCCAGCTCTTTCCCTTTCCAGCTGGGTGATCCTGGGCACATTACCTCTCTGCAATTCAGTCTCCTCATCTGTAAATTGAAGCTAATAAGAGAGCCCACTTCATAAGGTAGTTGGAAGAATTAAATGTGCTAGGCCACAAAATGGCTAAAATCATACCTGACACAGAGTATTATTATCAGAAAGCATTGGGTCATAGTTTATTTAGGAGTGTTTTTTTAAAATCAAAAGATAGGAAAGGCTTGCCACAATTAGTGTGGACTTCATTTTGCATGAACCCTTTGGGTTCAGTGGTAAGCTAGGAGAAAGAGTTCATCTCTGCTATGGTGAAACATGGGTTCAAATCCTGCTTTGCTGCTTGACTAGCTGTGTGGCCTTGGACAAATTGCTTTAACTCTCTGAGTCTTAGTGTCATCATCTACAAAGGAATGATGATAATAATAACAAGCTCCAATGAGACAGATAGGACACTAAGGAATGCCTGTTAAGAGCACCTGGCCCGGGGCCAGGCTCATGTTGTTAGGTGCCGTTCAGTTGGCTCTGACTCATAGTGACCCTGTATACAACAGAATGAAACACTGCCTGGTCCTGCACCATCCCAACAATTCCTTGCTGTGCTTGAGCTCATCATCATAGCCACCATGTCAATCCATCTCGTTGAAGGTCTTCCCCTTTTTTGCCGACCATTTACTTTACCAAACATGATATCCTTCTCCAGGGACTGGTCCCTTCTGACAACATGACCAAAATATGTGAGACGAAGTCTGGCCATTCTCACTTCTAAAGAGCATTCTGGCTGTACTTCTTCCAGGGCAGATTTGTTCGTTCTTCTGACAGTCCATAGTATTTTCAGTGTTCTTCACCAACACCATAATTCAAAGGCATCAATTCTTCTGTGGTCTTCCTTAGTCACTGTCCAGCTTTCACATGCATATGAAGGTTTTGAAAAAAACATGGCTTGGGTCCGGCATGAAGTCTTCAAAGGCATTAGTCTTCAGAATGACATCTTTACTCTTTAACGCTTTTTGTTGGGCCTTAATAAATGGCATTACCAAATTAATGTATTCTATAAAGCAAATGTTTTCACATCTCTGAAATGGAGATGCAGCTGATGGCTGATGTCAGCTTACTATTGCTGTTGCCTGGGCATGCAGGAGTCAGAAGTGAGCTAGAGCCCATAGTGGCAAAGGCGGTGTGAGAGCCCAGCACCCATGGCTTTATTTCTTTCATGGATCCTTCTAGAAAATGCTGCAAACCTAATGGACCTGAAGCCAAGAGGACATTTGTGGGAAAACATAGACCCCAGTGACTCCAAGTTGAAAAGGAATTCAGAAGAGAAAGGGTGCAAATGTGAAAACATCTTAGGGATACCATAACTAATTTATGTTCTTTCTGTTTTTCGTTTTATGTCTCCACAAGAGTGATGCGTGATTCAAAGCTCCATCGAAGTTGAAAGAGCTCTTTCTCAAAGCATAAAATCAAAATTCTAAGTGATCAGAAAGCATTGGATCATAGTTTATTCAAGAGTATCTTTCATTCTTGGTGGTACATAAATCTGTGGTGCATTTTATGATTGATGATGTCTTACGGTCCTATTTCCCATCTTCTCATATAGTCCTTAGTATATCGGGATCAAGAAGATGTTGGTTCTGCCTTTGCTGAGCATCTCCTGAGCCTGTCATTGTGCTCAGCACTTTGGACATTATTGCACTTATTCTCTGAAGCCTGTAGGGGAGGGATTTTCCTCCCCATTTTGCATAGGAACTGAGGCTCAGAGCTGGGAAATGACTAGTCAAGATCAGGGGACTTGACCACAGATCTGAATGCATTGAGCACCACGTTCCATCCTTTTTCTCTGGAGAAGTGACACATCTGCTTTATGCAATAGGGATCACCTTTCTTACACAGGAATCCCTCTGTGTAATGACTTGGATTCAAGGTCAAGTCCAACACCACCAACTTCCCCAGGTCTTGAGTCATCATTCATCAGGTGACAAGCTAACATTTATGGGGTCCCTAGGAAACAGATGGGGCATTGGAAGCAGCCCTGAGGTGGGTAGAAATAAGTTCTAGTCCAAGTGACACCACTTACAGCTGTGTGGCCTTGGGCAAGTCACCTAACCTCTTTGGGCCTCTGTTTCCCCATCTGTGCAATTAATGGATCAGAATAGGAGGTTGACAAGTTCTTTTCCAATTGTAACATCAAAATCTGTCCTTTATACTGGTCATGGGGGCTGGGAGGTCTCCTATCTAGAATCAGATAGGAGCTACTGAAGCCTCTAATAGACACGGAGGTGCAATAGAACCTCAGACTTGTGGTCAGCATAGGATAGATGGAGAGCAAAACCACATACTTCTAGTGAGCTGGGGCAGTCAGAGTCTAGAACCTCCCATGGATCCACTACTGTCCTGGATAGGATGCTAGGCTCACTGGCAATGTTTGTACAGGAAAAGGTGTTCTGTTGGGAGCCTGGGCCCTGGAAAATTCTCTGTAAAATAGCACTTGGGTTGCATTGCTGAACATTTTACCTCGTGCCAATCTTGTGCAGAATGCAGGGGCATTTTGGGTCTTGAAAGGACTCTAAGGTCTCCCACTGAAGAGGAAATGGTTATGTAACTGCCTCAATAATGTCTTTCTTTGGTCACTCCCCAAGTAAACTTCAGTGTCCTGGGGAGAAGAACCTTAACCATCAGCACACAAGGTTTATCAGGGATTCTTACGTACCAGCACTGAGCTAGGTGCAAATACATCTTCTCTCTCTTTGTTACAGCAATAATAGATGTAGTTACCCGAGGGCTTACATGTGCCAGTCTCTTACTGGGCATTATTTCATGTGATGTAGATGTGGCACGGAGGACAGAGAGGCTAAGGCTAGGCTTTATGCCCTTAGAGGGCATGGACTCAAATCCTGGATTTGCTTCTTTCTTATACCCTAGGGCAAGTTGTGTAACCTATTTAAGCCTCAGTTTCCCCATCTCTAAAGTAGAGATGATAAGGTATCCATCTCCTAGGGTGTTAAAAAGACATATGCTAAGCATACTTAGAAAGCATTCAATTGACACTAGTAATTGCCTGCATTGATAATAATCTGCCTGACAACCTAAGAAGTTGAACATTATCATCTCCACTATAAACTCAAAACCAAACCAAGCTTACTGTCGTGGAGTTGGATCTGACTCATAGCGACCCCTCTTTGGGTTTCTGAGGTGGTATCACTACAGAAGTAGATTGCCCAACCTTCCTTCTGAGGAGTGGCTGGTGGGTTTGAACAGCCAGCCTTCTGGTTAGCAGTCAAATGCCTTAGCCACTATGCTACCAGAGAGGAAATGGAAAACTAAAGAGGTCAAGTGACTTGTATTAGGTCACATAGTGAATAGGTGGCTGGACCAGGATTCAAAGCCAAGACTGCCTGGCATCTAAGCCCAGACATACCCTTTATAATATTCTGCTGTCTCCTCAGTGACCAGAGCTGCTGTCCTCCTCATGTGACAAGTCCTGGGGGGAAGACCAGGAAGGGAGGCAACATCTCCATCAAGCCCAGCCAGACCAAGGGAGACAGTGTAGCAAGGTGGTTAAGGGTGTGAGATCCAGACTCAGCCTGCCAGCCTGCCCCTCTTTAGCTATGTGAGCTTGGGCAAGTGATGTAACCTCTCTGGGCCTCTGTTTTCTCATTGCATTAAACAATGTAAAGTGCTCAGCACTGGGCTTCCCTGTGTGTCAAGAGCTAAGAGGTAGAGCTCCCTGGATGTAACATCTTGTTGTCATGACATTGGGGCAAGCATCCCTGACCCCATTCCCAGAAGCCTTCAGAGCTGGGAGGCATCCCAGCAGGCCCTTCAGAGCCTGGAGGACTTTAGACAGTGACTTAGATCTCTCTGGTTAGGGCAGGGGTCCAGTGAGGCTGGCCAGCAGCCCTAGCTGTCAGGATCAGGCTGGAGTTTCACCACTAGGAAAGGCTAGGTCCTGGCACCTGCACACCTGGCAGGAGGGTGCGTGGCTCTTGATGCCCATATGGGACATTGCATTAAAGGATTCCATTTCAAAGTTCAGTTTCCAGATGGCTCAGCCCTCCCCCAGCCCTGACCACAAGCTGTGTGGTGCTGGGCCGCAGCCTCAGGCTCTCCAGCAACTCTACTCTCTGGGGAGGAAGTGGCGGTGGACTTGTAGTTAGGACAGAACCCAGAGTGGCTGCAGCTGACCAGAACCTTGTATGCTCAGAGCTTCAGGACATCAGGGAGCAACTGAAAAGCATTTTGAGGCTCTCTGCCTGGTTTCTTTGAGGTTGGGGCCTAAGAACGGCCTTTCCCTGCCCCCATCCCATTTAATTCTTCTCCCTTATTGCACCAGACACAGAAAATTTAGACAATTCAGGTCAGCAAAAAGAAAGAAGAA
>NW_006921618.1:11837171-11859319 GCF_000298275.1 Orycteropus afer afer | reverse complement strand
ATCCTATCACTGACAGCATTGTACTTCAGGACAGATCTTGAAACATCCTTTGTGATGATGAATGCCACACCATTCCTCTTCAAACTGTCATAGTAGATCATATGGTTGTCTGATTCAAAATGGCCAAATCCAGTCCATTTCAGCTCACTAATGCCGAGGATATCAATCTTTAGCTGTTCCATTTCATTTTTGACAACTTCCAATTTTCCTAGATTGATACTTCATACATTCCATGTTCCGATGATTAATGGATGTCTGCGGCTGTTTCTCCTCAATTTGAGTGGTGCCACATCAGCAAATGGAGGCCTCGAAAGCTTTACCTTATCCATATGAGTAAGGCTGGGTTTACTCTGATGATGCATCTCTTTCCCAGTCCTATTTTGAGAGCCTTCTAACCTAACCCGACTATTCATAAAGTTGCGTGGTAAGGTATCAGACAGTGTTTCTCTGCTATTCATAATGTTTTCCCTGGCCAATTATTTGAGAAGTGAATGGCCTCTTCCTTCTACCAGTTGGTCTCAGTCTGTAAGCTGGGCTGATACCTGTGCACCATGTGGGTCTCGCTGGGTTTGAAACACCAGTGGCTCAGCCTCAAAACTCACATCAATACGTCACCATGGTAGGACAAACAGACAGACAAGTTTGTCTCCCTGTTGGAAACCTCTCCTACCAAGCTTGGTGGAGGGTCACTGAAAAAGAGGAAGACCCTCAATGAGGGATTGAACCACACAGTGGCTGCAACAAGGGGCAAACACAGAGGCGATTGTGAGGATGGTGTACGACTGGGCACATAGTAGGTGCTCAATAAATATTATTGTTATTCCATTATATGGCCTGGTGAGAATTTCAGCTCCATGAGAATCAGTACCTTGTCTGCTTTATTCACCTCTGTAATCTACTGCCTAGCACATAGTGTGTTTTTGTTGTTATGTGCCATTGAGGTGGACCCAACTCATAGCGACCTCTCCTTGGGTTTCCAAAGCGGTATCACTATGGGAGTAGATTGCCCAACCTTCCTTCTGAGAAGTGGGTGGTGGGTTTGAACCGCCAGCCTTCTAGCAGTCAAGTGCCTTAGGCACTATGCTAACAGAGCTCCTTGGCACATAGTAGGTGCCTAATAAATGTTTTTTTTAAGTGAATGGATGAATAAATATTTCTCCATCTCATTAGATTTTACCTTTAATATTATAATATGGCATAATAATGCATGGTTGAATTTGTTCCTAAACTGTGGCTGCTGCTTGTTTTAAAACATTACCCATGACCTTCTGGCTCTGCTCCTCAATCATCCATCCCAGACCTCATTCTCACCTGCAGGAGTTGAGATGCTGGCTCCCCCAGAGCTTTGGGGGCCCAGCATCACTCCAGAGAAGGGAGAACTCATCCCACAGGCTGTCAGTGCCATCCTTGCTTGCAGAAACCTCCAACCATCAACTTAAACTGTCTAGGTAGCACGCAGACGAGTAAAACCTCAACTCCTGCATTTTTGATGAAGTTAACATTATACAAACGCTCCTGGCTTACTTGGTCAGACCCAGCAGTGAGGGGCTGAATCAATAATGAAACACTGGGAGGAATAAAGCACTGACCAGGGCATTCTGCAAGGCAAGCGGCTGGGGGGTCAAGTCAGGTGGCCCAGCGTGGCCTGTGGCCAGTGATCCCTTTTCCCTGGTTTCCAGGCAGGGAGATGACTGGACATGCAGATTGTCCTCCATTGCTAGAGTCTGGTAGGCAGCGTGACTTTCTGGGAAAATGTCTAGGCTAGAAGCCCAGAAACATGGAAATAGTATTAACTTGAAGCCTTAGGCAAGTTATTTTTGCCTGTCTGCTTCAGATGGGAAAATAAATCCTTGAACAGAATACCAAGGTCCTTCCCAGATATGGAATTGAATGCATTCAGCATGAACTTGGGAATACGTATGGTCCACACATATAAGAGCCACAAGTGAGCATTGGAAACCAATGGAAAGCCATTACTCAGGTCAGCCCTAGTTCTTGTTTCAAGCTAGAGAGAACAACTTTCTCCCTGCTCTGAGATTCTTGGCCTTGGGTCATTGGGAAAAACCTTCATCAGGTGTTCTGGTTCCCTAGTGCCGCTCTGACAGGAGTATACCACAAATGGGATGGCCTTAACAAACAGGAGTTCATTCTCTTACAGTTTGGAGGCTTTAAGACTGAGTTCAAAGTGCCGGGCTCTAGGGGCTGGATGAAAGCCCCTCAACCTTAGGCTTCAGCTCTACCTCCTGCTCCCGGCCCACTGGAGCTAGAGGATTTTCTTCACTCAGACAGCTGTTGGCTGCTGAGGCTAACAAGCCCAAGGTTGACAAGTAAAAAGGCACAGTCCCAATGTTACCAAACCACATGGCAGGCCATTAATTCACCTCCATTAAAGGTCCCAAGGTTGACAGAGCATGGCAGGCTGCTGAACAACAACATGGCTACATGCAGGGTTCAACATGCCATAAGCTAGAGACCAATCCCCAAGGCTTCTCCTTATATACAGGAAGCCGACCACATCCCTAAGGCAGCTACTCAGCTGCGCACAATAGATTCCACCATGGAGTTGATTGCCAGTCTCATCATGGGGAATACTACATCCAACTGCCCAGCCACTCAACCAGGCCCAGCCAAGTTGACACACAAACTAAACTACTACATCAGGCTTGTGATGTTTGAGGACAAACCTCTGTAGAGAGGAGGACCCTAAGTACTAGACTTCATTTTTTTTTTCCCCAAATCACATCTTTGGCCCCTGTCATAAAACCCCCAACTTTAGGACAGAAATTTGTTTCCTCCCAAAAGAGTGAGAGGCAGGGATTAGGCCGCAAAGCAGGGACAAGATCTCTGATTGGTGCAAATGGTTTGTGTTCAATAACTAACCTAAAGGTTGGCAGTTCAAACTCACTCAGTGGCACCAAGGAAAAAAGGCCTGGTGATCTGCTTCCATAAAAATAAGAGGCAAGAAAACCTATGAATATACGGGGTTGCTATAAGTCAACAACAGATTTTTTTTTTTCCTTTTAACTGTAATTGCAGCCACCAGGTGGGATTCTCTGCACTTATTCTAGGAAATTGTACCCATTCTAAAGCTTCTGTGCTTGAAGACTGGTCTATGCAATGCCTGGAGTTTGCTAGTTGCTAGAAATGCAGCATCTCAGACTCCACACAGACCGACTGAAGCAATTTAACATTGAAGTTGGAGTAGTGCCTCCAGAGAGGCCATGCCCTTGGGGAGGTGGGGGTATGCTGCTGTACACACAGCTGTAGCAGAGTGTGATGAGACAGTTTCACATTGTCTAGCTGCAAGGAGACCTGTTGGCCTCCCAGGCTTGACTTCACTGGGGGAACACTTTGGAAATGCCTTTTCTCTAAGTTACTTTATCTAAGCCTATTGCTGAAACCATATGGAATTAAAGGGACACATAGCATTTCCCTCTGTTGGCTTAATAGCTTTTCAAAAGACTCCTCCCTTCCACTCTTTCTGTGGTGAGAATGTGGTAGTTAAGGTTGTGTGACAGCTTGGCTGGGCCTGGTTGAGTGACTGGGCTGCTGGTGGTAGTTATTCCCCATGATGAGACTGGCAATCAACTCCATGGTGGGATCTACCACAAGCAGCTGAGTAGCTGCCTTTGGGCTGTGATCTGCTTCCTGTATATGTAAAAGCCTTGGGGATAGTCTTTAGCTTATGGCACGCTTGGACCCTGTGTGTAGCCGTGTCGTTGTTGAACAGCCTTCCATGCTCTGCCGACCTTGGGACTACAATGGACTTGAATCAATGGCCTGCCATGTAGTTTGGTAACATTGGGACTGTGCCATTTTATTTGTCGACCTTGGGCTTGTTAGCCTCAGTAGCCAGTAGCTGGCTGAGTGAAAATATGCCTCTAGCTTCAGTGGGCTGGGAGCAAGAGGCAGATCTGAAGCCCAAGGTTGAGGAGCTTTCATCCAGCCCCTAGAGCCCGGTATTTTGAACTCGGACTTAAAGCCTCCAAACTGTAAGAGAATAAACTCCTGTTTGTTAAGGCTGTCCCCTTTGTGGTATATTCCTGTCAGAGTGGCACTAGGGAACCAGAACAGAGAGTAATAATGATAAATTAATAAACATTCAGTCAATGCCTGTGTCTGAGTTTCCTGGTGCTGCTGTAACAGAAATACCAAAAGCAGGTGTCATCAAAGAACAGAGAACTACATTTTCTCACAGTTTAGGAGGCTAGAAGCTCAATTCAGGGCACTGGCTCTTGGGGAAGCTTCTCTCTGTTGGCTCTGGGGTAAAATCCTTGTTTATTTACACTTCTGTGACCCTGGCATTCCTCAGTTCCTTTATGACCCTCCTGTGGTGCCTCTCTTGCCCGTTTGTGCATTCTTCTGAATCTAATCTGCTCTTTTTATAACTCAGAAGTGATTAAGTTTTCCATGACTCTGACACCAGAAGAACTAAATGGTGCCTGGCTACCATTGCCAATTACTCTGAAAGGGGTTACAATAAGAAATCCTGGATGAAGTAGGAGAAATATGTGGAATAAAACTCAAAATCATAAAATACTCAGCATACTGCTCTGGTAGAGACTGGTGGAACCCCTGAGACTATGGCTCTTAGCCATCCTTTAAGCCTTGGAACTTTAGCCACCGCCATGGCTCAACTTTCCACCAAATAATAGGCTTATGAGGTAAACAATAACACCAGGGAGATGCACTCTTCCTAGAACAATGAATCATATGAGATCAAAAGGACAGCATTTGCTCAAGGATAAGGCTCAGAAGGCAGGAATGGGTAGGAAAGAAGGACTAATGGTGACCACGAGGAGGAAGCTGGAAGAGTGCTGTTACATTGTGGGTGTGCATTCAATGCCACGAAACAAAACATGTATAAGCAGTTGCATGGAAAACCAATTTGCTCTGTAAACGTTCACTCAAATTACAATAAAAGGATTTAGAAGAGAAAAAAGTGATTAGTTTTAGGGCATCCCCTATCCTGATAGGGAACTAGGGCTGAATCTGAAAAAGTTTCCATGGTCATTCTCTTCCTCAGACTTGGCCATCTACGAATGCTAATTTATAGCGTGGTCCAATGGTTTCTCAACCCCTAGGAGCTGAGATGGGCTCTCTACAATGATCAGAGATCAGATCCTTTCCTCTGGCAGCAATGACTAGCTGAGAAGTTCATTCTCCCCCTGTTCTTGGGAACATAGCTGGATCTCAAGTCTCAGCCTCCTTTCCAGCTGGAAGTGGTCATATGACTAAGTTCTTGCTAATGGAATCTGAATGGAAGTGCTGCACACCTCTCTAGGTTGCTGCTGTTAGTTGCTGTTGAGTCAATTCTGACTCATCGTGATCCCATGTGTGCAGAGTAGAAGTGCTCCATTAGGGTTTTCAAGGCTGTGACCTTTAGGAAGCAGATTGCAAGGCCTGTCCTCCAAAGTGCTGCTGGGTGGGTTTGAACCATGAACCTTTCAGTTAGCAGTCAAGGGCATATCTGTTTGCATCATCTAAGGACTCTCAGTGCTAGGCCTTCAGAAAGTTGCTTTGTCTTCTCCATGAGCTCCAACCCTTCTCACCAATGAGGGCCTGTAGTGACCCAGCCTAAACCATGTGAATGATGACAAGGTCAAGGGGTGGCAGAGCCACAAGATGAAAAGAACCTGAATCCCTGAATAACTATAGGGAGCTGAGATATCTGCCAAGTCAGACATGAGGGAGAGCAGAAACATAGTTTTTCTTTTTTTGTTCTTAACATTACTGAATTTTGGAGTTTTCTTTTGCTGCAGCAGCTTACCTTACTGTAACTAATATAGCCCCTCCTGTCTTATCCACTAACTCCCAACACACTTTTAACTCAAGATTCAGAATTCAACTTTAGTCTTATGCCACTTAACTAAAGTCTGTATCTCGAATTGTGTTGGAATTTTGCTTAATATAGTCTAACCCGAGGTACAAAAACCTTTGGATCTAATTCTTGTTTCTTAGTTTCTTTCTTTCTTTCTTTTTTGAGCAGTTCTGTTTGTAAGAATTGATATTTCGTAACTTTTATTCTTCCTTACAGAACTTACAAAAAAAAAAAACAAGAGAAATTGTACTATTTTAAAAAGGAATAAATTCTATCTTGCAATTACCAATGTGTCCATTGAACACTTTTATAGATCTAAGACAAATTACGGGATCTTAGTGACCTTACTTTTCCTGCCTCTTGAGCCATTTTGCTATGTTCTCATCCTAGGAATTATCACATTCATTACTTATCAATGATTCCTAACTATACTGAAAAGACTAAAATAGGAAGAAATGGAAGAATGGTGGAATTGCCTAGAAGGAAAATGTAATAGTGAATGAAGTAAGTTCCCATTGTTGCATCATCCTATAGTTTTCTTATCATGTTGCGGTAGACAGAATAATGGCCCCCCCAAAGATGTCCATATCCTAATCCCTGGAATTTGTTGATGTTTTACTTTACATGGCAAGAGAGACTTTATGAATATGATTAAGTTCAAGGATCTTGGCTTATGCAGCTAATGTAATCAGCACCACCACCACCAGTTACCATTGAGTTGACTCTGACTCATAGTGACCCCATGTGTGTCAGAATAGAACAGTGCTCTGTACTGTTATTTGTGGATAATTTTTCAGAAGTAGATTGCCAGGCTTTTCTTCCAAGGACCGTTGGTGGACTTGAACTGCCAACCTTCCAGCTAATAGTGGAATTTGCACCACCCAGGGACTCAATATAATCACAAGGGTCACTAAATGAGTCAGAAAAGGAGATGTGACTACAAAAGCAGAGAATGAGAATGATGCATCATGAGAAATTCTTGACCAGCCTTTGCTGAGTTTGAAGATGGAGAAATGGGGCCACAAGTCAAGGGATGTGCACAACCTCTAGAAGCGAGGAAAAGCAAGGAGACAATTCTCCTCTAGAGCCTCCAGAAAGAATATAACCTTGCTTATACCTTGATTTTAGCCTAATGAGGCCCATTTTGGACTTCTGACCTCCAGAACTGTATGATAACACATTTGTGTTGTAAGCCACTAAATTTATAGTGAGTGATTTGTTAGAGCAGCAATAGGAAACTAATACAGTTGTTCAAACATTGCATTGCCAGAAAATATTTTTAAAAAAACAAACTGTAGACACCTTGTAGTCTGCCTTTTGCTTTCATTGAACACAGTTGAGAGATTAGTATGTTTTCATTTTCCACTCATAAAGACAAAGACAAGAAAATTGATCAAGGAAGATGTTTCACAATTATTGGATGATTCAGAAGATGAAAGCAGGGAGACAGATAGCATTGCTCTGGACTAATGAGGATGGTGAAATTGATCATGTAAGTGAAATCTCAGACTATGAGTCTTCAGATGACAGTATCCTACATGAATTTTCTCAAACTCAAGAATCAATGAGTAAACAATATTTCAAAGGATGAAAAAGAAATGTGATATTCTCATCTAGTTAGTCATTCAACAGTAAGAACTTCATCATGCAATATTTTGGAACAAGAACATGGACCATACTTTTCACTAAAAGGATGTATAATAGTATTCTTTCATCTTTAATGAGACTTGTGCAACAGAATTGCTTGATACAGTTCATAAATGGACAAATGTGAAGGCAAGTATCAATTAAAGGTGATTGCAAGCAAATAAATGATTTGGAAATTTTTTTAATTGTTGGATTGATTGTACTAATTGATATTTATAAAATCTAAAAATACACTTTCACAACTGCAGAACAAAGAAGGTGACCATTGTTTCTTCAAAAAAATTATGAGCCATCAAAGGTTTCAAAAATTTCTTCAAGTGTTGCATTTTGAATTTGCAAGTGCAAGAAGGAAAATCAGAAGTAATGAGAAGCTAGAGCCCAGTACAGGTACATTTTGAATCTGGAATTGGTATTTACAAGATGCATATGTTACTGGTTTACGCATGACTGTTGATGAGAACTCAGTTGTATTCAGAGGTTGTTGCTCATTTCAGGTATTTATGCCTTTAAAACCAGAAAATTTGGAATGAAAAATTTAGGTTTGCTGCATTTAAATTCTCTTTAGAATACTATTAAAGTTGTTCTTCATTTTCCCTTTATTTGTATTTCTGTAAATTTTTCATGCCCATTGGATCCAGGTGGTAAATGGAAGTGGCTATTATCCTTATACACTATTGTTATTAGTTGCCCCCCACTCATAGTGAGTTTATGTATAATAAAACAAAACGTTGACTGAGCCTGAGCCATTTGCATTGTCATTGGTATGTTTAAGTCCATTGTTGCAGCTATTGTGTCAGTCTATCTCATTGAGGTTTTTTCTCATTTTTCCTGACCCTCTACTGTACCCAACATAACGTTCTTTTCCAGAGATTGGCATTTCCTGATGATGTGTCCAAAGCAAGCAAGTCAAAGTCTCCCAGCCCTTGCTTCTAAAGAACATACTAGTTGTATTTCTTCAAAGACTAATTTGTTGATTCTTTTGGCAATCCATGATATATTCAATAGTCTTCACCAACACCACAGTGTGAGTGCATCAGTTCTTCTTCTGTTTCCTTTTCATTACCCACATTTTGCATGCATATGAGGCAATTGAAAAGATCGTGGCTTTGATTAGACACACCTTAGTCATCAAAGTGGTAACTTTGCTTTTTGAAACTTTAAAGAGGTCTTTTGCAGCAGATTTGCCCAATGCAATACATCATTTAATTTCTTGACTACTGCTTCCAGGGGGTGTTGATTGTTGATCCAAGTAGAATGAAATCTTTGACAACTTCATTTTTTCCCCCATTTGTTATGCTGTTGTTTATTGGTGCCATTTCCTTATGTACTGAAGACTAAAACAACCCCTCTCTATATTCTTCATTCTGTCATAATAATGCCTCTGAAAGTACGGGCTCATTGAACCAGTGCACTTTGGAGGGAGTTTTTAAGACACATCTCACTGAGCCCCTCCAAAGACACACATCACAACAAGCTCATGTACAGAACTGTTTGCCCAGCTTGGGGTAAACCCATTGCAGAAACTTCTCTACTTACTTCTCTTCAGCTGAAAATCCAGTTACATAGAGCCCAGTCTTTCAGAAAATGCAGAAAGCCAAGGGCAGAAGTGAACTTAGGTCCTCCTTCTCTTTTTCTTTATTCTTTTATTTACTTCATTCATTCATTCCATTGTTTATTTAACAAAGATTCATTAGCTCTTATTGCCCTCTTAATGTGGACAAGGGTTTTCAAAGTGTGGTCCCCATTCCCTTGAGACTCATTCAAGGAGTCTGTGAGGTCAAAATCATTTTAATAGGTTACCAGGGATGAGAGGGAGAGGGAGGAAAAGTCACTAACTAGGTAGTAGACTATATGGGTGAAGGAAAAGGCAATATACATAAGGGCACAACATGACCAAGGCAGAGAAAGACACTAGGAGACACACGAGAGTAAAAGACAATAGTAAATACTGTTACATGCAATAACAGTAATAACAAATTTATGAGTGGATGCAGAGGTAGATATGTAAGCTGAACAGGTGGTGTAGGATGGCATATAGGAGTATACCCATAAGCATTTATAGTTTGGGCAGAGGATATTTCTACATATGTATTTGTATGTATTTCAAATATATTCACTTATATACTAGAGCATAACTCACTGCCGTTGAGTCGGACCCAACTCATAGCGACCCCTCCATGGGTATATGAGGTGGTATCACTACAGAAGTAGATTGTCCAACTTTCCTTCTGATAGTAGAGCATACAAGGAGCAAAATTATGAAAACTTCTTAGCCGTAACCAAATGCCTTGAAGGACTGAGTCACTGGGCTTGAAGGCTTAGGACCATGGTCTCAGGGGACATCTAGGGCAAATGGCATAACATAATCCACAAAGACAATATTCTACATCCTACTTTGATGAGTAGAGACTACACTCTTAAAAGCTTATGAGCAGTCATCTAAGGTACAACTATTGGTCCTTTCCCATCCAGAGCAAAGAAGAATGAAGAAAATCAAAGATTCAAAGAAATAATTAGACCAAAGGATGAACGGGCCAGGAGAACCACAGCCTCCACTAACTTGATATCAGATGAACTGAATGATGCCCAGCTGCTATTATTGATTGCTCTGATAGGGATAATGATAGAAGGTGCTGGACAGAGTGGGAGAAAAATGTAGAGCAAAATTCAAAATCATAAAAAAGAC
Organism: Orycteropus afer afer; assembly: GCF_000298275.1. Taxonomy (NCBI): domain Eukaryota; kingdom Metazoa; phylum Chordata; class Mammalia; order Tubulidentata; family Orycteropodidae; genus Orycteropus; species Orycteropus afer. Next base: position 11,849,165 of record NW_006921618.1, on the reverse strand, counting down.
TAGACTTACTCTTCTGATAGAGACTGGTAGAACCCCCAAGATTATGCCACTTAGACACCCTGCAAACCAGAACTGAACCCACTCTCTGCAATCACCTTTCAGCCAAACAATAGGCCTGTGAAGTGAAAAATAACATCTGTGGAGAACATGCTTTTCAGAACAGTCAACCATAGGAGACCAGAGAGAGCATTCGCCCAGGGGCAGGGCTCAGAAGGGAGAAAGGGACAGGAAGGAAGGGTGAATAGAAATGTGGTATCCAGAGAGGGAATGGAAAGAGTGCTGTTACACTGAAGAGATTGCAACTAATGTCACAAAACAAAATAAGTATAAATTGTTGAATGGGAAAGCAATTTGCTCTGTAATGTTTCACCAAAATCACAATAAAATGTTAAAATAATTATTTTAATAATAATATGAAAATATTATTTGTCTTTTTCATTGTGATGACATTTACATTGATGGGGCAAAAGCAAAGATGAATAAAAACAGAGGTGCTTTGCCACAAACCAGAGCGGTGCACCCAACTACACTAAGAACAATGCATTCTTCACTGGGTGTACTTACAGCGTAAAAAAAAAAAAGGAAAATAAAAATTAATTTTTATTAAACTTGATGTTTGAATACATCTCTCTTTAGTATTTTTTTGTGTTGTTTGCCAGGTTGTTGTTGTTGTTATGTGCTATCGAGTCGGACACGACTCACAGCGACCCCTCCTTGGGTTTCTGAGGCGGTATCACTACAGAAGTAAACTGCCCAACTGAAACAGGTAGTACACGTAAAACACTTCTGCTGCACACAAAAGTACAAGGGTTTTATTGAGGAAAAGCACTTGTGTGATTATTTGAACTGCAAGCTAACCTATCTACTTTTATTATGGGTCACCATTTTTACTTGAAGGAATGACTGACAAGAGCAACTATGGTTATTCAGACTTGGGTATCTAGTAGACATTTTCTTGAAAATGAGTCAAAGGAACCTGTCACTTTGAGGAAAACAACTGATGGCATTTGTTGCCAATGATAAAATTTGAATTTTCAAGTGAAAATTAGAATTTTGGAAAACTGTATCTGCTATTGTGAGCTTGACAGCTTCCCAATACTTACAGACTTCTCTGATGCAATCGGTGATGGTGTTAACAAATGTGATATTTTAAATGCTTTGTAATGAAATGAGTCAACTTCTGGAAGATCTGCATACTTTGGTGAACCATTATTTCCAAATGACCAATGCATGGTGTCACAAAATCATCCCTAGGTAACAGATCTATTCAGAGTACAGAATAGACAAGTGGATTCTTTTTTTTTTTTTTTTGAAATGTTATTAAACAATTGTTAGGTAAAGGAAAATGCAGACAAAAATTGCTGAATGTTTAGATTTTCTTTTTTTAAAGGAAAACAGCATCTATTAGAATCAGTGTCATAAAATCATGTTGGATTAGGACTCACCCTACTCCACTGTGACCTCATGTTAGCTTGATTGATTACATCTTCAAAGACTGTTTCCAAACAAGGTCATGTTCACAGATACCAGGTGTTAGAACTTCAGCATCTCTTTCTGGGAGACATGATTCAATGATGTCAACCAAATTTTGGGTGGAAATTCACCTCGTTTCTGGAGGGTAGACAAGTTGTTTTTAATGTAACAGTGTATGAAGAGTTGAATATGGTTTCAGATCCCACATGACAACTCCCTTTAAGACATTGTTGAGTTTTGGTGTAGTATCAGAGAAAAATATGCACAATGATCTGAAATGGCTATTAAAACACTCTTTCCTTTTCCAACTACATATTGTGTGAGGGCAGATTCTCTGAACATGCTTCAACCAAAATAACATATTGTAGCAGACTGAATGCAGAAGCAGATATGAGAATCCAAATGTTTTCTATGAAGCCAGACATTAAAGAGACTTACAAAAATCAAATGATTCATTCTTCTCACTATTTTTTTCAAATATATAGTTATTCTAAAATCCAATGTTATTTATGTTAACATGTAGTGGGTTTATTATCATTATTTTTAAATGAATTAATAAATAATTTACATTTTCTCAGTTTTAATTTCTAATATGATAAATATCTATGTTGTTGTTGTTGTTGTTATGTGCCGTCGAGTCAGCCCTGACTCATACTGACCCCTAGTTGGGTTTCCGAGGCGGTATCACTACGGAAGTAGATTGCCCAGTCTTCCTTCCGAGGAGTGTCTGGTGGGTTTGAACCGCCAGCCTTCTGGTTAGCAGTCAAGTGCCTTAGGCACTATGCTACCAGAGCTCCTATAAATATCTATTGCAGGCACTATATTGATATTGGCTCTGTTGATATTTTGAGCGGGTAATTCTTTGTTTTGGGGCTATCCTGTGCATTGCAGGATGTTTAACAGTGCCCCTCACTTTCTGGATATCAGTACTACCCTCCTTTCCCTAAGTTGTGACAACCAAAAATGTCTCCAGGCACAGCCAAATATTCCCTGGAATGCAAAATTGCCGTTGGTGAAGAGCTGCTAATCTGTATACATAGTAGGTATAGCAGTCCTGGAGGTTGAACTGTGTTCAGTGTGCTGAATTTGAATAACGTGAGAAGTGCTCTGAGGTGTCTTCTCTGAAGAATCATTGACCAGTCCTCAGTGACAGAAATTTTACCATGTGTTTGCTAACAGACCCCTGGTGGCACTGTGGTTAACGTACTCAGCTGCTAACTGAAAGATTGCTGGTGCAAATCCATCAGGCACTCCATGGGAGAAAGACGAGGCAGTCTGCTTCTGTAAAGATTTGCAGCCTTGGAAACTCTAGGGGACAGATTTACTCTGTCCTATAGGGTTGCTGTGAGTTGGAATTGACTTGACAACAGTTGTCTTTTTGTGTGCATGTGTGTTTGCCAAAATTTTTGTGGTTGCAAACAATAGAAACTGATCTCCCCCCTTTTAAAGACAACACAACAAAATGAGAGATTTAATGGATAGTGGGGGGATTGACTTTCTGGCAACTGGTGTTGGTATCTCATTCCCAATCTCTCACAGCAGTCTCTCCTTGGGTTTCTGAGGAGTATCACTATGGAAGTAGATTGCCCAACCTTCCTTCCGAGGAGTGGCTGATGGGTTTGAACTGCCAGCCTTCTGGTTAACAGTCAAATGCCTTAGCCACTATGCCGCCAGAACTCCTCATTCCCAAACTAGTTTCTAAATTTCTTCTTCTAAGTTTCAGATGTCCAGGACAGAGAATCTGATCAGAGAGGAGACTTGAGAAAGGGGAATCTTTGGGAGTGGGAAACCCTCTAAGAGGTTTGAACTACAACATTCCTCTCATTGCCCCATGTGGATAGCCATGAGAGGAGTGAGATGCCATCTTTGAGAAGGAGTTAAGGCTTGAGAGCTCTATTGGGATTGCTGGATGAATGGGAAAATGGACTTCACCAAGTTTCTTGGTGGAGAAATTGGAGAAATGAGGTAAGTTTCTTCTGGGCCTAGGACCTGCCCAGAAATCTTGCTGAAGATAGTTCCACTTCCTGTAAAGCTGCTAGGTTAGGGCTCACTGAAAACCCTGAGAGAAGCTGAAATTCTCTAGGACCCAAGAAGTTGAAGCTTCTCAGAATGTTGCTGGCTCCCATTGGATTTGGAGGAGGAAAAAGGAGCCATGAAGATGCTCATGAGAAAAGTCAGAATGGTCCAAGGAGCACCATTTGCCCAATTCTCTGTACCAGTTCTCTGAGGAAGAAGGCTTGAAGTTGGGGAATTAGGGCTCATCTAGAGAAAAAATTCAATTCAAAGATACATTTTCCCCCGTAGCTTATCATCTCTGAAACTGGGATGCATTCTTTCATTGATGACACCTTAGATTTGGTGATACATGATAAATAATCACGTTAAAAAGAATTCTATAACTAAACCAGACACGTCTTATGTGCTACATCATATACTCTCAACCTCACTTATCTTTTATTCCAGCTGCCATTGCTGGAATTTCTTTTAAAGTTTAAAGGAAAAAAATGAGTATAGTAATAATGAATCCAGGCTAGATTATATTTGTCTTTATGCAACAGAGTTATAAACATGATTTTTAATCTTTGTTTATGGAGGAAGGAATCCACAAAGGAAAGTGTCCAGGAGTGATGACAGTGATGCTATAGCTCTGATTCAAGCTGTCTGCTCCTTAGGTCATCTGATCCAACCAGTTTGATGGTGCCAGAGACATCTGGAAGGTGCTCTGATGGCACAACGATTAAGTGCTTGATGGGCTAAGAGAAAGGTTTGCAGTTCTAACCTGCCCAGTGGCTCCATGGGAGGAGGACCTGGTGATGTGTTTCCACGTAGATTTCAGTCAAGAAGCCCTCTGGAGCAGTTGTGCTCTGTAACACATGGGGTTGCTATGGGTTGCAATTGACTAGATGGCACCCAATAACAACAAAAACAGGTATCTGTGACACACCAGGGGACTGTGTTGAGTATCTGGTGAGATCCAATAGAAGGTCAAAACACAGACCCCTAGAGTTCTGATTCAAGGCCACGCTCACTTTGGGAGAGACCTATCCTCCATTTGAAAGGCGGCTCCTGGCTGGACACTAGGCCCTAGTAAGGACCAAGTACTCACCTAGGGGACAAAGGGACTCTATGGCCAGAGCTGCCTGCTCATTGTGAGCTGAGTTTGTCAGATACAAACTCTAATAAGTCAAAATGTCAGTTACAATGCTCCAAGTTTTGTGATGAGAATATTTTATTTGGGGTTGGGCCCAACAGGTCCAGGAGGCACAGTTAATTTACATGATAATGGGACAGAACACTGCATAATCTACCTCTCTGGAACTGACATCTCTCTCTCTCTCTCAGCTCAGAAGTGTGGCCTGGGGGGTGGGTAGGGCAGGAAACCAAAACCAAACCAAAGCCACTGCAATCAAATCAATTCTGACTCGTAGCGACCCCCATTGGGTTTCCGAAGTGGTAAATCTTTAATGCAGTAGTTTGCCCCATCTTCCTTCCACAGAGTGGCTAGTGGGTTTGAACCACCAACCTTCTGGTTAGCAGTCTGCTGGAAAAGGAAAGCACTTGGGCGTACCTCACAGGTAGGCTGCAGCCATGTGTGGAACTGGCCAAACACGGACTCTTGCTGCTCCGCTTGGGGCTGCCCTGGAAGACAACAGTGACGGGAAATCCCTGAGTGGGCAGATTTGTGACAGGTACCCTTAGTAGCCCACTTTGCATGGTGAGAAAAGTGGTTTGAGGTACGAGAATGCATGAACTCCTGGGAATGACTAACTGGTTAAAGAGTCGTCTGGAGAAATTAGAATTAAGACATAGAACTCACTGTCTTTTACTCATTTAATTCTGACACCAAACTTAGGAAGTGGGTATTTTTGTTATTCCCATTTCACGGAGGCAGAAGCTGAGGTACAGAGAGGTTCAGTAACTTGCTCAAGGTCTCACAGCTAGTAACTGGCACTGCTGGGACTTGAACTGAGCCAATCCAACATTAGCCTAATTTTCATAGTAGAGTGATGAGTGCTGCACTAGAAGTTGACATCTCTGGGTTTGAATCCTAGCAATGACACTGACATCCTGTGTGCGTTTGGACAAGACACGTCTGTTCTCTAGGTCTCTGTTTCCTCTTCCAAAATGTGGTACTTGGACTCCATTATCACTAATGCCTCCTCTTCTTGCTCTGTTACTTGATTCTTCTGGGCCTCCCAGGGGTTCGGCCTGGGCTAGATGCAGGGGGATTCAGATATGAATAAGTCTTAGTTCCTCGTGAATACACCAGGCCCCTCTGCAAGCGCCATCCATAAAGGCTGCATTCTTCACCTACCTGAGCAATTACGGGTTTGGAGGTTTTTAAATAATGATTTCAGCATGTGCTTTGTATAAACAAAGGTTGGGGCAGGGGGAGGTGAGGGGAACGTGGACCTGGCTCGTTTGTGCAGCTAAAAATAGCAACGTGAAAGTCCTATAATGATGAGGCAGAAACTTAAAACAAATTTCTTGGAAAATTCCCTCCCCATCTCACACTGGCCAGGTTCCCCCCACCCCTTTTAGCCGTGTGCAGATGGAGCAAGGGAAATTGGGGTGAGGGGTATATATCACAACACACACTTCCTTCCTGGCGCTGGGAAGGAGTGGCTGAGGAGCCCGAACTGGGAACAAAACGTCTGTTCAGGAGCCTGATTCAGACTGACACGGGCCTTTGAGCTCCCTGAGTGGCATTTACAGCCACAGATATGGAAAAGAAAATAAATCTCCCAGGCCCGGCATCTTGCTTTAATTAATAACATAATCAAATTTCTGGCCTTGTGGAATGGAAGGATTTCAACACTCAAGGCCCTTCTGGCAGCAGGATGAGAAGTGGGCCCTCCTGGCCAGGCAGCCCCCAAAGCAATGGGCCAGCCAGGCAGAGCAAGGAGATCAGGGAGGGTGTGCTCAGGGCAGCAGGGCAGGGAAGCAACAGACCGGAACCCTGGGGTTAGGCAGGGGGCTCAGAAGCAGAGATTCAGGAAAGAGAGAAGTATGTTCATTGCATTTTTATTATTTACACTTGCTTTCCCGTTCAATCCCCACAATAACTTGTTCAAGGTCTCATAGTTAGTCACTTGTTCCCATTTTGCAGATGAGGATACCGAGGTACAGACAGTACTGAATAAAGTCATGGTAAATTTTAAGAGTATTTCCAGTTATCTACTGCTGCAAGAGAGGTATCAACCAACCATTTGCAGTGGCGTCGATTCCAATTCATGGCAACCCCATGTGTGTCAGAGTGGAACTGAGCTCCAAGTTTTCCATGGCAGATTTGACAGTGGGCAGACTGTTCTTCCCATTTTTCGTATCAGGAAACTGAGACCCCAGGAAGTGCAGTGATTTGCTCAGAGTCACACAGCCAGTAGGTGGTAGAGCTGGACGAAAACCCAGGGCTGTCTGAATCAAGAGAGACGGAGTTGTGAAGAGGCACACCACGGGCCTGAGGGCTTCGTGTCTTCCATTTCTTCTCAAGGCCAGGGGTAGGAGGTGGAGATGGCATGCCTTTCACTCAGGATCCCCCACTCTTTCTATTTCAGCTGCTGTGAGGGTCTAAGCAGGGTTTGTGGGCCCTGAAGGGTGATGGCCAGATTTAAAAAGTGGGTTTAGACAGAGAGAAGTGGTAGGTGCTGAGAAGCTGGTTCCAATAAGTCCTGCTCTCTCTGGGACACCCAGAGGTCCCTCCAAGGGGATATTCTCCATGATCCCATGAGGCAGAAGCAGAAAGCAGGAGATGGACCCCTCGCTGGCTGGGAAAGTGGGTGATCCTTTGGGTACCGAGCCAGGCTGGGGCCAGGTCCTGATTCCTTCCATTCTGTCCTCCACGCAAAAGGGCTGCTTTGGATGGCCTCCCTGGCTCCAAGGCTTGGCGCTCTCAGGAGGCTCCAGTGAGTAAATAAACACAGGAAATCATCCAGCACGCTCTGGCTCCCATCTACCTTTATCTATCCTCTCAGCACATTCACTCCATGCTCCAGCAACCCGCTCCGTGTGTGGTTTCCTCAGTGGCCTAGGGTTGCACGGTTCACAGTGTTATGTACCTGGAGGGGTCAGTCCCCATCGCTCATGTCACAGTCTTCTCCACCCTTCTCTGGCTACTCTTCCAGCATGCCTTCCCTGAGCCCCTTAGCCCAAAGCAATTCTCCTACTTTAGAAGACCCACACCACTTTATGTGCCCCTCTGGTGACACAGTGGTTAAAGCATTCAACTGCTAACTGAAAGATTGGTGGTTCAATCCCATTGGCTGTTCTGGGGGAGAAAGATGTGATAGTTTGCTTCCGTAAAGATTCCAAACCAAAACACCAAATTCACTGCCGTTGAGTTGGATCCGACTCATAGCGACCCCTCCTTGGGTTTCCGAGGTGGTATCACTACAGAAGTAGATTGCCCAACCTTCCTTCCAAGGAGTGGCTGGTGGGTTTGAACCGCCAGCCTTCTAGTTAGTAGGCCTTAGGCACTACGCCACCAGAGCTCCCGTGGAAACTCTATGGGGCAGTTCTGCTCTATAAGTAAAATTGCCTTGACAGTGATGAGTTTGCTCCTATCACTGGACTTTTTAGCTCACAATGTGTTTTTGTTATTAGTTACCATTGATTTGGCTCCAACTCATGTACATAACAGAACAAAACGTTGTCTGGTCCTGTGCTATCTTCATGACTGTTGGTTTGTTTGAGTCCATCTTTGCAGCTATTGTGTCAGTCCGTCTCAGTGAGGGTTTCCCAGGTCATCACTTTACCAAATATGATGTCCTTTTCTAGTGATTGGTCTTTCCTGATGACACATCCAAAATAAATGAGTTGATATCTCACCATCCATGAATCTAAGGAACATTCTAGTTGTATTTCTTCTAAGATTGATTTGTTCATTCTCTGGCAGTCCATGGTATACCTACTCTTCACTTATAAATGATCTCATTGTCTGACATTTCCCATTTGCAACAGTAGTAAAAATTCTACTATCTGACTGTTTAGCACATTAATGGTGTACATCTGCAGTAATGAAAGGTAAAGTGTGAGGCAAAAGTAACACTTGCTGTGATGGTTAAGGTTATGTATCAGTTTGGCTGGGCCATGATTCTCAGTGGTTTGGAAGTTACATAATGATATAATTTGACAGTTTTTATGTAATGATGCAATTTAGCACTTATGTAATGATGTAATTTGGCAGTTACATAATGATGTAGTCATCCTCCACTTTGTGATCTCCATTTTCACATAACACTGATTTTCACATAATGATCTGGTCTTTGGAACCTAACCATGTTGATAAGTGAGGAGTGAGTGTATATGAAATATTTTTTGACAACACCACAGTTCAAACATATCAATTCTTCTTCTGTCTTCCTTTCTCATTAGCCAAATTTTGCATGCATATAAGGCAATTGAAAAGACTATGGCTTGTGTCAGACCCACCATAGTCATCAAACTGACACCTTTGCTTTTTAAAACTTTAAAGAGATCTTTTGCAGCAGATTTGCTCAATGCAATACATCATTTGATTTCTTGATTGCTTGACTTCTGCTTCCCTGGATGTTGACTGTTGATCCAAGTAGAATTAAATCATTGACAGCTCCAGTTTCTTCTTCACTTAACCTGATGCTGTTTTTCCCTTTCAGTTGTGACCCATACTGAAGGCCATAGTCTTTGACCTTCATCAGTAAGTGCTTCAAGCCTTCTTCATTTTTGGCAGGCAAGGTTGTGTCATCTGCATGTTGTAGATGTACCTTGCAATAGAGTTACTCATTTATTCAAAACACTTAGGAGTGCTTGCTCTGTTTCTGGATTATTCTTCTGTCCAAGTCTTATTTCTTCTCCAGTCTCCTTAAAGGCAGAAGCTTGTAATAGTTATGATGATAATTATAGAAATATTTTCCATTTACTGAGTGCTTAATCTGTGCCAGGCACATAAAGATTTCATGTGAATTATTTCTTTTAATTCTCACAAAGCCCTATGAGTTCGGTGTTATTCTTCATGTTTTATAGATGAAGGAACTGAGGAAAACAGAGGTTAAGCTAATTGTTCAAAGTCACCAGCTAGTGAATGGTGAAGCCAGAACTTAAGCCCAGGTGGTCTGATACCATAGCCCAAGCTTACAACAACTAGGTTAAATAATGTAAAATATGGGGAAGTGCCTGGCCTGGGGCCTGGCCAATAACCACAGATTCTCATGTGTTGTTCATATACGTGATCATCTTACAGAGCTCACCACTGGGTTTTGTACTTCTTTCTAAAGTGTGTTGACTGGATCAGTGAAAAAAATGACTGACCAAATGAAATCACGGTAAATTTAGAAAGTTTTTTTAGGTTATCTATTGCTTATAACAAACTACCCTAAAGCTTTAGTGGCTTCAAACAACTGTTTATTATTATCTCTCATGGTTAAGTGGATTGATGAGGCTTGGCTCAGTGGTTCTGCTTGTAGTCTCCCACGGGGTTGATTGATTGTCTCTCATGGGTTGGCTTTTTCCTATGGTGTTTCAGTTAACTCCAAAGGCTCACTTGGGCTGGAAGTTCTAGGTGGTCTCTTCACTCACATGTCTGGCACCTCAGCTGGATAGCTGGAATTCATGGAGTCTAGTTGAACATCTCTTTTGCCACATTGCCTCTCTGTGTGGCAAACTTGGGCTTCCTCTGGCATAGCGAACTCAGGCTAGTAGGACTTCTTCCAGGAGCATTCCAAGAGACTCAAGCCAAAGGCTTGGGAGTCACATATGGTCACAGTCATTTTGTTATATTGGCCTGCGTACTGGGAGGTGTGGCTCATTGGTTTTGGGGGATGGCATCCTCAGAGACTAGGTACCATGGAAGTAGAACTGACTCATGAAGGTCACCAGGTCTTTGGTCACTGTGGTGTGACTGTAAATCAGGGTCTAGTCAGGAGTCTGGGGTTGAGTGTTGATGTGGAGATAAACTTCTAAATGGGGGGAGCTGACCCATCTTTGGCCCTTGATGTCTCAGGCTTCCTCATACTCTCCCAAAGAACTAAAGTTTGCCTAAATTTAGGCCCTGGAAATTCTGCTTCCTGGCCCTTCCAGGGGAGCTCTGGTGGTGTAGTGTCTAAGGCATGTGACTGATAACTAGAAGGCTGGCAGTTCAAACCCACCAGCTACTCCTTGGAAGGAAGATTGGGCAATCTACTTCCGTAGTGATACCACCTCAGAAACCCAAGGAGGGGTCACTATGAGTCAGGAATGACTCGATGGCGTGAGTTTTTTTTTTTTTTTTTGGCCCTTCCAGAGCCAAATCCCCAAAATCCAACTCAATGACTCTGACAACGAACAAGTCTCTTGAATACCTACAATATGCCATGCCCTGTATAATAATAATAGCTAGTATTTTGAATGCTTGTGGTTGACTTTCTTCTAAGTCCTAATATTATTATTGTATGTAATTATTATTGTATGTAATTCTCATAACAATTCTATTTGATAGGCACTTTCATAATTCCATTTTAATAGGTTAGAAAAATGAGTCACAGAGAGGTTAAGTAACTTGCTTGAGTTCATACTAGTTTGCAGGTAAAATCAGGATTTGCATTCAGTCATTGCTGACTCCAGAGCTGATGCTCTTAACCTCTATGCCATCTTGAGTCCTTGAGCCAGAGGACACTGTTTCTGTCTTCAGGGAAACTGACTCTACTAGAGAAATTAAGACTTCAAATACTTTGTTGAAGTTTGCTGAGGAAGCAATTCTCTTATTCCTTTTTGGTCAGTAGAAAGGTCTTTGCTCCTCCATAGTGGTGGCAGGATGTAATTTCATTTCACAAGGATGTCCTCTAAATTATCTATCAGAATGCGGAGGAAGTGTTTAAAGTGTGATATCTTATTTGAAAAGCCTTCATGTGATTGGACAAAAGCGAGCACTTATTGTATCAGTTAGATTTTGCTGCATAACAAATTATGCCAAGGTATAATGGCTTAAAACAGGCGTGTATTTGCTCAGGAGTCTGTGGGCTGCAATTTGGGCTGGGTCTTGCCTGAGTTCACCAACACCACAACTCAAAAGCATCAACTCTTCTTCAGTCTTCCTTATTCATTGTCCAGCTTTCACATGCATATGAGGCTGTTGAAAATACCATAGCTTGGGTTAGGTGCATCTCTTCAGCACTTTAAAGAAGTCTTTCACAGCAGATTTGCCCAGTGCAATACAATATCTGATTTCTTGACTGCTGGTTCCATTGGTATTGATTGTGGATCCGAGTAATGTGAAATCTTTGACAACTTCAATCTTTTCTACATTTATCATGATGTTGCTTATTGGTCCAGTTGTGAGGATTTTCATTTTCTTATTTATTTACTTATTTATTTATTGTGATTTGGGTGAAGGTTTACAGAGCAAATTCACTTTCCATACAGCAGTTTACATGTATTTTGTCTCATGACATTGACCACAGTTTACCACAATGCAACAACTCCCCTCCCACTTCCTCCCCATAGTTACCTCTTCCCAGTGTCCATCCCTCCATACACTCCTGCCCCCTGAGCTGTCTTCCTGTGCATAAGCAC
>NW_006921618.1:11827732-11833785 GCF_000298275.1 Orycteropus afer afer | reverse complement strand
GTTTGAGCACACAGACTGTGATGGAGTTCCTGTAGGCCCAGAAGGTGGGTGGGAGTGGGGGATGGTCGCACCTCCTTTCACCAAGTGGGTGTGAGGTATAAGAGTAACAAGAGGAATGTTGCACCTCTTCAGTCTTGCAGGTCCGGAGTGCCCTTGGGGTTGCTGGAAAGCCAAACCTCTTCTTAAGCCCCTGGAATCTCAGAGAGTGCTGTCTCTTTAAATATCCAAAATAGTCAAGCCGCTTGTAACATGCAAAATGGGATTTTCGTTTTCTTTATATATAAGTATAATCCACACCGCAGACTGTAGTCTTTAATCTTCATCAGTAAGTGCTTCAAGTCATCTTCACTTTCAGCAAGCAAGGTTGTGTTGTCTGCATATCACAGGTAGTTAATGAGTCTTCCTCCAATCCTGATGCCATGTTCTTCTACTTAGAGTCCAGCTTCTTAGTTTATTTTCTCAGCATATAGACTGAATAAGTATGGTGAAAGGATACAACCCTGACGCACACCCTTCCTGATTTTAAACTATGCAATATACCCTTGTTCAGTTCAAACAACAGCCTCCTAGTCTATGTACTGGTTCCTCATGAGGACAATTAAGTGTTGTGGAATTCCCATTCTTCTCAATGTTATCCATAACTTGTTATGATCCACACAGTCGATAGCAAGGGATTATTCACATGGGGGTGCTCATGGGGCTCCCAAGAGTAGCAAGAGAAGGCAAGCTCTAATGTCTTGACTTTCACCATATTGACTAATACCCCACTGGCCAGCAAAAGTCAAATTACCAAGCCCATCTTCACTACAAAGGGTAGAGAGATGTGAGGGTGGGAGGAGTTGCTAAGTCACATTGAAGAGGAACATGGGTGTAGGGATGGGAAGAATCTGTGGCTTTTTAAAAAATCTATCACACCAGTTTCCAGAAGTCAAAGACCTCTTGCTGCCACATGTCCCTTTTTTCAAGATCCATAATATCTGTTTTGTGATTAGCCAAAAGCAGGCAATCAGATCCTTTTTATTTGAGAGAACAAAGACAAGTGGCATTAAAAACTACTCCCCTAAAGTTTCCAAATCCTAGGACATAAACACTAACTTGGAATACTTTCTCCTTAAAACACATTTCAAGGGGGAGTTGCAAAAAGTGTTTTGATAAATTTGCAGATAAAACCGGGGTTAGAACATACCAAGGATTGGAATTATGTCAATGTCATTAGAAAGTACCGTATTATGCTCATGAATTGTTTTCCTTAAAAATCTTGATCCTTTAGGACTATCCAACTCTTAAATATTTATTAAATCATTTTAATAACAATTTTAAATTTCTTCTTAAAAAGAAAAAATGGAGTATAAAAGGCTTAGACCACGTTTCCATGGCTCACCTGCTGGCTGCATATCTTAATTGCCAGCAAGTCCCTAAGAGGAAATAAGAAGCTTCTCTGTCAATAATACTGAATCGATAGTGACAGCCATGTCATCCATAATAAACAGAACAAAGTGACATGGCCCGTGATTCTGGAGGAGAATAAGAGAGATGCTCCTTCGGCCAGTGGGAGTGTGTTGGTAATTTGTCATGGTGAAAACAATGAGTGAAATATGGAGGGGCCCTTCCAGGGGGAATGAGTACCACACTATACCCATTGGGCACCTTCTTACTAATGCACCCCTATTTCTCTGCTTACGACTTCAACCCAATAGATCAGAAAGTGAAAAATGCATTTGCTTCAGTTGCAAGTCACCAGAGTACCAGAGACTCATAGCTGTGGCACACTCTCAGATTTGAGAACAATTTCAGAGACAAAGGACCAGTCCTTCATTTTATGGGTGGGAAAACTGAAACCCAGAGAGATGTGACTTGTCCAGTATCACTCAGCAAGTTGATGGCAAGCTGAGAACTAAAACTCCTATTTCTTGACTCTTAGGCCAGTCTCTGGGCTGCCTCTCAGGAAGAGAGTAGAGAGGAGAAGAGAAAAAAAAAAAAGATAAAGTGGAGGAAAAAGACAGGGAAAAGGGGGAAAGGGAAAAAGGAAGAGGCAAAGTGAAAAAATGAACAATGAGAGTGAAGGGAAGAGGAACTCTGTAGAATACCAGTTGACCAGTGGCTGTTAAGTTGACTCTGACTTGTAGCACCTCTGTGTTCGTCAGGTTAGAACTGTGCTCAACAGGCTTTTCAGTGGCTTGATTTTCAGAAGCAGATCATTAGGTCTTTCTTTCAAGGCAGCTCTGGGTGGACTTGAACCCCCAACATTCCAGTTAGCAGTTGGACTCATTAACTCAGCTCCCAGGAACTCCCTAAACTAGTAGGTCTTAAATGCCATCTGAGGAGGAAAAAGAAAACAAATATTTCTTCAAATAGAATGTTGATGGAAAGAAAGCAAGGTTAAAAAGAGTGGAAAGTAATTTTATAATAAAATAAAACAGAGTACCAATATCTACCTCATGTGTTTATCCTAAGGATCGAGCAAGATGGTCTGTAAACTGTAAACCCCTATAAAGCTCTGTGTGATCTCAGGCAGGTTACTTGTTCTCTTGGGACCTCTGTTTTCTCAACTGTAAAATGAGAGGGTTGAACCAAAGGAGGAACGTCCTCTGAGCAGCTGGTATTAGGCAAGAACTGAAATTATTGGGAGCAAAGAGAAAGAAAACATGGAATTTCCATTTAAGAAACCCCCTCAGTCCATTCTCCCCATCACATCCAGCTCCTTGAGCAAACTGCAGTGGAAGATTGATGCAGTTGCTCAGAAACTAGGAGGATAAGCTTCTTTTGCCTTAATTGTCCAGAATAGCTTGAGTCTGAACCAGCTGGGTGTGCCCCACGTTTGCCCTGCCTGCCATGCCAGGCCAGGACCCCCAATCATGAGATGGCACCTGCTACCCAGCCCTCAGCAGCCTCAGGCCAACCAGCCAAGCTACACTGGGCACGTAAATTCCATTTCTGGCTCATCAACTACTCATTTTCAGAAGTCACCCCCCAAGGGAGCTTGTTAAAAGGCCGTTGGCATCCCCAAGAGGGGGTCTCAATTTGCCTTTATGAATGAACTACTCTGGAGAAATCAATGAATGTGTCATTCAGGTCAAGTAAACAAATGTGCTTTCTCCTTGGGGCCTGGTGCAGGGCTCAGTCTCCCCACGGGCAAGGGGTTCCAAGAAGTAGCTCTGTCTGGGCAGAGCCCTGGCTTCAGGTCCTGGGCAGGGCCCTGGCTATCTCCCAAGCTTTTGTCACCTCCACTGCCCTGCCCCCTTGTCCCCATCTCTGACCTTGAGGCCTCATTCTTCACACAGGAGTAGAAGCTGTTTCATGGATGTTTCATGATCAGGAAAGATCCAACAGAAAAACCTTTCTCAACTTCTGCATTCTCAGCTTTCCTCTTCCCCACTTGATTCAGGACATCTTTATTAAGCACCTAAGTGTGCCAGTAAGATATGTTCCAAGGGCAGAGACTCAAAGCATAAGACATGGGCTCTGTCCTCAAGGACTCCCTCGGGCCACTAGGAGCTGTCCAGACACACCCACATCTGATCCACTCAAACACCCACATTTGATGGAGGAAAGCTACTTGTCACTTTCCACCTTCTCTTACATTCATATTAGATTGTGCTTTTCTTGTGGAATTGTTATTTCTGAGAAACTGATCTTTTCCTTCTAAACATGTAAGTAGTAGACTTAAAAGAACACATTTCATGAACTTGACTTGCTATTGATAGAATACTAAAAATGTCATGTTTATAGGTCTATGGGGTTCCCATGACATTTGGGCTTTTTCCCACATCTGCATATGAATACCACCAAGAACAGACCAGAGTGGAGCATGTCCTTTGGACCCAGAATCCCTTTGCTGGGAACCTCCTAGACCCAGGAGACAGAGATAGAGAGTGGTAACACTGGAGATGTTGGGATATGGTAAGAAGCAGCAGCAGAGAAATGGCAGCAGCAGAGGCAGTAGAAACAGGAGATTGGCAGGTGATGGTGCGCTTCCTGGCCTACGGAGAAAGAGAGCTGAGCAGCTTCAGGCAGAAGGCTTGCTGGCAGCATGGGATGCCTCTGGGCAGTTGACAGAGCCAGGATATTTTGCCAACCCATGAAGCTAGAGAGTTGAGTGCCTTTGGGCTGAGGCTCACTGGAGGAGTGGGGTACCTCTGGGCACTTATTGGTGGAGCTAAAGAGCTTTGTAACACTTGTCTGAGAAGGACCCTAGCAGAGCCCAGCAGCAGAGAGCAAGAAGAGGCTGTCCTGATTGAAGAACTATATCCTGAGTCACATCTGGTCCTGAATTGTAACCTCTTACTTCCCTAATAAACCCCCTAATTGTAAGTACTGTCTGTGAGCCCTGTGTGACCACTGCAACGACACCTGGTAGAGAGTAGAGAGTGCCCTGGAAAGGATGGTTGGTGTCAGAATTGGTTAAAAAAAAAAGTTGGAGAGAAGAAGTGTGTCTGGCCTCTGCCTCATAGGAATCAGCCTTGGGCTGCTGTTAGTTAATAATGATTCTTTTTCTCCCTTGTGAAGTTAAACAAGGAGGTCTAATGCTGCTGCGTGACTTTTTTTTTTCCACAACCATTCTTGCTTTTAAGGAGCATTTTCACTATACCTCTTCCAAGACAGATTTTTTTCATTCTCCTGGCAGTTCATGGTATATTCAAGGTTCTTTGCCAACACCATAATTCAAAAGGATCAGTTCTTCTTCAGACTTCTTTATTCATTGTCCAGCTTTTGCATGCATATGAGGCAGTTGAAAATACCATGGCTTGGGTCAGGCACACCTTAGACCTCAAGGTGATGTCTTTGCTTTTGAATGCTTTAAAGAGATCTTTTGCAGCAGATTTGCTCTTATGCAATATGTTATGATCTCTTGGCTTCTCCTTCCATGGATGTTGATTGTGGATCCAAGTAAAATGCAATTCTTGACAACTTCAATCTTTTCTCCGTTTATCATGATACTGATTATCGGACCAGTTGTAAGGATTTCATTATCTTTATCATCATGATAAAGACATGTTATCAGGAGGGACCAGTCCCTAGAGAAGGACATCATGTAAGACACAAAGTAAAGGGTTAAGTGAAAAAGAGGAAGACCTCAATGAGATACACTGACACAGTGATCATTCTGTTGTACACAGGATTGCTATGAGTTAGAACTGACTTGATGGCACTGAATAACAACAACTGAATTAAAACTAAAAGAGGTTCTACACTGTGAGAACAATCCTTGTCTCACTTAACAGGAAGTCTGGAGGTTATACAAGGTGCAATGATATCTTTGGGGGCCCAGATGCTTTGCCAACCTTGGAGTATTAGGTTTTGTCCTTAGGCTGGTCCCCTTGTGGCCTCAAGATGGCCACCACACCTATATTCATCACACATCCTCCATAGGTAGGAAGGAAACTTTTGCCTCATGCATCATTTCTTTTTTTTTTCCCCCCAAACAAGGAAGGAAAACCTTTCCCAGAAGTCTTTTGGCAGATTTCCTCAGATGCAATTCACCAGAAATTGGTCACATGCTCATCTCTAGCTGCAAGGGAGGCTGGGAGAGTGACCAGCTGGCGTTTCTATCCTCTATAGTAGAGGCTGACAAGGAAAATAGGAGGAGTGGCTGCTAGGTAGGCAACCAACAGTGTCTGCCACATCTTCTCCCTCGTTTCTTAGTATTCATTGCAATGTCAGAGGAAAAGATATTCTGGACAAATGACAGTATTCATGAATTATACATTCACTCAAGAAAAATATTTCATGTAACAACATGGTTTCATAGGCTTGCCTGTTGGCTGTGTATTTGGAGCTACATCTGTGGACTTGCTCTACTACATAGCAAGATAATGGTTTTGAAATGTTAACTGAGAAGTTTTGGTTTCTAGTGTTTTTTTCCTACTCTTTGACCCTTCCTTAGAGTTGGCTGGATTTCCATGTTCATTGCCTCAGGGAAGGGGTGACAAAGCAGAAATGCTGAGAGAAAAAATGAATTCCTGAGAGGCGGGGCAAGATGGCGGACTAGGCAGAAGGATTGCACAGACCCTCTTCAACAAAGAAAAGGGAAACCAATTAACACAGACACAGAA
>NW_006921618.1:11779358-11819937 GCF_000298275.1 Orycteropus afer afer | reverse complement strand
ACTCTGTAAATCTTCACCCAAATCCTAATAAAAAAAAAAAAAAATGAATTCCTGGTTTTGAGTTCAAAAACTGACTATAAATGACTCCCAGATATGGGAGAAAGAGGAACAGGGTCGGGCTGGCACAATTTGGCTTAGCCTAGGCCCAGAGCAGGGTGGACAAGAGACAAGTCATCTCACTGCCCCTGCTGTTCACCCTTGTCAATTTCCTCTCTCAGCCCTGAGCAGGGTCTCCATGTCAGGGTGCTCTCTGTCAGTACCTCCGGGCTCTTAGCAGACCCCTCTTTGGAGGACACTGCTCTAATCCTTGGCTTAATCCTTGCGTGTCTGTAGGGTTGGTTTGTTATGAGGACCTGAAAGTGTTTGTCTATTTTCACGTTGGGACCCCATCCCATTTTGATGCTAGGGAAACTGAGGCCCACTGTGGTGACCAATCAAGTTCTTGTGCTGTCTCAGCTTAATGTTACCATTCTTCACATATATGTTACTTCATTTAACCCTTACAATGATCCTATGAGCCAATGCTGTTCCTAAGTCCATTTTATAGATGGAACAACTGAGGCTCAGAGAAATTCAGTTATTTTCCCATGGCTACAGAATAGCAGAGTTGGGATTAACACCCAGATCTTCTGACTCCAAAACCTGAATGTTTACCAATCTCTCAATTAAATGACTTGTCCAGGAAGGTCCCTGCGTGGATCTCAGCTGTTAACCTAAAAGTTGATGGTTCGGACCCAACCATTGGTGTCATGAGAGAAAGGCCTGGTGATCTGCTTCTAGCTTCCAGAAAGATTACAGCCAAGAGAATCCTGTGGAGTGGTTCTACTCCATAGAATGAGTCGGAATTGACTCTACAGCAATGGGTGTAAAGGCACAGAGCTCAAAAACCAACCAAACAAAAAAACACATACACACAGAGTACATTAATAAATGACTTATCCAAGGTCACACTGTAAATTAGGTCCTGGTCTATCCTCTCTAGCATCCATCTGGCTTCTGCTAGGAATCCTGGTGGCACAGTGGGTAAGTGCTTTGCTGCTAATGGAAAGGTTGGTGGTTCAAACCCACCCACTGGCTATGTGGGAGAAAGACCCGGCTATCTGCTTCTGTAAAGATTACAGCCTAGAAAACCCTACGGAGTAGTTTGACTCTATCACATGGGGTCACTATGAGTTGAAAATTGACTTGACAGCACCCAACAACAACAGCACTTGCAAAGATGCCAGATGAGAATTGAGCACGGAACAAGGAGCAAGGAGGAGTAAGAAACGTCTGCTGTGCACAGTGCATAAGCCTCCTTCTCTCACTCTTCCTCAGCAAGTCGAGTGAGGTGGCAGGAGGCAGCACAAGGTCCTCTCCCTGCCTCCCCTCCTCTTTCCTCGCTCAGCTGACCTGCGGGCCAGGCTCCCACTGCAGACGCCCCACTGTTGACTTGCCCCCATGGATGGTGAAAGGCGTCAGGCAGCCTGGAGGGGAAAATGTGGCCGTACAAGCCATCACCTGGAATACATTACAGCGGCTGTGACTAATTAAACTTTGATTTCCTCAAATTTCAATCTTCTTGGAAATTCCTTCTGAGCCCGATGGTATTCAAGGCTGCGGCAGAGAATACTGTATTTTTACGCAAACAACACGCGTCTTCTATGTTTGTTTGCCAACCGCTCCCTCCCACAGGTATTCTTGAAAATGCACTCTGTTATTTTCTTTTTAAAAGCAACATAAATACCAGCCAAGCCGGGCTGTTCTCTGCTTGCTCTCTCCCTTTCTCTGCCTCCCTCTCTGTTCTTCATGGGGCCTCACAAGGGAATCCCTTAGATGGTCTCCAAACCATAGTCCCTAGAAGCCAATTTGGGTTTGCATCTATGCAAAAAAGGCGCTTTCTGTCCTTCTGTGGCAGGAGGGGTGTCATGTCCCCCTACTCCCCAAGGGGCACCTACAGGAATGAAAACAGCTGCCTGGGTGGCCTGTGTCCTTGGGTTCCCACTCTCATTTCCCCAGGGTCATCTCAGGATGTCCAGTATCCTTGGCCATCCAGCCAAGCAGTGAGACTCAAAGGGAGGGGACACAGGTGGGGGTGGCAGGTGGGGGATGTGGCTCACAGGAAATTCAGCTGAGTGGCTAGATGTGGGGCCTTGGGGTCTGTGAGATGCCCATGGTCGGATTCTGTCTGTCTGTGACAGTTGGGCTAAGGCTGTCTGATGGCCACCGTTTATTGAGCATCTGTTATGTGCCAGGAGCCCTGAGAGGTGCAAATGGCTAATGCACTCAGCTGCTAACTGAAAGGCTGGAGATCTGAGTCCACCCAGAGGCACCTGGAAGAAAGGCCTGGTGATCTACTGTGAAAAATCAGCCATTGAAAACGGTGGAGCGCAGCCCTATTCTTACACACAGCGGTCACCTGGTTATTATGTGTCACGCCCTGTGCTGGGTCATTTATTCACTTTCTTTCCAGTCTTCACAACAGTCCTGCAATGTAGGAAGTAGTGCCCCATCTTACACAGGAGGCACCTGAGGTCAGAGACAGGGACAGATTACCCAATAATTCCTAGTGAACAATTTCCCATGTGTTTCACCACATCGTCATGTGAAACTGTTTGTTACAAATCAGTAAGTAAGCACAAGTAAGCCCGTGCTTACCTTGCTTACTGGGTATTCTGAGCCTGTCAGGGATTGTAAATCTGAGAAGAGACTTTGATTCTGTAGGAAGGTGCTGTGGGCTTGGGAGAGAGACAGATGACAGCTATACCTAGAAGCAGAATCTTTGATGTGGTGAAAAAAATGTGAAATTGTTCGCTACAGATTAGTAAGTAAGCATAAGTAAGCCCATGCTTACCTTGCTGGTCGGATAATCTGACACTGGTCAGGGAGGTTAAGTAACTGGCTCAAAGCCACACAGTGAGAACCAGGATTCAGACACTTTTCTTCAACACTTGCGTTCTTGCCACCATATCATGAGTCCTACTTGAAAATTCTTTGTGTTTTTTTAACAACGTGGGCCTTTGGGTGAGATGGGTGGGAATGCCATCCTTTTCCTTTGGGCACCTTGATTGTATCCCGTTCTTTCTTCTTTTTAAAGATGAAAAATATTTGAAGTTTTCTTTTCTTAATTTAAAGACATCAACAAATACTTGTTTGGCATAGTAAAACTGGAACATACTAATAAGTGGAAGAAGAAAATAAATATCCATAATCCTACCAACCCGAAACCACATAACCACATCTGTTCTTGTCCTGGCACATGCTCTTCAGATTGTGTGTATGTGTGTGCTTCCGTTCATTTCAAAACTATTCACCACACATGAACTTCACAGAACATGGAGCATGCTTGAGAGAGGCAGTAGGCGTGCTGGTGAAGCCTGTGGTGGTGTGACACTGCCGTGGTTGAAATCAGGCCCTACCACTTATTAAGTGTGACCTTGACAAGTTTCTTAACCCCTGTGAGCTTCAGTTTTGTCACCTGTAAAATGGAGATAATGGCAGTATCTATCTCATACATAGGGCTATCAAGAAGAACATAAGGCCAGAACGCAGCATCAGGATTGGATGAAGACTCATTAACAACCTGCAATATGTAGATGACACAACCTTGCTTGCTGAAAGTGAAGAGGACTTGAAAGACTTACTGATGAAGATCAAAGACTATATAGTCTTCAGTATGGATTTCACCTCAACATGAAGAGAACAAAAATGTTCACAACTGGACCAACAAGCAACATCATGATAAATTAAGAATATGTTGTTATTGTCAAGGATTTAATTTTATTTGGATCTACAATCGGTGCCCATGGAAGTAGCAGTCAAGAAATCAGATGACATATTGCATTGGGCAAAGCTGCTGCAAAAGACCTCTTTAAAGTGTTACAAAGCAAAGATGTCACTTTGATGAGTAAGGTGCACCTGACCCAAGCTACGGTATTTTCAATTGCTTAATGTACGTCAGAAAGCAGGACAATGAACATGGAAGACCGAAGAATTGATGCATTTGAGTTATGGTGTTGGTGAAGAATATTGAATATGTATACAATGCGCTGCCAGAAGAATGGGCAAATCTATCTTGGAAGAAGTACAGATAGCATGTTCCTTAGAGACATGCATGGCAAGACTTTGTCTCACTTACTTTGAACATGTTATCAAGAGGGATCAATCCCTTGAGAATGACATCACACTTGGTCAACCAAAAAGGTGGAAGACCTTCAACGAGATGGATTGACACAACAGCTGCAACAATCTGCTCAAGCATAACAGTAATTGTGAGGATGGTATAGGGCTGGACGACATTTCTTCTGATATACATGGGGTCGCTATGAGTTGGAACTGACTTGAAAGCACCTAACAACAGCAACAAAATTTTGTAGGGCTGTCAAGAGGATTAAATGGGATAATGCATGGAGAACACTTAGCACACGCTTGGCACATAGAAAGTGCTTAATAAATGTCAGCTGTTGGCATTTGTGCCAGGCTGCAATGCAAAAATAGACGGCTTTCTGCCTGCATGCAGACCTCAGACTAATGGGGAGAAAGATATTAATCAAATCATCTCACCAGCAAATGTCAAATTGTTTCCTAGTGTTACAATGATGAGAGAGGGATACTGAGCTATGGGAGCCTGCAACTAGGAGATTGAGCTAGGCAGGGAAATCCTGGAAGGCTTCTATGTTGAAGTGACACAGGAACCAAGATCTGAAGAATGTGGAGGAGTGTGCTAAGTGGGGAGGGAAGAGCATTCCAGGCAGAGGGAACAGTATGTGCCAAGGCCTGGGATGGGGTGACACGGCCAGTATGAATGTCTAAACAAAGGCCAGTATGCTGGAGTGGAGACTGAGGGGAAGCCTGCTAAGAGACAAGAATGAAATGGTTGGCTTGGGTAGACACGCGAGGGGTTTTGCATTTATCCTAAGAGAAATGGGGAGCCATTGAAAGGTTTAAACTAGGGAGGATGACAGGATCTGTGTAGATTTTAAAAGATCCCTTTGGCTGTCTCATAGAGAAGAGATTGAGGGAAATAGAGGAGGGGACAGTGCCACTGTTAAACCTTACCCTGACTTCATGCTTCTGGGGGCCCTGCTCTGGTACTCCTTGGTGGTTGCCTCACCTAATGGGGAGAAGAGTCTATGGCCAAGGGCATGTATCTATTGGGACCTGTGCCCCCAGCATTCACCTTTCCAAAAAGCCTGATTCCAGGGCTGTGTGAGCCTCTTCCTCAGACCAGCCCTCACTAGGAGGACCCCACTGCTCTTGTGTGCACCCCTGAGCCTGTGAGTGGCAAAGAAGCAGCCATTTGCAAGGGTCTGACTAGAGCTCACCCATGCAATCTGTGGTCTCCACAGCTCTGCTCTGACTTGGGATGGAGCCAGGAATGGGAAGAGAAGGCAGAGGGCAGGGGACCACAGTCTCTATTTGTACTCTTGATAGGGCCCACACATATGTTAGGATGACCCATGTAGGGAGATCCACCATTGCTTGTATCCAGAAGAGAAGTGGTCAGGCTCAAGGGGTGTTTTGGAGGTGAAATTGCTGGGACTTAGTGAAGGAAAGGACTGGAGATGGGGTTGAGAGTTGGACTTCTGCCTGTCTACCTGGGGCTACTGAGGGACCCCTTGGAGGGCACCTGGTTTTGGTGGAGGGTAGATTCTGAGTTGAGTTTAGACATGTCAAGCTGAGAATTTCTTGGGGAAAAAAATGTCAGATAGGCAGTTCTCTCTCATTCTTCTCTCTCTCTCTCTAATCACACACACACAAATACATCTGCACATGCACTTATATATTTGAAACTAGAATTCATTTTGCTTTCTGCCTGGTTTTCTAGGGATCATCTGTTTGAGGGTTCTGAACCCAACAAATTTTGTCCTCACCTAAAGCCTTGTCCTGTTAACCCATCTTTAGTCATTGATACCCTACTATAAATTAGTGACTCAGTGCACTTCCAGTTTGGTTGCTGATTGAGAGCATTTTCTCCCTGGGGCAATCTAGGAACATGGCTCCTGCATGCACCCCTCATTCACAAGGTCCTTGTGAAAGGGTTGGGACCAACTTGGTTCATCCTGACACCCTTGCTTTCATGGGCAGAAAACAGCTGGTTGTGGCTTTGGTTCCCAGGCCTGACTTCTGAGCCCCAACTAAGCCTTCTTCATCCTACCCCAGGACCCCTCCAGCCTTCTGACCCTGGCCCGCATCCCTGCTTCTAAGCCTGGGGGCATGTGGGCTCAGCACTGTCAGAGGCTCACGCTCTCCTCAGCTGAGCACCAGGTCCCTCTTCCAGAACTGTCCTAGGTAGTGTAGGGCTCTCCTTACCGCAGTCCACAGCCTTCGGTGGCTCTAAGCTAGGGCCTGGGGCCTCTTTTACACCCCCTCCCCTAAGAGATGGAGATAGAAGCACCCCAACACTTTGCAAAGTGCCCTTGCCTGCACATCTGGGCCCTCAAGTGAGGCTGTCAGGCAGGGCTGGCCCCAGCCACCATGGCCTAGCAGTAGAGCTGCCAGCACCCTCTCTCCACTCCCTGATCAAACAACCACATGTGGGCAGCGGCTGAACTTCTCCAGCTCCTCTGTCTTCCCTCAGTAGGGAGTTTGCAGAGGGGGAGTGTTACATGCAGCCCAGCTGGCCATAATTAATCTTGGAGGCTAGGGTGGGCTGTGGGGCCCCTTAGGGAGTAGAGTTACTGGCTCACATTGGCTACCCCGCTCCCAGAGGAGCATGGAGCTGGAACCAGTAGAGGGAGCCACACGGTGGTGTGGGAGAAAGGAGGAGCCCACTCTTCTCCCTTCATTGAGTTGG
The DNA here is from genome assembly GCF_000298275.1 of Orycteropus afer afer. Lineage (NCBI taxonomy): Eukaryota > Metazoa > Chordata > Mammalia > Tubulidentata > Orycteropodidae > Orycteropus > Orycteropus afer. The sequence goes on along the minus strand of NW_006921618.1, from coordinate 11,813,162 downwards.
AGGGCAGAGCTGCATCCTGGGGGAGGCTCTAAAATCCTCCTGGTCAGAGCCTTGAGCCTTCTTACTAGAAGGACCTTCAGAATCAGAAACAGGGGCCTGTGACTTGCCCAAGGCCACTCAGCATCTGAGGTGGCCTCAAACCAGATCTTCCAGCCCCTGAAACTCTGTCTAAGACTCTCCTCATACTTCTTTTCAAATCCCTAATTTACTCATTCAGTCAGCAAGTACATATTGAGCACCTTTTATGTGCCCATTCTCATTCAGGGTGCTGTCAAGCAGACAAGGCCCCTGTCGCCATGCAGAACATCTGCAGAGAAACAACGAATAATGATCAGAAAAACAAGAGAAGAGAATTTTTAGTCCAGTGTCTGGTGTCCAGTAGCTGCTCTGGTAGTGATAAGTGCCCTGAGGAGAAGGGAGCAAGTGGGGAAGCTGTAGGGGAAGGCCTTTTAGCAGAGGAGGCATTTAAGGAAAATAGAATGACAGGGTGAATTCAGTCCTGTGAAGATGGGGGGTGGGTAACAGGAGGTTATACAAGTGCAAAGGCCCTAAAGTGGAATGAGGTGGCTGGAACAGAGTAAGTGGGGTGTGGAATGGGGGAGGTGAGCGCAGAGAGGTGAGTGGAGGAAGGTAAGATCAGGTAAAGGGCTGGCAGGAACATCAAGAGATTTAAACTTGAGGGGCCCCCACCCCCTCAGCTCCAGGCAGAACCTCCAGATACACCAGCCCCTTGGGGGACCCCAGGCTTCCACAGCCCTGGGAACTTCTTTGCTGTCTCATGCTTTGGGGAGGAGATGCTTTGGAGGAGAAGGAGGCAACCTAGGGTGTCAAAGTGCCTGAGGCTGGTAGTTTAGGACCCCAAGCTCTACTCCAATTCGTTGTATGACTTTGAACCATTTCTTTCCCTTTCTTGGTGAGTTCTAAGTTCTGAGGATGACACACAGATGAGAGGGGAAAGGGAAGAGAGAAGAAGGCTTGGAACCGGTTGCCTCCAAAGCCACCTATCACTATGATCAAGCGATAGGCTATCAAGATGCAAAAGTTTGGGCTTGTTTAGGAGACAATTGTGCCACTCTGTCCTCAATTTTCACACTTCCTCAGGGCTAGGAATGGAAGAAGGAGCCCTGGTAATACAGTGGTCAAGACATTCGTCTGTTAAGTGAAAGGTCAGTGGTTTGAATCCACCAGACACTCCATATAGAGTGATGTAGCAGTCTGCTTCTCTAAAGATTACAGCCTTAGAAATGCTATGGAGCAGTTCTGCTCTGTTCCATAGGGTCACTGTGAGTCAGAATTCACATGATGGCAATGGTTTTTTTTGTTTTGTTTTGTTTATGAATGGAAGGTCCTTGCAGTACAGGCTGATAGACAGAAGAGGGTGCCAACTGAATAGCCAAGGGTCCTGGGAAGGAGGAAGTAGGTGGTCTGGGATCAGTACATGATGGTTGGTGGCTACCAAAGCTTTCACTTTCATAATATAACCTGTGACAACTGGTATGTACCCATGTGGATTTATTTAACAAATATTCACTATGCCCACTTTGTGCTAAGCATAGTTTTAGGTCTCAGTAGGGACTGATCTAGATCAGCAATGTTCTTTCATCTTTAATGTTGGTCTGCTTTGATTGGAGAACTATGCCTGGATCATAGTGTTAAAAATTCTGAGGCTGCATCTGGCTCATTGGGACAGGATGCTGTGATTGATTAGCAATGTCTGTCAAGGGTGAGGTTAGGAAGGCAATAGAACAAGTGACAAGTATTTGCTGTCTCTTCTTTAGTTGCAACCCTATTATTAGACAAATGAGTAAACTGAGACACAGAGATGCCAAATTATCTGTACAAGGTCATGCAGCTGGCAAGTGGCAGAGTTAGGACAATGTCCATCCTGCAAATGGCAACTCATGTCTCAGGGCACTTGCATAGACTCTGTGGATAATGTTGCCATCACCAGTGACCCTGACAACCAGAATGCTCCCTAGTCTGGGGGGGGGGGACACATAATGGGGAACCAGTTGGGGTAGTGCTAAGATATTAGGTGCTAAGTGGGCCAAGCTGGTGGCCATGGGGCAGTCTTGGAACCTACTATAGGGATCACACAGCAGCTAAGCAATTGCAGAGCTCAGGTAGGACCTAGGCCACAAGACTGGGTGCCCATGTTCATTCCACGGTACCCCACACTTCGTGAGCTTTCACTGGCTTCTGATGGGTGGAGGGTGCCATTGCTGGGCCCTGTGGGGGGATGTGGAGAGGCTTGAACCAAAGTTCCCCTGTAGAGACACTTCCTGTCTTAGCTTCTTAGTGCTGCTATAACAGAAACACCGCAAGTAGTAATGAAATTTATTTTCTCCCTATTTAGGAGGCTAGAAGTCTGAATGCAGGAGACCAGCTCTAGAGGAAAGTTCTTTCTCTGTCCATTTTGTGGGAAAATCCTTGTCCCAGCATCTCTAGCATCCTTGGTATTTCTTGGGTTCCGTAGCAATCTCCATCCACATGGCATCTGTCTTTCCCCGATGATGCTTGCTGTGCTACTCTGCTCTTTACATCTCAAAAGCGATTGGTTTCAAGCACATCCTGCACTGATAATGACATCATTGACATAACAAAGAAAGCCCTACTCCAAAATAGGATGACATCCACAGGTATAGGGGTTATGATTCTGACACATATTTTGGGGGGACACAATTGAATCCATAATGCTACCTATTGGTGGGGACAAGTGTGAGGTCAGCATACGACAAACACAGGCAGAAGGAAAAACACCTATGCAGAGGCAGAAGCAGCGACAGGAGGATGGGAGAAGAGCAGTTATTTCTCACTGCGGAAGCCTTGTGAAGGAGATGACACAAATGTTTTTCTCTGGTTACAAAAAATAAGTCATGGCGGTTGCAGACAACTTGGAAAATGCAATAAAACATTAGAAATAAAATTGTAAAGCCTGTAATCAGCCTCATTAACCAGAGTCATTACTATCAACACTTTAATCACATGTTTGCACATAACCAAAATGAAGGGCATCATGCTTGGTAAAAGAGGGTCAGTGAAAAGGGGAGGACCGTCAATGAGATGTATTGACATAGTATCTGTGGCAACAATTGTGAGGATGGTGCAGGACCGGGCAGTGTTTTGTTCTGTTGTATGTAAGGTCGCTATGAGTCGGAACCAACTGGGTGGCACTTTAACAACAATAAAAAAATGATAGCATGTAGTATATATACGCTTTTCAAAAAAAGTGTGGTGAAAATATGCATAATAAAACATATATCAACTCAACAATAACTTTACTACTACGCTCTCTGTTCATATTGGATAATTCCTATTGATCTGTCTTCAAGTTCATTGACCCTTTTCTCTTCTGTCTCTAATCTGCCATTAGTTTCTATTTAGTGAATTCTTTCATTTCAGTTGTACTTTCTGGTTCTAGAACTTCCATTTAATTCTTTTAAAAATACTTTCCAATTCTCTGCTGTGATTGGGTTACAGTTTCTATTTCTTTGCATGTCTTGTAATTTTTTACTATATACTTTGATGATATGTTGTAGAGACTCTGGATTCTGTTATATTCCTCTAAGGGGTGTTTCTTTTTGTACAATTAGGTGGTTCATTAACTGGCTGATCACCTTGAACTTGTGTGGCAAATTATTGGCAACTTAGAGACCAAATATGGTTAAGAAGAAATGACAACCTGAGATAGGTGAGGTGTAAACTAAGGTCCCTGGGTGATGCAAACGACTTGTGCCTGACTACTAACCTCAAGGTTGGTGGTTTGAAGTCACCTAGTGGCCCTGCAGAAGGAAGACCTGGCAATCGGCTTCTGTAGAGATTACAGGCAAGAAAAACTTATGGACTAGTTCTGTTGTGTAACACATGGGGTTGTCATGAATCAAAATTGATTTGACTGCAATGTGTTTTTGTGTATGTGTATTTGGTTTTATACATTATTAGGCTGTGAAAAGCCCAAGGTGTTTTCCAAACCCCTCTTACTTGGTGGGAATCAGCCTCCAAACTCTGTCTCCCCTGTGGATCTTGTCCAGGCTTGGCTTTAGCCTGTCAGGGAGGGTCTATAGTAACATCACTCGAGGACAGGATTTTTCAACCATGGCATTGTCGATATTTTGGGCAAGACAATATTTTATTGTGGGGAGCTGCCCCCTATGCATTGTGTAGGATATTTAGCAGTATCCCTGGCCTCTACCCACCAGATGCCAATAGTAACCTCCTTAGTCAAGACAATCAAAAATATCTCCAGACATTGCTAGATGTCCCAGGGTGGGGGTTGGGGTGGTAAAATCACTCCTAGCTGAGAAACACTGCTCTGGGTGGTGGTCCTTTCTTTGAGATATTTGAGAAGAGTCTCCCATTCCCAAAGGGCCTCAGATACAGACTTGTGATGGTCTTCTCAAATGAGGTTACACACCCATCACACAGGCCCTGGCTGCAGTAGAAGAAGTCATGAACCATTAACCACACCTCACTGCTAGAGTGCACTACAAATTAAGATGCATTAAAATGAACCCTGGAGTAAACTTGGAAATATACAACTAAATGACAGGGTAATTTTGGTGAGTGATTCATTATCTGTAAATATTTAAAATAGACTTTGACTTTTGCAGCTTTGTGTTGACATCTCTCTCACTTTGTAATATGATTAGCCTCCCTAATGAGGGAAGAGACAGGGGCCTCTCTTGTCCTCTGCAAAGCTCAGTGCATGTGCTTCTCCTGGTCTCTGGGCCCTGTTTTCTGCTACATTCTATGGAGCAGCTTCTCACTGTTTCCCCAAGAGTGTGTCTCCATTCCTCCCTTTCTCCTTGTAGTCTCTGTCTTCATTGCTCTGAAAACTTCCCACTGAAGGGGCCCACCACCTAGTGTCAGGGAGTGGCTCCCCATGTAGGCTGTGTGGTGGGCTCTGTGGTGAGCTTGTGGGTGGCTGGTACTGATGGGGACTACAGAGCGAGCTTTCTTCATGTCTGCTCTGGGCTGAGATGTCAGCAGAAACCTTAGAGAAGAAGGAAGTAGTTTGGCTGCTGGCTATACCCTGTTGGGGCTCAACCCAAACTACGTGGTTTTCTCTACAAGGTTTCTTGGCAAATTAGACACCAAATATGGTTAAGAAGGAATGGCCTCCCAAAATAGGTGAGGGCACTGCAAGATAATACTGGGGCTCTTTAAATGAATTCAGATGTTCAAGCCTCATAAGAACCTTAGGAAGTGACCCCACAGCTGCCATTGCTACCCCTGATGAATGATAACCAACCAGGGAGATCTCAGAAGACTGCAAAGAGTCAGGGGGAGAGGGGACTTTTGTCACCATGTTCAAAAAAGAGAAACAGGCAGATTCTGGGAAATCACTGAGCAGTCCTGAGGTCTAGCCTGTGCAGCTGTGATGTTCTAGAACAGACCCGTGGACAGCAGCTGGAAGTGATGACTGCTGGGAACAGAGTCTTGACAAACTCATTTCATTTTCCTTTTTGATATAATGACCAGGCTGGGTTTTGGCAAGGACAGGTGGTACACAGTCATTGAACAACTTCCTCAGAGATTATTGCCCAATGGGTGATGCTCACCCAAGCCCCTTTCCTCCTGGGTCATGAAGCTCCAGCCATAGCCATTTTTTTTTTTTTAGGTTTTGAAACTCCTTTATTCTTTGTCTCACTTCTGTGACTCTGGACCTCCATCCCCGCTGTCCCTTCTACTTGGAATACTTGTTACTAGCTAACGCCTCACTTGTTTCCTAGCTAATCCCTCCTCATTCCTCAGGACTCTGTTTTAGCATCCCTCTTCCAGCAGGCCTTGGCTCTGCTTGCACTTTACCCTTGCTCCCATATAAAGACATGATACACAGTCCCTGGGTGGCACAAATAGGTAAGTGCTGGGCCGCTAACCAAAAGGTGGGAAGTTTGAGTCCATCCAAGACCCCTTGGAAGAATGGCTGGAGATCTACTTTAGAAAAATCAGCCAGTGAAACTCTTATGGAGCCTAGCTCTACTCTGACATATGGGGTCACCATAAGTCAGAGTTGACAACAGCTAGTTTTATTTTTTGTTTATGTTCAGATTCAGCACTGTGGTGAGGATTTTTTCAGTACCACCTAGACTATAAGTGTCTGTTTCACATGTCGCTGTGTATTGAGGGCATGTAGCAGGAACATGATGAATATCTGGAATGAAGAAAAAGGAAGACTTTAGAGCTCACCTTGCCCCATGCCCTGAGAAGTGGTGGAAGGAATTTAGGATAGTCAACCTGGAAAAGAGATGGCTCAGAGGAAGGCTGTCATTTAGAAGGTAGACTATATAGTTGGTAAGTGTTGGTCCAAAAGGTAGAACCAGGGCCCACAGGTAGGAGTCAGAGAGAGGCAGGCTTCTGCTTACTCTAACTGAAACCCAATTCTGCCGGAAACTGCTGGTTTCCTACTCCTTCCATAGTAACCTATGAAAAAACTCATTGCCATCAAGTTGATTCCGACTCATAGTGACTCCAGTTTTACTCCGAGCAGCCACATGTCTGCTAAAGGATTACATTTCTCAGTCTCTCTTGCAGCTGGATGTGGCATTATGATGAAATTTGTGGCCAAGTAGAAGTTGTTGGGAGGGTTTTTGGGGAAGCTTTTTAAAAGGGGTTCAGACTCAGGTATGGGCTGGTGTGTGGCAGTACACCTATGAAGATATATAGGTTTGGCAGAGGATATTTTTATACAGTTTTTTTTTTTTTTCAATTGTGCTTTAGGCGCAAGTTTACAGAGTAGAGTTTGTTTTACACTCAACATTCCATGTACGTTTAGTTTCACTCCCCATTTACCATCCCTCTATACATGTACTTGTATGTCTGCAAATATATCCACATATATGGTAAAGCAGAGAGGGGGAAGTTACACAAACTTCTTAGCCATAACCGAAACCTTGGACTAAGTCACTGGGCTTGAAGGCTTAGGGCCATAGTCTCAGGGGACATCTAGGTCAATTGGCATAACATAGTCAATAAAGACTATGTTCTACATCCTACTTTGGTGAGCAGTAACTGGGGTCTTAAAAGCTTGCAAGCAGCCATCTAAAGTACCAACTATTGGTCTTCTCCCATCTGGAGCAAAGAAGAGTGAAGAAAATGAAAGACCCAAGGAAACAATTAGTCCAAAGGACTGATGGACCACACGAACCACAGCTTCCACTAGCCTGAGACCAGAAGAACTAGATGGTGTCCAGCTATCACTACCAGCTACTCTGAAAGGGATCAAAACAGAAAGTCCTGGGCAGAGTGGGAGAAAAATGTAGAAAAAAAATTCAAAATCATAAAAAAGACCAGACTCACTGGTCTGAAAGAGACTGGAGCCTTCAGGCACTCTTCAAATCTGGAACTGAACCCACTCCCAGAGATCATCTTTCAGCCAAACAATAGATAGTCCCATAATGTGAACAATAACACCCTTGTTATTGTTCTGAACAATCAACCACACGAGGCCAAAAAGACAGCATTTGTCCAAAAACAAAGTTCAGAAAACAGGAAGGGGCAGGAAACATGGGCAAATAATGGAAATGGGGAACTCAAGGAAGAAATAGGAAGAGTGCTGTCACATTGAAAGGACTGCAAGTACTGCCATATGTCTTGGTTCTCTGCTGACATTGTTGCTAGGTGCTGTTGAGTCGGCTCTGACTCATAGTGACCCCATGCACAGCAGAACGAAACACTGCCCAGTCCTGTGCCAGCCTCACAACCCTTACTATACCTGAGCCCATCTTTGCAGCCACTGTGTCAACCCATCTTGTTGAGGGCCTTCCCCTTTTTCTTTGACCCTCCATTTTACCAAGCATAATATCTCTTTTGGTTGCCTAGTGCTGCTCTGATAGGAATATACCACAAATGGGATGGTTTTAACAAACAGGAGTTTACTCTTTTACAGTTTTAGAGGCTAGAAGGCCGAGTTCTAAGTGCTGGGCTCTAGGGCTGGGTGAAAGCCCCTTGACCTTGCCTTCAGCTCTGCCTCTGTCTTCTGGCCCACTGAAGCTGAAGGCTTTAGTCACTCAGGCAGCTGCTGGCTGTTGAGGCTGACAAACCCAAAGTCGACAAGTAAAAAGGCACAGTCCTGATCTCACCAAACCACACAGCAGGCCATTAATTCGAGCCCATTGAAAGATCAGCAGAGTATGGCAGGCTGCTGAAGGAAGACTCAGCTACATGCAGGGTTCAAGTGTGCCAAAAAGCTAGAGCCTTTCCTCAAAGCTTCTCCTTACATACAGGAAACAGGCCACACCCTGAAGGCAACTACTTAGCTGTTCATAGCAGATTCCACCATGGAGGTGATTACAATCTAATCATGGAGAATAACTATATCCCACTGCCCAGCCACTCAAAACCATGGCCCAGCCAAGCTGACAGACAACCTTAACTACCACACCACAAAACTGTTGAATGGGAAACGGATTTGCTCTGTAAACTTTCACGCAAACTACAATAAAATGTTGGAAAGAAGAAGAAGGAGAGGGAGAGGGAGAGGGAGAAGGAGAGGGAGAAGGAGAAGAAGGAGGAGAAGTAGGAGAGGGAGAGGGAGAAGGAGGAGAAGGAGAAGGAGAAGAAGAAGAAGAAGAAAAAGAGGAGATTCCGACTGCTGGCACATGCCATTTTTGCACCCACCCCTTCTTTCTTTACACCTGGAATGTAGACTTGGTGGCTAGGGTGCCAGCAGCCATCTTGGTACATGAGGCAACCATGAAGATAGAAGCTATGTACTAAGGATGATGGAGCAGAAAGATATAAGGAGCTGAGAATATTGATATTGCAGAACTACCCCGTCTACCCTGGACTGCTACTTCCTGACTTGTGTGAGAAATAAACTTCTACATTGTTGAAGTCTCTTTGTTGTTGTTAGGTGCCATCCGGTCGCTTTTCAACTCACAGTAGTCCCATGTGACAGAGTGGAATTGCTTCATAGGGTTTTCTAGGCTGTGATCTTTACAGGCACAGACCACCTCTATCACTTTTTTTTTTTTTCTTTTTTCCAATGAGCAGTCAAAAACCAAATATTTCCTTTCTCCTTTTTTGAGGATCTCTGTTGTCTGGTGCATTCAGGAGAAGGGTCGTTTAATCTCACTCACCCTACATGATTCTGTGCTGTGGCTGTAGGCATCCCTATTGCCACCTGCTCTGACCTCTCTCCTTGGTTCCATGGATGCCCTCCTCTCTCCCCACCCTCTTTGCCCCACATTGGACACCACCCCTCTGCCTTCTTCCTCCCAAAGCACCCCTGCACAAGGTTGTTGGGTATAGCAGGCATTTCCTGAAGGTTGGGGGAATGGCAGAGGGTGCTTTCAGCACAGGGCAGGGACCATTTCAAAATCAATGTCATCACCTTTCTAGAAGTTCTTGGCCGTACTCCAGCAACAGAGATTTCTTGCTGGCAGTGTCCCTCCTTTTATGCCCAGTCAAAGAAACCATACTTCTCTTGTTTCTCTCTTCCCCTCTAGCTGCTAGACTATGCCCCCCGAATTCCAGTCCCTTCTCCATGTAGAGCTCCGCTAAACAGACCTACTTGCTCCTGGTCTTCATCCATATATGGCATTCCATGAAATTATACTTTTTTTTTTCTTTAACTTATCTTGGATCAAATTCTTACATAGGGTCTACTCCCTCTGATCAAACAAAATCCTAGGGGTGGTAGGTTGGGAAGCTGTTTCTTTTCAGACCTACAGAATCAGAATTTCCCAGCCGGGGCCCAGGAATTGCTATTTTAAATAAGTTTTCCAAGTAACTGAAGCCCAGAGAGGGGAAGCAACTAAGTGAAGGTCATACAGCTGGTGGCCAGCGAAATCTGACGCCTCTTCCAGGACTCTGGGTATGAGGCCATCCCATGAGACCCCAGCTGGTCTGCCTGCCACACAGACCCCAGGCTCCCTCATCTGCTTCCTCGCTGATCCAAGCCTGCCTGCGGAACCCCCTCAGCAAGCGCAAACCCTTTGAATTTTACTCGGAGCATCAAAGAGAATCTCAGGAGGTCATCTGGGTGTCTTCAGGGTCTGGAAGCCTCCTGCCACCAGCCCTGTGCTGCCAGGCTTGGGGAACAGAGGGTGCATGGACGTCACCCCTGGTTCACAATGGGAAACTGAGGCCCAAAGAGAGGAAGAGGCAAGTTTGATCTTTGTCTGCAATGTGGTTCATTTTGAAACGTCAGTCCTGCAGCTGCCAGAACTTTAAAGCATGCAAGCCAGAGGTAGGGTATGTTCTGTTACTGTTTCTGTTTACATGAAGAAAAAAACCTGAAGGAAACTCAGGCTAAATGTACAGAAAAATCATTGGAAATCATTGACCTGTTGTTCGGGCTTATCTGCAGCGGACAGGCTATGGTGCTTTCTGATTTGCACATTTTGTGTATTACTGATAACAAGTTATATTGACTATAGGGTCCAGGAGAGAAAAATCATCTCTGGGGCCAAGAGAGATGTTGGGGACTTGTGTTTCAGAGATTTCATGTCCTGCTTTGTGGGTGGCATTGGCTGCCACCCCTGTGCCTTTGGAGCGGGTGGGTCAGACGGTTATGTCCCTGCCTGTCTTCTGCAGCATCAGGAGGCCCCTGCCCCCTGGGGACACTGGTATCTCCTGGTCCCTTTGTTCAATGCACTGACATTTGGGATTGTAGTTGCAGGGGGTTTGCTCATTGGGTTTGGGCATGGACCATCTGGTTATTTGGATCTGAGTGTGTCCAGCTGTGGATGAACATACTTCTGATTATGGACAGATGTCCAGGCAGCTGGATCTGACTCAGGAAGCAGACTCACATGGCAGGCCACCTCTAGCTGGAGCAGACAAGGGCTCCACCACCCAGGTGTGTGCAGCCTTATAATCCCTCCTGCTTAGAGTCTTGCTGAATTCTCCCCACCCCACCCCAGAACAGAGTCAATGTGGAGATCCATAGGCTAAAGGGTTGTGGAGTTGTGGTTCTGTTTAGGGCTGTGTGACATGAGGTAAGTCGCTTAACCTTTCTGGGCCTTATTTCCCTCACCTACAAAGACATGGAACAAAGGACTGCTGAGGTCTTTTTCAGCACTGACATTCTGGGTGGGGTTCTATTCTGGCCTTTGGCAGGGTGTGCTAATAGCTGGAGTCTAGGGAAACCTGGGTGGGTTCCTCAAGCAGAATTACAGCTACTTTCATGGGTGGACCCTGATGGGAGTTGGGGGAGGGACAGGGCCCCCACAGGATGACCGTCGGACCTTTTGATCCTAGCTCTTTCAGGGAGGCATGGTGGAGATGAGACAGGGCTCAGTGTGTGAATGCAGGCAATGATTGCTCAGGGTTTATTGTGTTTCCCAGAACATGCACTACTTCAGCTTTGGAGAAAACCCCTATTTCAGAGCTCAGATTTGGGCATAATGAATCTTACTTAAAAGGAGTTGTTATGGGACCTGGAGCTTGCTTCTCCTCTATTCAAGGAAGGGACTGAATGTTTAGATTTCTTAAGGTCTCTTCAAGCTCAGACACCCACAAGTTCTGCACACAACACTAATTAAACCTCCCCAGTAACTGTCATGAATGCCATCTACCAAGCAGGGGTGATGCTCCAGGCACTGAGCTCCTGCCTGGTCTCCGTGCCCATTTCCCAGATGAGGAGGTTGAGGCTCAGAGAGGGAAATCACTCGTTAAGGTGCAGTTGGTTGGAGACTGAACTCTGACTGGAACCACAGTCACCTTGTCCACAGAATCTGAGCCCTTCCTACTCCACTTTTCTGTCCCCTGCCTTGTACTGTGACAATGCTCTGCCACCAGTTGAGTGCCCTCCTTTCCTCCTCCTTGTCCCCCTTTGCCTCTTTGTCCTACCTCTTGTCTTCCCCAATGGGCCTCCCCCAGCTCTCCTGGCCCAGCTGTGCCAATATCTTCGATGTCCCCTTAGCCAGAGAAGAGCTCTGTCCCCAGGTGTTTGCTGGGCCTGTCCAGTGGCGGCCCCGCCCGCTCCTGATCTTTCTGGCTCACAACCAGTTGCTACAGAGAAGCCCTGAGCTCGATTTTTCTGACCACTCGATGGCCACCGTTACCTCCACTTAATAAATCGTACAGGAGCAAGGGGTGGTCTACGGCAGAGGCCTGCACGGGCAGAGTTGGAAATTAAAAGCGGTGGCCGAGAGTGGGTTTGAATGCAGCAACAGGAACCATGAATATTTTACAAGAAACCGGAATTATTAATGTTTCAATAAAAAACAAAACCCCAATGTCCATGTGAAGATTACATGTGACTTAAAGCCTTCAGAAAACCGCTGTGGTCCTCCTCCACTCGCTCTTAAACCACTCAGCATGGTTTTGCTTAAACCGTCCCCATCTCGCCAACCCTCAACCCACCTGCTCCAATAGGCAGTGGGGAGGGCTGCATCCGCCCGACTGCCCCGATAATTAGTGCAGCACCCCCCCCCCCTTCCTTCGGAGCTACGGACGACCAGAGAAAATATTTCTGGAAGACTATTTACGAACTTCCCCATAATCATCAATCATACGGTTAAGAAGGAATAGAGCAAGATTTCTTACCTCAAGGAGCCTCTAATGCAAAAAAGCTATTTACTGGGCATGGACAGGGGCTGAGATTCTGATGCCATTACTATAGAATACATAATAGCATCAATAATTAAGTATAAATTGGATTTAATATTTTATGCTGGCGACATGTAATTTACACTCTACCCGAGAAATCAAAGGTCATGTCTGAAATAAATGAGTGTGGGGTCGAGCCTCCAGTGGAATTAGCAAGTGCCCTCCTCCTGGCATCTGGAGCCTATGACGGAAGAGCAGGAGGGGAGCACTGGGTGCTGAGGATCGAACAAGGCGGAGAGCTGGGACCTGGGGGCCTCAGGGAGACGCTGGTCTCTGGAGTGTGGCTCTTTCAAAAAGATCTCGGTTCTCCCTGGGGTGAGCAGCCAAAGTCGAGTGGATGCTTCTGGAAGCTCTGGAAAGGAGTTCTGGGAGCTAGTGTTGGGGAGGTCAAACCCAGAGGTGAGACAGAGGGCAAGGTGGAGTTGAACATTTAGAGTTGGCAGTGTCTTCATGGGGAAACTGGGGCCTGGAGAGGAGAAGGGGCTCGCTAAGGGTCACTCTGTGACTTGGCAGCAAGGTCAGAGTAGGACCCAAAACCCACTGCCACAAGTCAATTCCAACTCACAGCGACCGTATAGAACAGAGTAGAACTGCCCCATAGGATTTCCAAGGCTGTAAATCTTTACTGAAGCAGACAGCCACATCTTTCTACTGTGGAGTGGCTGGTAGGTTCAAATCGTCAACTTTGGGTTAGCAGCTGAGTACTTAACCATTACACCACCAGGGCTCATTGAGTAGGATCCAGGACCCCGAATTCCTGCCTTCATCAAGCCTGCTCTGGCTGATGCAGGTGGAGTGTCATCACCCCAGACCTTGGGGTGTGTCTCAACACCACAGTGTCTCTGCTGTCCTGCTGGAGAGACTGACCCTGGTATGCACTGGGCTAGTCTGAAATAAATGAGCATGAGTCCAGCTTTGTCTCATAGGGTTCTCAGAGACATTCAACTATGGTGTGGCAAAATGGGTTAGGAGGTTTGGGTTCAAGCCTGGGTTGTGGTGAAGGGTTGGGACTCACAGGGTGGAAGGGGGATGGATAGGCAAGGATGACCCTTGCAAGGGGTGCCTGAAGGTCTGGGTCACAGTTGGGCATAACCAAGTGAAACATGAAGGTTTACTGTTGGGTTGTTAGTTGCCATTGAGTCGGTTCCGACTCATGGCGACCCCACGTGTGCAGAGTAGAACCACTCCACAGGGTTGTTAAGGCTGGGACCTGTCAGATGCAGGTCTCCAGGCCTGTCTTCTGAGGTATCTCCGGGTGGCCTTGGAGTACCACCCTTTCAGCTAGCAGTCGAGCGTTTAACTGTCTGCTCTACCCAGTAACTCATGAGTGTTCACTAAATCCTTCCATAGCTCCCCACTGCCCCCACCTTGGGGGAAAAACCCACAGTCTTCTTGCCTCACAAAGCCCTTTTTTTGCCATCAGCACCCGCTTACCTAATCCTCCCTGCCTCCTGCCTCACTCCAAGCTCAGCTGTGCCCAATGCCCTGCAATGCCCCCATGAGCCATGGCCCCCTCACTCCTAGGCTTGGTCCTTGTTCCTTCTGCCCCCACATATCTACCAGGCTCCCTTTACTTCATTCAGGTCTGCCCAAGGCCCGCTTTTCCAAGGAGCCCCTCTTCCCTGACCATGTGATCCCACACAGCCCTGCCCTCCTCCCTCCCCGTCCCCTTGCCTGGCTTCACCTCTCTCCCTGGTGCTCATCAACACCTGCCATTTTTTCTCTCTGCAGGTTTATTGGCTGCCTCCCCTCATTAGACTGTCAGTCTCAGTAACCTCATGTGTTTTGTTCATAGCTATTTTCCCAGCACCTCAAACATGCCTAGCTCAGAGAAGGTTCTCCAAAACTATCTGTGGCTAAAGAATGAAAAATCAGGTTCATTCCAAATCATCTGTTATGTCTTTGCTTAGCCATCACCTCCTCTATGGAAGCCTGTCCTCCTTCCCCATGGTTTCTCACGGTTTCCTCCTTCCCCAGCTGAGTCTGTGTTTCCTGAGCATCCCCCAGGACCAGATGCTAATGGTGATCACGGGGTCACAGCCGTCTGTAACCCCTCCATTCATGTTCTGTTTTCTGAGTTCTCCTCAAGGCCTAGTGCAGGGTCTGTCGATTTGACTCATAGTGACCTCTCCTTGGGTTTCTGAGGCAGTATCACTACAAAGTAGATTGCTCTATCTTCCTTCGGAGGAGTGGCTGGTGGGTTTGAACCACCAACCTTCTGGTTAGCAGTCAGATGCCTTAAGCATTATGCTACCAGAGCTCCCCTGTATACAGCAGGAGCTCAGTAATTGAATGCTAAGTGTTTTGGTTCTCTAGTGCTGCTCTAACTGAAAATACCACAAATGGGTGGCTTTGACAAACAGGGATTTATTCTCTTACAGTTTGGGAGTTAAACAGTTTTGGAGACTAGAAGTCTGAGTTCAAGGGCCAGCTCTAGGGGCTGGGTGAAGGCCCCTTGACCTTGGGCTTCAGCTCTGCCTCTTGTTCCAGGCCCACTGGAGCTAGATAGAGGCTTCTTTTGCCTCCGACAGCTGCTGGCTGCTGAGGCTGACAAACCCAAGGTCAACAAATAAAATGGCACAGTAACAACTTGGCAGGCCACTAGTTCAAGTCCATTAACATTCCCAAGATTGGCAGACAACATGGCACGCTGCTGGATGAAGACCTGGCTACATGCAAGGTCCAAGCATACCAAAAAAGCTGCAGAGACCTTTCTCAATGCTTCTCCTTATACACTGGAAGCAGACCACATCCCTAAGGCAGCTACTCAGCTGCTCCAGTAGATTCCACCATGGAGTTGATTACCAGTCTCATCATGGGGAATAACTACATCCAGCTATCCAGCCACTCAACCAGACCCAGCCAAGATAACATACAACTTAACTACTACTATACTAGGTGACTGCATGAATGTTCTGGGCTGTAGACATGTGGTATGATGAGGGGCCTCTTGGCATGGGAAGCTGATAGGAAGGGGTAGCATCTGGCCCAAACCCTGCAGGCTAGGCTGTGGGCATTTCTAGAAGTTGCACGAGCCTTAGCATCAAGGAGCAGACCCCTTCCTCTTTCCACCTTCCCCACCAGGACTCAAGTGCACAGGGTTGGGGAGGGAACCAGGAGGGATTCAGCAGAGGGTCTCTGCTTCCTCATCTGAGTACTCACAGATTGGACTGGTTTAACCCAAAGCCCGTCCAGCTTGGTTATGCTCGCTGGGCTCTGACCTGGAGGGGGCTGGGCTCATTAGTGTTGTTATCTGTCATCGAGTTGCCCCCCACCCCCAACTCATGGTGACCCTTTGTGTTACAGAGTGGAACTGCTCCATAGGGTTTTCTTGGCTGGAATCTTTATGGAAACAGGTCACCAAGCCTTTCTTCCAGAGCACTGCTTGTTGTTGTTGTTGTTGTTTGCCGTCGAGTCGGCCCCGACTCATAGCGACCCCTCCTTGGGTTTCCGACGCAGTATCACTACGGAAGTAGGATTGCCCAACCTTCCTTCCGAGGATTGGCTAGGAGGGTTTGAATGGCCAGCTTTTAGGTTAGTGTTGTTGTTGTTGTTGTTGTTGTTGTTGTTATGTGCCGTCGAGTCGGCCCCGACTCATAGCGATCCCTCCTTGGGTTTCCAAGGCAGTATCACTATGGAAGTAGGATTGCCCAACCTTCCTTCCGAGGAGTGGTTAGTAGCCCATGGCAAACTGTCCACACCACCTGGGCTCCTTTTGGGTGGGCTCCAATATAGTTAATGAGAACTGATATTTGTTGAGGGCCAGGCACTGCTTTGGACCTTGGTAAGTATTAAGTCATTTAATCCTCATAATAGCCCCACCAAACCAAAAAACAAACAAACTCACTGCCGTTGAGTCGATCCCAACTCCTAGTGCCCCTCCTTGGGTTTCCGAGGTGGTATCACTACGGAAGTAGATTGCCCAATCTTCCTTCTGAGGAGTGGCTGGTGGGTTTGAAACACCAGTCTTCTGGTTAGCAGTCAAATGCCTTAGGCACTACACCAACAGCCCCACCAGGCAAAAATTATTACTATCCCCATTTTAGAAGAGGAAACTGAGGCACAGAGAGGCTGTCACTTGCCCAACCTAACACACAGCCAGTCTGCAGTAGAGTCAAGATTTGAACCAGGCTGTCTGACATTAGAGCCTGGACTCCAAATACCTTCGTCTTACCTGCTGGCTGAGGCTTGTCAGCCTGGGGCTGGGATGAGGGAAGGTGTTTGGACTGAATCCTCATAAGGGGTGTCCCCAGTGGAAGGGACAAGGAGGAGCACTTTAAATGCTGAAAAACAAAAAAAAATCAAACTCACTACCGTTTAGTCTTTTCCAACTTATAGCGACCCCTCCTTGGGTTTCCAAGGCGGTATCTGTACAGAAGTAGATTGCCCTATCTTCCTTCTGTGGAGTGGCTGGTGGGTTTGAACCGCCAGCATTCTGGTTCGCAGTCAAATGCCTTAAGCACTATGCCACCAGAGCTCCTTTAGATGCTGAGGGAACCTGTAATAATGGGTGCAAAAGCACTTCTGCACCCTCTCTCCTGGAACTCCAGCTGCATGGTTGGAGTAGACCCACAAATGTTGAACTAGTCTGAACATTAACCACCTACTCACTGTGTGACCTTGGGCAGGTCATCTTCCCTCTCTGGGCCCAGGAGGGAACACAAGCTCTCCAGGCTTACCAGCCTTAGATGCTGTGATTCTTCTTTGCAACCTTCTTCCTCTTCTTTCTCCTTCCTATCTCCCCCCGTTGACTGGACCCAACGAGAAGCAGAGGGCATGGGGTGCATTGATGTCACTGATGCAGATCAGCCTCTTGGGCCTAGAGCAAGGTGAGAAAGTCAGAGACAGCAGACCCTGGGAGGAAGTGTTTGTTAAAGTAAAGGAACCAGGAGAAAGGGACAGAGGCTTTTCCTCTAGGGTCCTCCAACAGATGTATTCAGCAGAGGCTTCTCAGGCAGGTGGAAACATCTGCCTTTTGGAGGCCTGTGTGCCTGGAGAGAGGGCTCCATCCTGAGGGGCTGGAGATGGTCCAATCTGAGGACAACGAGGCCAAGTCTGGCCACCCGCAGTCACTGACCTTGTCTGGAGTCCAAGCCACCAGCCAGCCTTCATACAAGTGTCAGGCTGTCCGTCAACCCTGCTGGGCTGTGCATCTCAGGCAAGTCCCCGAGCTGCTCTGGGTTTCAGCTTCGCCCCTTGCACAGCATACGCCATCCCATCTTCTCTCCTGTCACTGTCAAAGCACAGTCACTGTATCTTCTCTATTCTTCATAACAGTCCTGCACCTGTACCCCACTTCACAGGTGAGAAAACCAGGCTCAGTGAGGTAAAGAAAGCTGCCCAAAGAGACAGTTAGTAAGCGGCAGAGTCGGCGTGGGCTCAGGTCTGAGTGCTCTCATGGGCCACTCAGCTCCTTGCCTCAGCCCACCCCAGGAGAGAGAGGAGGCAGCTGGGGAGGGGAAAGCCACTGAGATCTGCTTTAAATCCTGGCCCTCCTCCCACTGGCTTTGCAGCCTTAGGCAACTCACTCAACCTCTCTGAGCCTTGCTATCCTCATCTGTAAAACTGAACTCATGATATCTAACTGGCAAGCCTGTTTTGAGGATTGCAGGAATGTACGTCAAACCCTGACAGGCAGTAGACATGTGATTGGGAAGTGTTCTAATAAGCAGCAAATAGATTATTTTTTTTCTCTAATTTTTAAAAATTTAGAGCAGTTTGTATTTATAGAATTATTGCAAAGATAGTTCAGAGAGTTCTCATGGACCCCACACCCAGTTTCCACTATTATTAACATCTTCCATTAGGATGGTACACTTGTCACAGTTAATGAGCTGATATTGATACATTAGTATAAATTTAAGCCCATACTGTATTTGGATTTCCTAGTTTTCAGGAAATAGATTTTAAAAGGCATTGTTTAAATGCTGAGGCCAAAAGCATCCTCCCTCTGAACTTGACCTAATCTGGACATGGATTTTGTAACTTTCCAGTGGTTGGTGAGGATTGTCATCATGTGACAGGGAACTGGGTGAATTCTTTGGTTCAACAAAGGAAAGAAGAGAGGAGAGAGGGATACTCCAGGGTGTGGCAAGCCCTCCTCACCCCTATGAAGGTTGTTTGGAGAGGAAGCTACTTGCCATGTGTTCTATTAACCATTGCTACATGAAATATCATCCCAAATTTAGTGACTTAAGTTCACAACAATCATTTTATTACTGTCTCTCTCAGTTCTGGTTGTTGACCGGGATCTGTTGGGTGGTTCTTGCTCTGAGTTTCTTGGGTGGTTGCAGTCAGACTGTGACAGGAGCTTGAATGCTTCCTCACTTGCATTTCTGATGATTGATGCTGGCAGACAGGTGGACATTGGGGAGGCCCATTTGTTGAACCACCTATGTGTGACCTCTCCATGTGTCTTGGGCTTCCTCACAGCATGGCATCTAAGTTCCCAGAAGGAGTAGCCCAAGAAAGCAAAAAAAAAAACAAACAAACAAAACTCACTGCCATTGAGTTGATTCTGACTCATAGTGACTCCCTTTGGGTTTCCAAGGCTATAAATCTTTACAGAAACAGATTGCCTCATCTTTCTTCCACAGAGCAGCTGGTGGGTTTAAACCATGAACCTTTTGGTTAACAGCCAAATGCCTTAACCACTACACCATCAGAAGCAAGTAGAAACTATATCTCTTTTTGTCACCTAGCATCCAAAGTCATGTAGCATCACTTCCACCATAGTTACAGGTCCACCCAGAATCAAGGGAAGAAACATAGAGGACCAATGTGTCACATTGTAAGAAGAGCGTGTGGGACAGAAATTCTAAAGATGGTCATCTTTAGAAAATACATTCTGTCATCTTGCATGAGTTCTGTGGCCCTGGAAAGTGCACATAAAAGGAGCTTTGATGTCCCATTTGCTTTCTTCTCTCACATCTGGGAGATCCATGTTTACCAAATCACTTTACTTCTCTGAAGACTTCAGCAACTGGTGCTACAGATTGACCTGCAGTAAGGCAATCATAGTTTTGAGGAATGGGGTGAACTGAGACCCCTGTACCTGGCACAGGACCGACATAGAATGTTGATGGGATCTCAGAGCATTTTAATGAAAACTGCCCAGTGTCCCTGGAAAGGCAGTTGAAGAGTCATGTCCATGCAGAAGGGCCCTTAGACTCAGACCTGCAGCCACCAGCACAGAGAGGCTGTATCTGGAGAAGACCATCAGGAAAAGCAGAAATAGAATCCAGGTCTCTTATTGTCTATCTTGAGGCTTCCACCAGGACATCAGGTGGCCCGTGATCTTTAGAAGAATTCTCCAAGAAACACCAGTTTAAGTAGCTGAGCTTCTGAGAGGTAGTAGTGATGAGGGCAAGAGACTTTCATTCTGTGGCTAAGGTCCTGATGTAATGAGCTGGATTGGAAGTTGAGGATGGAGAATCTCACACACTCTTCTTACCATATGACACTGACCCTCTCCCATGAAGAAATGGACCAAATATGTCCCCTACCTTGATGCTTGTGGGCCATGACTATAATTGAAGGCACCTTACTCTCTTTAAGGAGTGTTAATAGTGTAGTGATTAAGGATTCAGCTGTTAACCAAAAGGTCAGTGGTTTGAGTCCACCAGCTGCTCTGTGGAAGAAAAATGAGGCAGTCTATTTCTGTAAGGATTTATAGCCTTGGAAACCCAATGGGGATCCCTATGAATCAGAATCAAGTTGATGGCAATGAGCAATGAGTTTAGTTTTTTTTTTTTTTTTCCATTTTGTTTTTGTTTTGGTTTTGCTGTCTTTGCAAGCTTTGACCAGTCTCATGATTGGACTCAGGGAAGGAGATAGACTCAGACCTCTAAAGTGTCATTCCCCAAAGGGTGTTCCCTGACACACAAGGCCCTCAGCATACTAATGGGTGTTCTACTAAATTAGAAGGAGGGTTCTAGAATCAAATAAGTCTGGGCAACGCATTAAATAAAATCAAGTTCTCTTGCAGGACTTCTCAGAGCACTTACTATGCTTGTAACTGTCTAAGAGGGATCCAGAATTTACAATGCTTCCCAATTTTACTTCACTACTGAACCCTCTGCCCCTTTTTCTGTCCTATGGAGCATCTTGAGAGACAAGTGTTCCCTGAAACATGTTTTGGGAGACAGGGCAGTAGAGCAACTGGGATATGGATGAGAGTAACTTTTAAATAACAAACGGAAAGCAGCACAATAGCAGCATGGCAGGCATCGCCAGCGAGCTCTTTGGGGGCCAGGCCATCCCATATGCCTTCATTAATACTATTTCCACCTTAGCAATAGAGCACAGATGGGCAGTCCTTTCAGACGTCTGGGCCTAGAGAAGACATACCCAGAGCTTGTCCCAGAGAGGACCCTCAGACCAGAAGGGGTGGTCTTACCCATGAGGCCTCCTTCCCCACTGCCCTTTGAGTGGTGCCAAGAATCCCTGGGACCCTAGGATCTGGGAGAGTGGGAAAGGTAGGCCCTAGGCCTGGGACTCAGGGAGCTCCTCCCCCAGCTTGGCTTGCGGGCTAATGTCGCCTTAATGCTGTGGTCAGGAGGCCACGTGGCTGGGCTCCCTGGGCAGGCAGGGCTGCATAATGGACCGCCCAGACCCGCCCGCTGACGGCTCCATTAAATGTGGTCGATTTTTTTTTTTTTTTTTTTTCTGGTTCCCGGTGTTTTAAGCTGAGTGTCTCTGGGCAGGTGTTCAAAGCTCTGTTCCAGAGCTAATCTCAGAGGCAGGGACGGAGAAGGCCTGGCTGCATTAAATGGCTAAATCGGGCGCAAGGTGGGTGGAGCTCACTCGAGGAAAGAATAGCATCACTTTGGCCTTGGACATCGGTCAGAGGCTGGCTGCTCTCCCTGTCCTTCAGGCTGTGGAAAGGAATTGCTGGGCAGTGGTAGGGTGCCGGGGAGTGGTCCTAGGTAAGACATTGAATTTTGGGGCTCTGAGCCTTTGCTGTGTGACCTCCAGGCAATTGGTGACCCTCTCTGTACATTGATTTTCCCTCCTGGGATTCACTTCTTTGCAAGCCTCTGTTGCTATTGTTAGGTGACTTTGAGTCTTCTTCTATTCATAGAAGGCCCCATGTGATAGAATAGACCTGCCCCATAGGGTTTACTAGGTTGTGATCTTTGCAGAGGAGCCCTAGTGGTGCAATGGTCAAGTGCTCAGCTGCTAAGTGAGAAAAGTCATGGTTCCAAATCTACCAGGTGCTCCATGGGAGAAAGATGTGGCAGTCTTTCCGGTAAAGATTTACAGCCTTGAAAACCCTATGGGACAGTTCTAATTTGTCCTATAGGGTTGTTATGAATCAGAACTGACTTGACATCAGTGTTTTTTTTTTTTTTTTAATATTTACAGGAGCAGATTGTCAGGTTTTTCTCCCACAGAGCTGTTGGGTGGGTTTGAACTGCTGACCTTTCAGTTAGCAGCCGAGCTCTTAACTGCATCACCAGGCTCCTTGCAGGCCTCTCTACAGGATGGGATTTGAGAGGTCTGAGGAGCTGGGCAGGCTCTGCCACTGAGGGTACCAGGAAGTTGGGGTTGGGAGGACTTTGATGGCTCTGAGACCTGAGGAGAAAGTCCAGCCAGCAATCAGAGGGCAGTAGCCAGAGGTTAGGGGTCCCGTCAGTCAGTGGTCACGGCAGATCTGAGAAAAGGTGTCCGGATGACTCAGGGATAGAAAGTGGGGGCCAGATGCCTTGTGGCATCGTATAATACAAGCAATGGCATCACTAGGGGGTTACAGGGGGTTCAGACTGTACCAGGTGCCACAAAATGCCTGTCTATAAAATTTTTGTGCAGTTTCAGCAGACATTTACTATTTTTCATAAAACCATTCCTGTAGTTAGTTATAACAACAAAAGCATGTATCAATATACCAACAAGGCTAGCACTCTACGCTAATTTACTTTTTGAGCCTTCTAATGTGCTCCGGTCAGAGCTGTCATTATTACCCAATTACAGTGACGCTCTGAATCGTGTGTTTCCATCTACATGCACTGCTAGCACGAGCTGCTGATTCCATTGCTGCCTGATGGTTTCATCGTCCCGGATTTTGTCAATTTTTCTGGTGTTTTAGCTACAATATTGTGATGATTAGTATTTGTGAACCTATATTAATAACTTTTTTGAGAATGAAGTAGTAATTAAAGGAGAAAAATTAAAAAGGCTTCTGCACAGTTACTACTAATATTGTTACTAAAAGTGTTATAACTCAATGTAGAAAGATTTTACAAAATAATTTTGTTGTTAACTGAACCAAAACCAAACCCAATGACATCTAGTTGATTCTGACTCATAGTGACCCTATAGGGTAGAGTAGAACTGCCCCATAGGGTTTCCAAGGCTGTAAGTCTTTATGGAAGCAGACCACCCCGTCTTTCTTCTGTGGAGTGGCTGGTGAGTTCGAACTGCCAACCTTTTGGTTAGCAGCCCAATGCTTTAACTACAGTGCCACCAGAGCTCCTCAATATTCATGCAATCTAGGAAATGGTATGTTTAAGCAATTTACAACTATATTTATGAAATACTATTCTATGATTACAATTGATGATAAATATTACTAAGGACTCTATATGATCTGGTAAGAGAAGAGGTGCATGGTGGGGGGTAGGGGTGGGGTCTCTTCATGAGTTGCTACACTGGCTTACAACAACCCTAGTGGTAACACTGAATCTGAGCTCCTCTCTCTCCAGGGTTGGAGCTTCCCATTTTTGAATTAGGGACCCAGAGCAAGTAGGTTGGAGGAGGCTCAGTGGTGCTGGTGGCCAAGGGAAAGAGGAGGGACAAAGGATGGAATGGGGAGGAGGCGCCTGGTGCTGAGCCCTGGTTTGGGGCTAGGTCTCTGCCTTGAGAGAAGGTGGGCTTGCTGAGAAATCATGGGGCCCCACCGAGGGTGGGGGCAGGCAGAGACTGTGGGGAGACTACACATTACAGCTGGAAAAGTCCTTGGAGATCAGGTTCAATCCCCTATCTCAAGGCTCAGAGAGGGAGAGGAGCTTGCTGAAAGTCATATAGTGGCAGAGCTGGAACTAGAACTAGGGTCTGAGATTCCCTGTCATGTTCTTGTTCTCTGCTGGACCCAGGGCTCCTGGGGTAAGGACAAGGTCTTAGTCATTTCCACACTGCTCCCCAGCCTTGCATGAACTTGACCCCCAGCCTCTGGCCTATCACTCCAGGCCCCTGGATGAGGGCTGTCCTCACCACCCGTGATGCAGCAGAGCTGGTTAGAGGCATGGGGAAAAAACTTAGCAGGAGTCAGGCGATGTAATCTCTAATTCCATTTGGCCACCAGCTAGCTGAATGGTCTTGGTTTAGTCCTTTTCCCTCTCTAGGTCTCGTTTCTACTTGTGTAAAATGTGAGTGGGTGACCTAGCTTGGGGGTGGTCCTTTCAGCACTGGGATTTGGGTTTCTCTGCAGTGCTGCAGGACCGAAGTTAGGGGCTTCTCCAGCCAGTATCCTGCCCCACCCACCACTCCTGTGTGTTCTCACCTACATATCCTCTCATGCTCCCTCCTCATGGATCACCTTGGATTCCTCTCACTCCTGTCACTGAGGACATTACTGAATGCCTACTGTATACCCTGCTGACATTTGCCAGGCTCCTGCAGCCAGGGAACCAATGGTTCAACCGGGGAGACTGGGGAGGCAGAACAGACCCCTAATACAACAAGGGGTTGTATTGGTTTGCTGTTGTTGCTGTAAAAAATTGCCACTAACTCATTGGCTTTAAACAATACACATTCATTATCTTATAGCTCTGTAGGTCAGAAGTCTTACTGGACCGAAATCAAGGTGTCAGCAGGATCGTGTTCTTTCTGGAAGTTCCAGGGGAGAATCTGCATCCTTGCTTTTTTCAGCTTCTAGAGGCCACTTGCATTTCTTGGCTCATGGTCCCCATCCTCCATTTTCAAAGCCGGCAGTGTAGGATGTTCTAGTCTCTCTCTGTCTGACTCTGACACCCCGGCCTCCCTCTTACAAGGACCATTGTGATTACACTGGGCCCACCAGCATAGTCTAGGGCATTCTCTGATCTCAAGATCCTTAACTGAATCACATCTGCCAAGCCGCTTTTGCTGTATAACATAACATATTTGCAGTTTTCTGAGATTAGGACATGTCTTTTGATTAGGACATGGACGTCTTTGGGGAGCCATTATTCTGCCCACAGGTGTCAGCACAGTCCTTATTCTGAAGCTATCAGGTGGCACAGAGGTCCTGCCCACGCCTTGCTTGGATCCAGTCTCAGGTTCACATCCAAGTTCTGCCAGCTGTGGGCTGCACAGCCGCAGTAGGCAAACCTGCCAACTCCTCGGAGCCACAGTTTCCTTATCTGTAAAGTGAAGCTCGTAATATCCAACTCACAGCTTACCATGGGCATTTGAGATGCTGTGGGTAGGCTGCAGATGAGAGCACTCAGACCACAGCTGCCACTCTGCTTTGATTTTCTGGATGACACATAGCACCCCTGCTGGTTCTGGTGGACTGCAGTGGATGAGAGGGGACAGCGAGCAGGTGAGGCTCTCCCTGCTCCTTCCTGCAATACTCTCCTGGGGAAGGGGCAGGGGTGAGAAAAGTTCATGGCCCTTAAATGCGCTGGGCTGTCTGGCCAGGCCCAGCCCCTTCTGTCTTGACCTGATTCTGTCATTCATGCCCCTAAGATTTGCTAAGCTTCTCCTGAGATAGATGCATGGTGGTGAGAAGGGCGGGCACACACCTCACTCCCAAGAAGCTGACATTCTAGTGTGTTTGGGGAAGGAACATGTAATAACAATAAAGCTATTACAAAAACAGATATTCCTGTTTGTTAAGTGTTAGATACATAGCTTCTGTCTAGTCCACTCTGACACACGTGCCCTTGTGTACATCCTCATGATCACCAGCGTGTTTCAGTCCATCATTGAGGCTGCGGTGCTGGCCCATCGCATCAACCATCTCCTTCACCCTCGTTGGCCTCTGCTTCACCAAACATGGTATCCTCCTCCCATGAGTGATCCCTCCTGATATGTCCAAAGCAAGGGAACCGGACAATACTCTGTTGTGATCCATAGGTTTTCACTGGCTCATTTTCAGAAGTAGATTGCCAGGCCTTTCTTCCTAGTCTGTCTTAGCCTAGAAGCTCCACTGACCCACGGATGACCCTGCTGATGTTTGAAATACCAGTGGCATAGGCTCTAGCACCACAGCAACACACATGCCAGCACAGTACAACCAACTGACAGACAGGTTGTGGTGTTAAGTGTTAGGAAGGATATAAACCAGGAAGTGGGAGAGAACAATGAGGTGGTCAAGGAGGCTCTGTGCTGTGACATTTAAGCTGAGTCCCCAAAATGGGAAAACCAGGTCTGGGAAGAATTAGGTTAAAGTACTGACTTGGGAATAGAGAATAGCACATGCAAAGGCCCTGTGATGGGAAAAAGCCTGCATGTCCAGAAGGTTCATAGAGCCATAGTGTGTGATAGGACAGTAATCAGAGATGAGGTGAGAGGGAGGCAGGGTGAAGGGCAGAGGGTTTGAAGCAGGGGGACATGAAGATTTTTTTTTTAAAAGGTCATTTGATCTGGTTGATCAAAAAGCGATTGGCTCAAGGTGGGAGGATGTACTAATCGATTATATCAATGTTCAAAGTTATTTGTTTCTCCTGTCTATGGGAGGATTAAGCATTCCTACCCCATTGACTGACTGGAAGGGATCATTATTTGTGCCCATTCCAAAGAAAGGTGATCCATCAGAATGTGGAAATTATTGAACAATATCATTAATATCACACATAAGCAAAATGTTGCTGAAGATAGTTCAAAAACAGTTGCAGCAGTATATTGACAGGGAGCTTCCAGAAATGCAAGCTGGATTCGGAAGAGGACATGGAACAAGGGATATCATTGTTGATGTCAGATGGATTTTGGCTGAAAGCAAAGAATACCAGAAAGATGTTTACTTGTGTTTTACTGATGATGCAAAGGCATTCAGCTGTGTGGATCATAACAAATTATGGATAACATTGAGAAGAATGGGAATTCCAGAACACTTAATCGTGCTCATGAGGAACCTGTACATTGACCATGCTTCATGGTTTAAATTGAGGAAGAGTGTGCAGCGGGGTTGTATCCTTTTGCCATTCTTATTCAATGTGTATGCTGAGCAAATAACCTGAGAAACTGAACTATACGAACAAGAACACAGCGTCAGGATTGGAGGAAGACTCATTAACAGCCTGCAATATGCAGATGACACAATTTTACTCACTGAAAGGGAAGATGACTTGAAGTACTTACTGATGAAGACCAAAGACTAAATCCTTCGGTGTGGATTATTCCTCAACATAAAGAAAACAAAAATCTTCACAACTGTACTGATAAACAACAGACAAAAGATTGAAGTTGTCAAGGATTTCATTTCACTTGGATCTATAATAAACACCCATGGAAGCAGCAGTCAAGACATCAGAACTCAGATTTTACTGGAAAAATCTGCCACTTCTTTTAACACTTTTTTAAGTGGTAAAGAGCAAAGATGTCATTTGAAGACTAAGTGAGCCTAACCTAAGCCATGATATTTTCAATTGCTTCATATGCATGCGAAAGCTGGACAATGAATAAGGAAGATGGAAGAAGAGTTGCTGCCTTTGAATTGTGGTGTTGACAAAGAATACTGAAAATACCATGGACTGCAGAAGAACAAACAAATCTGTCTTGGAAGAAGTGCAGCTGGAGTGTTCCTTGGAACAGAGAATAGCCAGACTTCATCTACCTACTTTGGTCATGTTTTCAGAAGGGACCACTCCCTGGAGAAGGATATCATGCTTGGAAAAGCAGAGAGTCAGTGAAAAATGGGAAGACCCTCAATGACATGGGTTGACACAGTGAATGCAACAATGGGGTACAGTATAGCAAGGACTGTGAGGCTGGTGAAAGACCAGGTAGTGTTTGTTCTGCTATGAGTCAGAGCCCACGTGATGGCACCTAACAATAACAATCACCCCATTGACATCAGGTTCAGTTACATGACTTGCCTTGGCCAATGAACTGTGAGTGGCAGTGACATGTGTTGCAAATGGGCAGAAGTTTAAGCTTCATATGAGCCTGGTTTGCAATGTCTCTTTTCCTTCTAAAACATCTTGTAATGTGTTAGAAGGAGGATGCGCCATCTTCCAGACACAAGGCAGAGCTGTACCTGACCAGCAATGGACAAGCAATGTGACCAAGAAATAAACCTTCATTGCTATAAGCTATTGAAACACGAAGATGTTTGCTACCACAGCACAGCCTGGCTGTCTTCTCTGCTTTCGAGTCCATGGGAACTATGGAGCCCATTTCGTATGGCCTGGGTCTTGGCTTTCTGGCTCCTCTGGGCTCTCTCTGCCACCTAGAGGTGCTGGCTGTTCAACTCCACACCCTTGGGGCTGGCCTTGTTGTAAGAGCCTGATGTCTCTGACCCTAGGGCTGACTAGCCTGAGATATCAGGACTGTCTTAGTTATCTAATGCTGCTATAACAGAAAGACCACAAGTGAATGGCTTTAACAAACAGAAATTTATTCACTTATAGTTTAGGAGGCTAGAAGTCTAATTTCAGATTGCCGGTTCTAGGGAGACTTTCTGTGTGTGTGTGTGTGTCTTTTCTTCCTAGGAGGATCCCAGTGCAGGGACATGCTGTGCTCCTGGATCCCCTTTCTTCTTAGTAGTAACTTCCCCACTCTCTGCTTGTCTCTCTCTTCTTTGATCTCTTGTAAGATAAAAAGTACTGTAGGTCACACCCCAGGGAAGCTCCTCTTACATAGGATCAGGGCTGTGATGGGACTAAGGGTGTTGCAACCCACCCTTAACCTTAATCCTTTTGTACCTGATTGGTTTATCACATCAAATCACATGATGGGGTATCATCTATCTCCCACATTACATCATTACATCTGAACCCCTGACAATCATGGCCCAATCAAGTTGACACAAATTTTAGGGGGATACAATTCAACTTATGACAAGAACTAAGGCTACTTTCTGAGGGGTTAATGGCCAGGCACCAAGATGGAGCCACCATATTTTGGTGGCTTTTCTGTTCTGAGAGTGGGCAAGCTGAGGACTCCAGGAAGAAATTCTCCACAGAGCAAGTCATGGGAGGCAGGGTGGGGACAAAGATTGTGGGTGGAAAGAAGACCTCCAGTGCTTGTGTATTGACCAGAGAGCCCCTCAGTGTCTTCCAAAAGTCACCTGCTGGACGGACAGGGCAAGATGTGGCATATCGAGAGAGCCAGTTGCAGACCAAGGGAGGAGTCTGCTTATTGTTGATAATAATTCAGTAATAGGCAAAGCCAGATACTGTGCTAAGTGCTTTTCAGTACATTGCCTTGTTTAGTCTTCATGAGGCAAGAATTACTCATTTTGAAAATATATATGTGTATCTTTGTGGGTTTTTTTCTAATGACAAAAGTAATGTATACGTGGACAATTTTAGCCACTTCTGAAATGTATAAGGTAGAATGTGAGAGTTCCCAGTGATGTCATTCCCAGATATATTTATCCATGTCATAGTGAAAAGACAGAGTCAGAGAATAATGATAATCACACCAGCTAACATTGCTTGAGCACACAGAGTGTATTGGACCCTGCTGGGTATTTTCACACATTGTCTCCCAATCCTCACAAGAATTCTCCAAGGAAGGTGACTACTGTGAACCCTGTGACAGCCAGAACTCGACAACACTGCCTTGTTTTTCTGGGTCTCACAAGTTTCCCCACCTTTGGCAGGGTGTTATCTTACCACTTTTCCATCACTCATTTTAGTAGAAAATTGTTGAGTTTTCCTTCTCTGACAGGTTTCCACTTTACACAGGTTGTAGCTTTTGCAGGTTTTATTGTATTAGCATCCCTATTTTACAGATGAAAAACAGAGCCTCAAGAAACCAAACCTACTGCCATCGTATCAATTCCAACTCATAGTGACCCTGTAGGACAGCATAGAACTGCCTCATAGGGTTTCCAAGGCTGTAATTCTCACACTGCCTCATCTTTCTCCTGTGGAGCGGTTGGTGGGTTTGAACTACTGTCCTTTTGGTTAGCAGCCAAATGCTTTAACCACTGGGCAATAAAAGCTCCCTAACAGAGCCTGAGAGGGGCTGATTCAATGGGATCTCTGGTGGGATAGTGCCTAAGGTATTTGACTGCTAACCAGAAGGCTGGCAGTTCAAACCTATGAGCCACTCCTCGGAAGGAAGGTTGGGAAGTCTACTTCCATAGTGATAATGCCTCATAAATCCAAGGTGGGGTCACTATGAGTTGGATCTGACTCAATGGCAGTAAGTTTGTTTTTTTTTTTTTTTTTTAAGATCACAAAAGAGGCAGAGCTGGGATTTGAACATAGACATGTTAGAAAACATTTCATAAAATACCTGCTGATTGTTTCCTGGGTTCCAGGCTCTGTGTTAGGAGCTGAGGTACAGATGTTCAAGATGCAGGCCCTGGCCTCTGGAGCTTCAGTTCTCAGGGAGAACAGAAGGTAGTGTAGCATCAATTATGGTGCTGAATGTAAAGCAAAAGATGTTTCTGTTTTTGTTTTTAAAGTGAAAAGTTTCAGTAGACTTAGGTATTTAAGGAGAGAAGCAGGGAGGGGGACTCGAGTAAGCCTTAAGAGCAGTCGGAAGCCTTGTCTTGAAAGGACACTGAGTAAGGAGCCATTAGATCTGATTTCAAGTACCTTCTGAGCCCCTGCTATTGTTTCCTGGGCAACACAGAACAGATCTTGCTCTAGTGGGAAGCAAGCCCCTGAAGCAGGTGTGATGAACCTTATGAAAACAGAGAGACATAAGATGATACTCCTACTGCAGTCCTTGAGGCCATGCCGATGTCTGACTTCTCTGACCACAGCTTCCATCTCAACCTTCTCCATCCTCCAGCCTCATGAGTCTTCTCTCAACTTCCTGAATAGGCAAAGTTACTACACCTACAGTACCTTTGCCCTCATGCCATCAAGGAAGGATTCCTGATCCCATGACAAAGTCAAGTTCCACCCATTAGATATCTTTATAACATTTATGGCTGTGCAGTAGATAAAATGTTCAGTTCCCAAACTCAGATGTATAACACCTGTCTTAATTACTTCAGCTTTATAATAAATATTGAAATCCAGCGGTTTAAGTTGTACCATGAGCCTCAGAATGGATAATTAATCATGGGAAAGATTAGCCGTAGCCTTCAATTTTATTCTTCTTCAGGATTGTTTTGGCTATTATTTTTATTTTCATAAAAATTTTAGAATTAACCCGTTTCCACCAGAAAAGCATTCACCAGTAGACTTTTGCACTGAATGTACAGATCAAATTGTGGAGAATACAAATTTTCACAAATGTGAGTTGAGTCTTTCTATCCATGAACATGGTATATTCTTCCATTTATTTAGGTTTTTCATTCCTTTTAATATTGTTTTATAGTTTTCTGTGTAGAAGTTATACCAACTTATTTTAAATTCGTTACTAGTTATTTGATATTTTTTGTTCTATTTTAAATTGTATATTTTAAAATTTTATTTTCTGATTACAATATTTGATAAATTCACAATTAACTTTAATTATTTATGAATTATTTTAGATGATCTATGTTGTTGTTGTTGTTAAGTGTCGTCAAGTCGTTTCTGACTCATAGTGACCCCATGCACAGCAGAATGAAACACTGCCCGATTCCGCGCCAGCCCCACAATCCCTGCTATACTTGAGCCCATCATCGCAGCCACCGTGTCCCTGAGTTGTCTCTCCTCACCTGTATCCCTGGGGCTGATCTATGGACATAGTCAATTGTATACTTCCTTTATAATCCTTATACATTTTCCTTCTTTTTTTCAAATCTTATTACATAGCTAGCATCTCCAGTTGAATAGAAGCAGTGATAGTAGACATAACTGCCTCATGACCAATCTCAGGAAGAAGACTCTCAATATTTCATTATTAGGTATATATAAGGAGCTCTGGTGGTGCAGTGCCTAAGGCAATTGCCTGCTAACCCAAGGGTTGGTGGTTCAAACTTACCAGCCACTCTGCAGAAGGAAGATGAGGCAATCGACTTCTGTAAAGATTTACTGCCTCAGACTGCTATGAGTCAGAATCGACTCGATGGCAGTGGGTTTGGTTTTATATATATATACATATATATATATGTATGTATGTATTTGCTGTGGTTTTATGTAGATATCTTTTGTCAATTTAAGGATGTCCCTTCCTCTCTGCCCCCCCCCCCATTTACTGAGAGTTCTAAAATCATGAATGGATGCTGTATTTTATTGATTTAATTTTTATATCTATTGAATAGTCAATCCATCTCTTTTTCATTGGCCCTCTGCTTCACCAAGCATGATATCCTTCTCCAGGGACTGGTCCTTCCTGACAACATGACCAAATTACTAGAGGCAAAGTTTCACCATCCTTGCTTCTCAGGAGCATTCTGGCTATACTTCACCCAGGACAGATTTCTTTGTTCTTCTGGCAGTCCATGGTATATTCCATATTCTTTGCCAGCACCAAAATTCAAAGGCATTGATTCTTCTTCACTCTTCCTTATTCATTGTCCAGCTGTTGTGTGCATATAAGGTGATTGAAAATACCATGGGTCAGGCACACCTTAGTCTTCAAGGTGATCTTTGCTTTTGAACACTTTAAAAAGGTCCCTTGCAGCAGATTTGCCCAATGCAATATGTTATTTGATTTCTTGGCTGCTGCTTCCATGACTATTGATTGTGGATCCAAGTAAAATGAATTATTTGATAACTTCAATTTTTTCTCCATTTATATGATGTTACTTATTGGTTCAGTGGTGAGGATTTTTGTTTTATGTTGAGGTGCTACCCATACTGAAGGGTGTAGTCTTTGATCTTCATCAGCAGTGCTTCAATTCCTCTTGCTTTCAGCAAATAAGGTTGTGTCATCTGCATATCACGGGTTGTTGATGAGTCTTCCTTGAGTCTCAATGTCATGTTGTTCTTCTTACTGTTCAGTTTCTCAGAGTATTTGTTCAGCACATTGAATAACTATGGTGAAAGATACAACCCTGATGCACACCTTTCCTGATTTTAATCCATGCAGTATCATGGATGGACACAGTGGTTGTAATGATGGGCTCAACCATAGTGATGATTGTTAAGGATGGCACAGGAGCCGGCAATGTTACATTCTATTGTACATAGGGTTGATATGAGTTGGAGCTGACTCAGCAGCACCTAACAACAGCAACAACATTGAGATGATCATATGATTTTATCCTTTCTTATATTAATGAAGTCAATTACAATAATTGATTTTTAATGTTAAACTAAATATCTCATTCCTGAGGAAAAGAGCAACATGGCTGTGACTATTATAATCCGTATACATATGGATTTAGTCTGCTCATATTTTGATACAAATTTTCACAACTATCAATTTAATCCTTACAAGAACTCTCTGAGAAATATAAGTATTATCCCTTTTGCACAATGTGCCTCAGAATGGCTAATTAATCATGAGAAAGATTAGCCTGTAACCTTCCTTTCTTGCAATGTTTGATGACATAGGTTATGCCTGTGCCTCAAAACATATTGGAAAAAATATTTTAAAATATATTTTGGAACAGTTTGTATAAGATTGCTGTCAATTCTGCCTTATAATTTGGAATAATTCACTAGTGAAACCATCTGTATCTGAAATTTTCTTTATGGGAAAGGTTTTTTATTTGTTTATTTGTTAATGCATATGTTTTCTTTAAAAAATATTAGGTATGTCTAGGCAGAAGGGAATATACCCATGACCATATATAAGGTTGGCAGACAGTACTTCTACTTATGTATTTGTATGTGCCATAAGAGTGTGCATATAAATAGAATTACCAGGAGGCAAAGTTATGATAACTTCTTAGCCACAGCCAGCCATCCTGAGGGAACGTTGTTGGACCTGTGGGCTTGGGACTGTGGTCATGGGGTACATCAAGCTCCATTGGCATAACATACTACACAAAAACATTGTTCTACATCCTAATCTGGTGAGTAGCCACTGGGGTCTTAAAAGCTTGCAAGCAGCCATCTAGATGCAATAATTAGTCTCTCCTTGTCCAGAACAAAGAAGAATGAAGAAAAGCAAAGATACATGGAAACAATTAGTCCAAGGAGCTAGTGGACCATGTGAACCTCAGCCTATATGACCCATAAGAGCCCAGAAGAACTAGATGGTACCCAGCTGCCACTGTCAACCACTTGGAATGGGATCAGTATAGGAGATCCTGGATAG
>NW_006921618.1:11758569-11764437 GCF_000298275.1 Orycteropus afer afer | reverse complement strand
GGACCTGCAAAAGTCCACAGCTCAGCCCGCCTTTCTCTTCACCTTCTCCGTTTATTCCCCAGCCACCGTGCACAGTCCTCTGTGCAGTCCCTGGCTAGCAGGGCTGATTTTTAGGTTAATTCTTAGGTCCTACCACCACTCGGGAATCTCCAAGCTGTCTGTGCTGTCAGGATCGCTGTCAGGCCGCAGCTCCGTATGTCTCCCTTTTTGGTATTTTCACACAAATTCTTCTGCTAGTTGGGGTTTAGTCCACTTCTATATCCTTCTCTTCAAGGCTCAGGGGTCCAGGATTATTTTCTGTGTCTGTGTTAATTGTTTTCCCTTTTCTTTGTTGAAGAGGGTCTGTGCAGTCTTTCTGCCTAGTCCGCCATCTTGCCAGAGACCTAATGACAATATTTTTGAACTTTACATAAATGAATCCTGTTGTTGCTGTTGCGTGCTGTTGAGTCTGCTCCAACTCATAGCGACCTTATGCATAATAGAATGGAACATTACCGAGTCCTGCTTTCATTCAACATTGTGTTTTAAATCTACCCAAGTGTTTGTGTGTAGCTGTAATTCATTCATTTCCATTGATGTATAATATTCTATTATAAGGATATACCACAATGGCTTTCTCTAAATCCTATTGAAGGACATTTGGATTGTTTCCAGTTAGCATTATTTTGAACAATGCTATGACAAATGTTTGAATATTCTTGGATATAGTTCTGCCCCACAGCTCTGGCCTGATAGAGACCAAAGATTTTCTTTTGGAGTGAGTTGCTGAGTCTTAGGGTGTGTGCTTATTTAATTATTTAGGTGTATGCATTTCCTATTGCTGCTGTAACAAATGACCAGAAACTTAGTGGCTTAAAATAGCACAGATGTATTATTTTACAATTCTGGTGATCAAAAGTCCAAAATGGGTCTCCTTGGGCTAAAATCAAGTTGCTGGCAGGACCACGTTTTTTTCTGGAGGCTCAAGGGAAGAATCTGTTTCCTTGCCCTTTCCGGCTTCTAACCAAACTCCAAACTCACTGGCATTGAATTGATTACAACTCATAGCAACCCCCTTAGTGTTTCTGAGACAGTAAATCTTTACAGAAGTAGATTGCCCAGTATTCCTTCCATAGAGTGGCTGATGGGTTTGAACCTCCAGCCTTCTTATTAGCAGTCAAATGCCTTAGGCACTATACCACCAGAGCTCCTTTCCACCTTCTAGAGGTTATTTAAAGGTGTTCTGGTGGGACAGTGCCTAAGGCATTTGACTACTAACCAGAAGGCTGGGGGCTCAAATACAATAGCCACTCCTCAGAAGGAAAATTGGGCAATCTACTTCTGTAGTGATACTGCCTCGGAAAACCAAGAAGTAGTTACTATGAGTTGGATTTGACTTGACGGCAGTGATTGTAGTTTTTGGATAATGAAAGTTAATCTTCCTGACTCAAGGTCAGTTGATTAACAACCTTAATTCTATTTGTAGCCTTAATTCTCCTTTGCCATGTAACCTAACATGTTCACAGGTTCTGAGGACTGGGACGTGGCCATCTTCTGGGAGTGGTGATGCACACATTGTTCCTTCCACATCACTGACCAAAACCAAACTCACTGCTATTGAGTCAATTCTGACTCATAGCAACTCCCATTTTTTTTTTCATCTTCTGTGATTTATGTGAAAGTTTACAGAGTAAATTCACTTTCCACACAGCAGTTCACATACACTTTGTCTCATGATATTGACTACAATTTCCCACAATGAAACAGCTCCCCTCCCACTTCTTCCCCATGGTTATCTCTTCCCTGGGTCCTTCCCTCCATGCACTCCTGCCTCCTGAGCTGCCTCCCTGTGCATACACAGCCCTTCTATTCTCCCATGATTGTTCTCTCCAAGGAGTGTATCTACCTAATGTAAATGTTCACCTCATATGCCTGTCTTCTCTTTGGCTGGAAGTCACAGGTATGGGTTCAATTCCAGACCTGAAGGGCAGCTAGGGGCCATAGTCTCAGTGGTTCCATCAGGCTCTATCAGACCATCAGACCTGGTCCCCCCTTTTTTTTTCCCCCGGATGATTTTGAGTTTTGTTCCACATTGTTCTCCCTCTCTATCCAGAATCTCCCACATAGATCCCCCTCTGAGTGGTTGACAGTGGTAGCTGGGCACCATCTAGTTCTTCTGGTCTCATAGTCATATAGGCTGAGGATCGCTTGGTGTACCAGTTGCTTGGACTAATTGTTTCTATGAATCTTTGGTTTTCTTCATTCTTCCTCGCTCTGGACAAGGAGAGACCCAACATTGCATCTAGATGGCTGCTTGCAAGCTTTTAAGATCCAGTTGCTACTCTCCAAAGTAGGATGTGGAACAATGTTTTTGTGTAGTATGTTATGCCAATTGAGTTTGATGTCCCCTGCGACTATGATTCTGAGCCCACAGGTCCAACTACTCGCTCCCTCTGGGTAGCTGGCTGTGGCCAAGAAGTGACTATAACCTTGTCCCTTGTCAGCTCTACTATACACCTGGGAATTCTTATAGAACATAGCAATACACTTGTAGAAACATTGTCTGCCAACCCTATACATGGTCTTGGACACACTTCCCCCTGCATAAACATACCTAATAGTTCAGCCTGTCCACCCATCTAGCCACCTGTATATCAATGTTTTCCTTCACTGACAACGCAATACTATATGTGCAAAAGGGTTCATCTTTGTTGTTTGTACCTCCCATGTACCTCTCTATGTCATCCTCTTCCTCAATACGACCATGTTGATCACTCACATTTGGTACACGGCCCTTCTCTTCACCCAAATCAGTACTTGTCTCTACCTATCTAACAATGTTCCCTCCCCTCCCTTCTCACCCCTGGTAACCAACAAAGAAACTTTCCTTCCATATATAAACCTTTCCTTGACTTTTTACAATAATGGACTAATGCAATATTTATCCTTCTGTGATTGACTTATTTCACTCAGCATAATGTCCTCCAAGTTCATCCATGTTCTGTGGTGTTTTGCAGATTCTAGATTATTCTTTAGGGTTGCATAGTATTCCACTGTGTGTATGTACCATAGTTTGGTTATCCATTCTTCAGTTGATGGGCACCTAGGTTGTCGCCATCTTTTGGCTATTGTAAATAGTGCTGTGATGAACATGGGTGTGCATATATCTGTTCTTGTCCTGGCTCTCACTTTTTTAGGATATATGCCTAATAATGGAATGGCTGGGTCAAATGGTATTTCTCGCATTGGGTATTTGATGCAGTAAGTCTTTCTGGAAGTAGATTGCCCCATCATCCTTCCACGGAGTGGCTGGTAGGTTTGAACTGGTTAGCAGTCAAATGCCTTAGGCACTACGTTGCCAGAACTCCTTACTAAGTAATGCAAAGTTGTTTTGGAAGCTGTTGTACCTAGTTCTACTTTCACCACTGGAGGCCCATTCCTTTTGCTCTGCAAGAACCCCTTTCAAATGTTTTAAAATATTTTTGACTATAATTTTTCCTCTTGAAATAGTTTAAAATTCACAAGAAGTTGCAGGAATAGTATGGAGTTTCCTACTTACCCTTCACACAGCCTCTTCCAATGATAACATCCACATAACCATAGTAAAACTGCAAAAACCAGGACATCGATGTTGTTGCAATATTATTAACTTAGATACAGACCTTATACAGATTTTGCCGTTTTTTACATGCATTTTTTTTTCTTTTCTTTTCTTTCTTTTTTTTGTGTGTATAGTTCTATGGCATTTTATTACATGTGTAGATTTGAGTAACCATCACCACAATCAGGATAAAGACCCCTTTTAAGCTCTAAACACAATGCGAACCTTAGAGATTATCAGGAGAAGGCCAGCCCTGGAGACCTCATGGAGATAAGAACTGCTCCAGGAACCTTCTGGGATGAGGTCTCAGGGGAGATCAAGAGATGGTCAAGTCACCTGAGGTGCTAGTGCAATGGGAGGCACCCTTGACCCTGAGGGCCTGGTGAAGTTCCCCTTAGCCAAGGCCTTCCCAGTGTACCTGAGCACGCAGGCAGCTGGGAGAAGCAGAGACTTTAACTCTTCCAGATTAACCCTGCTAAGTTGCAACAATATTGATATGCTATTATTTTCCATCTTTATTCATCCCCCGGCGAAGAAAGAATGACTCCCCCCAGGCCATTCATAATTGAAAAATGCTTTTAAGGCCTTTACGAGTTGAATACTAAATTTCGCGAGGTGCCTGCTTTATTGGGCCTCCAGTCACCGATGATACATTTGCTCCCTAATGTTCTTTAAGGCAAGGAGCTCGAGTGGAGTGATGGATGGGACCGATCGGAATCAATGATCATTAGTGACTCTGGTGGCCAGGTGGGCCTGGACTGCTCGGGGTGACGGACCGGGCCAGTGACTGGCTGTCAGCAAGAGGAACGGCGAGGCTTGTGGGCTGCTGCTTCCCTAAGATTATGGGTTATCATTCATTCACTCATTCATTCATTCAATAGACTCACTCTGCCCACTGTGAATCAGGCCTGCTAATGGGGAGCTCTGGTAGCGTAGTGCCTAAAGGCACTTGACTGCTAACCAGAAGGCTGGCGGTTCAAACCCACCAGCCATTCCTTGGAAGGAAGATGGGGCAATCTATTTCTGTAGTGATACCATCTGGGAAACCCAAGGAGGGTCGCTATGAGTCGGGTCTGACTTGACAGCACATAACAACAACAATGGGTCCAGAAATGAAGCAGATCCAGAGCTTGTCCTCCAGGAGCCCCAGCACGTGCACACAGTATGTCCAGTAAGGACGGTACAGTGGCATGTCTTCATGCTGGAAGTGTGCTCAGGGCCAGGGCATGAAGAAAGGGAAGTTAATTCTACATGGCATTTGGGAATGACTTCATATCAGGGGTGACAATTCAGTGGCATCCAATAAATTTTTGTGGTGTGAATAAATGGTGGAAAGTGTGTTCCTGGCAGAAAAAGTCACAAGGTAAAGGCAAGGATGTGTGACAAAGCCTGGAGTCTGATGAACTCATGAGTAATGGAACTAGAAGCAGCCTCAGAAAAAGTCTGACTCAACCCCTCTTGGTACTGATGGGCAACTGAGGCCCCGAGAGGGGAGGGGACTTGCCCAAGGTTTCAGAGCCAGGTACTGAGGAGAATCGGGATATAGGGTCAAGCTCCTGGCTAAGTTTATCACAATGTAGCTATCTATGACTTTATGGAGTTCAAAGTCCAGCTTTGCCAATGACCTTGGGCAGTTGTTATTGCTGTGTTACTATTGTTATGAAAATGTGTGTTCATTGCATGAAATTTGACATCCCCTCCAGCTCCCAAACTCTATGAAGCCCAAAAACCAAAACCAAATCTGTTGTCATCAAGTTGATTCTGACTCATGGCAACTCCTTATGTCACAGACTAGAACTACTCCATAGCATTTTCTTGGCTGAAATCTTTATAGAAGCAGATTGCCAGGCCTTTCTTTTGCAGTGCTGCTGAATGGGTTTGAACTGCCAACCCTTAGGTTAGTAGTCAAGTGCAAACCATTTGTGTGACACCTAGAGGCCTCTGTGAAACCCAAAGAGGGTTAAAGACCTATGTTGGGCAATACACAGCTGGTTAGTGGCAAAGGTGGAGGGTAGGAACATAAAAATAAATTTAAGCCAAACAAACATGGGTGGTGAGGGGGAGATAACATTTACTGAGCACCCAGGATAATTTTGCTCTCTCTTTTTTTTTTTAATTGTGATTTGGGTGAAGATTTACAGAGCAAATTCACTTTCCATACAGCAGTTCACATATACTTTGTCTTATGTCAGTGACCACAGTTTACCACAATGCAACAGCTCCCCTCCCACTTCCTCCCCATAGTTACCTCTTCCCAGTGTCCATCCCTCCATACACTCCTGCCCCCT
>NW_006921618.1:11745568-11755974 GCF_000298275.1 Orycteropus afer afer | reverse complement strand
GCTATTGAAAACGGTATTG
This sequence comes from Orycteropus afer afer, assembly GCF_000298275.1. Taxonomy (NCBI): domain Eukaryota; kingdom Metazoa; phylum Chordata; class Mammalia; order Tubulidentata; family Orycteropodidae; genus Orycteropus; species Orycteropus afer. The sequence continues at coordinate 11,755,955 of NW_006921618.1, read as the reverse complement.
ATTTCCTTATTTCTTTTTCAGCAATCTCTTTGCTGGTGTAGAGGAATCCAACTGATTTTTGGATGTTGATCTTATACTGCCAATTCTGCTCTTTCTTTGCATCTTCTCTTTTATTCTCTAACTGGCCTCCATGGTACATAGGGTCACTTGTTTTGCAAAAGAGGAAACCGAGGTCTAGAGATATGAGGTGACTTGCCCAAGATCACACAATGGGGACCCAGAATTTGAACCTAGAATTTTATTTTATTTTTTAAATTCCAAAGCCGCATGCTTCCCACTGTCCCAGCTGCCCCTCAGGATCCTAGGAGAGAATTTTAGACCCAGACACGGAAAAGCTGTGTCTTCCAGGGAGGCCTCAGGCTGGCCCAGCCCAGAGTCTCTGACTATCACCCATGAAGTGGTAAAGGCTTGTGTCAAGTCATAAATTGACCAGGTGGGCCCTGTCCTTTGTTTACCCATAAGGAAGCCATTGCTTCCCCCAAGGTCTAGGGGAGGGCAGCATAAATGAGCAGAAGAGGAGAGCCCTGTGTCTCAGCTCTGCCTCTCCAGAAAGGGGATTTCTATCTCTCAGAGCAGGCCTTTCCTTCCAAGGCCTGCTGAGCCCCCAGGAGGCTTTCGTCTGGGATGGGCCTGACTCAGGGTGGCCAGTCAGGCTCTGCCCCCTGTGCCAGGCCCAGGCCTCATGGCTGAGCTGGGCTGGGGGTTCTAGCTCTTTCCCCTCTGTGCTATCTGCTGTAGCTACTCCCTTAGGCCTAGGGGAGTCAGCCACAGAGGCACAGCACCAGCAACACTGTGGAGTCCAGCTCAGCCTTGTCAACAGGTGCCTTCACTCAGAAAACCTCCAGGCCTGGAGGCCTCACCCAGCCAAGTGCACACAGATTGTCCCTTCTCTTTCTGGCTCCCTGATCCATCTACCACTGCATGGAGGGCCCTCCAACACAACCTGGTCCCAGCTCAGTGGACTGCTCGGGTTCCCCAGGTAGCAGTGGTTTGTTGGGGTCCCCTACCCAAGAGCTAGGCAGCCTGAGCTCAGACCTAGGGGACTTCTTCCTTCCCTCCCCAGTCTCTACCTCTCTGAGATAATCTTTCTTTTCCTCAAAATGCCACATGTTTCACCTCAGGGCCTTTCCCTAAATCTTTGAGTGACTGGCTCCTCTTCACTTGGTTGTAGCTCAGATGTCATCTTCTCAGAGAGGGGCTCCAGACACTTGCTGTCACATCACCCTGAATCATTTCTCTTAAGGCATTTACGTCTCTGAAATCATCTTGCTTATCTATTTGTTTATTTGTATATTACCTATCTCCCCCATGTTTATTATTGATTAAATGAATGAAGGATGAATGAGTATATGAGTGAATGAACGGTGATCTGACTCTTCTTAGAACTCTGGAGGGGCTCCGGAGCTTAGTGATTAAGGACAAAGAAGGACCTGGCTTCAATTTCTGCTCTGCCACATATGAGTTGAGAGACAGTAAACAGGTGACCCTGTGACGCTGAGCCTCTGTTTTCTGATCTGGAAAATAGTACTACTAACAGCTTTCTCTCAGGATGTTTGAGAGCAGTAAATGAAAGAACACGGTGAAGGTCTCTATGTGCTCAGCACATAGGAAGAGCTCACTGCAGGACAGCTGATATATTGATGGCTGAAGAATGCTGTTGGTTTGGTCATCTGGTAGCACTCTAACAGAAATACCACAAATGGGTGGATGGCTTTAACAAACAGGAATTTATTCTTTTACGGTTTGAACTTTACGAACTCACTGCCATCGAGTCATTTCCAACTCATAGTGACCCCCATTGCATTTCTGAGGCTGAAAATCTTTACAGAAGTAGATCACCCCGTCTTTCTTCCATGGAGCAGCTGGTGGGTTTGAACCACAGTCAAGTGCCTTATCCACTACGCCACCAGAACTCCTTGCAGGTTAGGAGGCTAGAAGTCTGAGTTCAAAGTGCCAGCTCTAGAGGCTGGGTGAAAGCCCCTTGACCTTGGGCTTCAGCTCTGCCTCTTGCTCCTGGCCCACTGAAACTAGAGGAGTCTCTTGCCTCATGCAGCTGCTGCTTGCTGAGGCTGACAATCCCAAGATCAACAAATAAAATGGCACAATCTCAAAATTATCAAGCAACATGGCAGGCCACTGATTGAAGTCCATTAACAGTCCCAGGATCAGAAGACAACATGGCAGGCCATTGAGATGAATACATGGCCAAGTGCAGGATCCAAGTGTGCCAAAAAGCTCAAAGACCTTTCTCAATGCTTTTCCTTATATACTGGAAGCAGACCACATCCCTAAGGCAGCTACTCAGCTGCTCACTGCAGATTCCACCATGGAGTTGATCACCAGTCTCATCATGGGGAGTAACTACATTCAGCTGTCCAGCAACTCAAAAGCAGGCTCAGCCAAGTTGACACACAACTTAACTACAACAGCCCCCTCTGGGAGAGTGGGGTCAGAGGTCAGGGTAGGCTGGGCATAGGGGAGAAAATTCCAGTGCTGGAGCTCTTCTCATTAGGAAGCTGGCCCTGGCCTGGGCGCTGAAGAACTGGGTTCTAGTCCCAGCTGCTTTTCATTTGCCACATGTCTGTGCTCTGGTCAGACAGCCTCTCTGGACCTCAGGTCCTCCATGTGAGACATGAGCTGGTTGTTTTTTCATGAGATTACATGAAAGAGTGTTTGGGAAAACCCCTCAGAGCATCTACCTGTATAGCAGAAAGATAAGGAGTGCACACTCGGTAGTCAGACAAGCCTGGGTTTATGTCTCATCTTGGAGAATCACCAGCTAGAGGATCTTAAGCAAAGTACTTAACCTCTTTAAAGCTCTCCCATCAAGACAATGGGGCCAGCACTGAGGATACCACGTTGGAGTGCTCACAGGAGACACTAGTGGAGACAAATGGAAAAGAAACAAGGACAGCCCAGCGTGGAGAGTGTATTCTCACAGGAAGCCCAGGGGCTGTGTGGACTCTTCAGAGGGGCTCTTCACTCAGACTGTGGGTCAAGGAGGGCTTCCCGGAGGAGGTGGTATTGAAACTGAGGTCCAAGGGGTGAGAAGGAGTAGGCCAGTGATATGAATGAGAAAAGAGGAGAAGAAGTTCCAGGTATATGCAGAGTCCCAGGTGAGTGACAGTTTGTTCTCTATACTTTCCTCATCCTTTGACTTTAAAGACATCCCCACCCACCCAGTGGACCACTACCCCTTCCCAGGGGAATCCTGAGATTCCCAGTCTAATGTGTGGAGCCTGTGGACCTCTGAACTTAGGCAATTGGCTGTCAGCATCTGGAGGGCTGAGGGCAGAACAGAAGCACATGGGAGCTGGAAAGATCCTCAGTGGTTTTCTTTTAGAGGGTCAACCGCTTGAGGGCAAGGGCTGTGTCTGCTTGGGGCCCAGAACACTGGGCACATAGTAGTGCTTGGGACATACTTGTTAAGTAGAAGAAGGAATCCAGCACAGTCCTATCAGATGGGGAAACTGAGGCTACACTGGGGTAAAGGACATGTCCAGCATCACACCAAATACAAGTGACCAAGCTGTGACCATAATTGGCCATCAGACCAGCGCTGCTCTCTGAGCCAGGTCCCATGGGGTCTGATTGATTCCCAGAGCCAGGGAAGCCCCAGACTGGGCTGGAACTTCTTCCTCCTCCTCTCACCCCATCCAACAATTATTTATTAAGTACCTACTATGTGTCAGGGAGCTTTGGTGGTTTAGTGCCTAAGGCATTTGGCTGCTAACCAGAAGGCTGGCAGTTCAAACCCACCAGTAACTCCTCAGAAGGAAGGTTGGGCAATCTACTTCTGTAGAGGTACTACCTTGGAAACCCAAGGAGAGGTCACTATGTGTTGGATCTGACTTGATGGCAGTGAGTTTGGTTTTGGTACTATGTGTCAAGGACTATCTAGTGCTGGGAATACAGCAGTGAACAAAACTGACAGGTGTCTGATTTCATGGACCAACCCTGGCGAAAGATTCTATGCTTGATAAAGTAGAGGATCAGCGAAAAAGAGGAAGGTGAAGTGGAGGACTAGGGAGTCCTCCTGGTCCCAGCTCAGCAGACTGCTCATTCAGGTCACACCTTGAATGAGATGTAGTGACACAGTGGTTTGCAACAATGGGCTGAAGCACAGCAAAGATTGTGAGGATGGCACTGGACTGAGCCATGTTTCATTCTGTTGCACATATGCTCACTCTGAGTCGAGACTGACTCGATGGCACCTAACAACAATAACAACATATTCCAGTGGGGAGGGGCAGGTGATAAACAATATAAATCATTAAAACAGACAGGTTGTCAGGTGATAACAAATACCATAGGGAAAAATAGAGCAGAACAAGAGAGGAGAGATGGTGATGGGTTGGGGGGAGGATGTTTCTTGTAGACAGGTGTGTCAGGAAATCATCTCTGATAAGGTGACATTTGAGCAAGACCTGAAGGAAGATGTGGAGGTTTTAAAATATATCCATGGATTCTTTGATACTTCTCCCTTCATGACATGAAGCTTAATTTCCTTCCCTTTCTATCTGGACTGGACTTAGTGACTCATTTCTAACAAGTAGAGTGTGCCAGAATTGATGGTGTGTGACTCCTAAGGATAGGCCATAAACGGGGTTGCGGTTTCTGTCTTGCTCTCTCTTGGATCACTGATGCTAGGGAAAGCAGCTGCCATGTTGTGAGGATACTCAAGTAGTTCTATGGAGAGACCCACAGGCTTTCTGCCAACAGTCAGTGAGGAGCTGAGCCTTCTGCCGACGGTCATGTGAGTGAGCTGTCTGACAGGTGGAGCCTCCAGCCCCAGTTGGGGCGTTCAGACAACTCCAGCCCTGCCAACATTCTGACTGCAACCTTGTGAGAGATCTTTAGCCAGAATCACCCAGCTAAGCCATTTCCATATTCTTGACTCACAGAATCTGTGAGATAGTAAGTGTTTGTTATTTTCAGCCATCAAGTTTTAGGGTAATTTGTTATGCACCAACAGATAACTGATACAGAAGGGGTTGTTGTGTTGTGCTGTTATGTGCCATTGAGTCGGACCCGACTCAGTTACCCCTCTTTGGGTTTCCGAGGCAGTATCACTATGGAAGTAGATTGCCCAACCTTCCTTCCAAGGAGTGGCTGGTGGGTTTGAACCTACAGCCTTTTGGTTAGCAGTCAAGTGCCTTAGGCACTATGCTACCAGAGCTCCTTACAGAAGGGGTGGAGCCAATCAACTGGGAGGACTGTGATCTGAGCAGAGGGGACAGCAGTTACAAACGCAGGGAAGGCTGAAACTCCACCTCCAGCTCAGTCCTTGTCTGTTTGGTCTTCAGTTTCTTCATTTCCCCAAGGGAGAAAACAATACCATATCCTGCCTCTCTCAAAGGACTTTGTCAGATGAGATACTCAATTCCAGAGGCAGCAAAGCACAGACAAATTAGGGACTTACTCAGCCACACAGCTGTTATGATCAGCCTGAGAGGCAGGCTTACTCCACCAACCAGCATCTCTTATGCTTTGGCCATGGACCTGGATTTCTGATCTCCTCCCAGACCTTCTGGATCAGATCCACAGAGCAATATCCTGGGAATGCACATTTTTTGGTTGCCTCCTTAGGTGATTTGGATCCACACCCACCTGAGAGCCCCTGGCCTGTAATCCTCAGGTTTGGTCAGGTTCTCTGCAGTTTCTGATTTCTCTCAAGCCACCTGGCCAAGTCCTTCTCATCCTTCAAAACCTACCTCAGGCCTCACCTCCTCTAGAGAGCTTCCCTCACCCTTCCCCAATCGCTAAAGCCAGACCTTCCTCCCACTGGGTCACATCTGAGTCTTGGTCTGGCTTCTCTTGTACACAAGTATTATTGATTGCTCATGTTGTTGCTCTTGAACATTGTGTTTTAATTATTTGCTTAGGTGTCTGTATCTCTGAGATTGGAGAACGTGTCTGATCTACATTTATATTACCCAGAAGCCAGTGTAGAGCCTAGTACATAACTGTCATTGTTTGCTGCCATTGAGTTGACTTGACTCATGGTAACCATAGATACAACAGGACAAAACATCACCTATCCTGCGTCATCCTCACAATTAGCAAAATGTCATGTTTGAGTTCACTGTTGTGGCTACTGTGCCAATGCATCTCACTGGGGGTCTCCCTCGCCCTCCCTAGTCCTCCACTTCACCAAACACAATGTGCCAACCCATCTTGCTGAGGCTCTCCCTTCCCTTGGTTGGCCCTCTACTTCACCAAACATGATGTCCTCTTCTAGTGATCGATTCCTTGTGTTGATATGTCCAAAGCGAGCAAGTTAGACAATGTTCTGTTGTGATCCATAAGGTTTTCATTGGCAAATTTTCTAAAGTGGATCACCAGGTATTTCTTCCTAGTTTTAGTCTGGAAGCACCACTGAAACCTGTCCACCTTGGATGACCCTACTGATATTGGAGAAACGGGTGGCATAGCTTCCAGCATCACAGCCACATGCAAGCCAGTACTGTATGACAAATTGACAGATGGGTGATGGAGTACATAGTAGGCCCTCAGTAAATGTTCTGGATGGATAGGAGGATGAAAGGAGGCAGATAAAATTGTTAAGTAAGGGGAAAGACGGGAGGAAGGATGGGAGGAGGGATGGGAGGACGGATGGGAAGAAAGATGGAAAGAAGGATGAGAGGAAGAGAGGTAAAGAAGAGATGGGTAGAGGGATGAGAGGAAACTGGAAGGAGGGGTGGAAGGAGAAGTGAGAGGAGGAATTGAAGGAGAGTGAGGAGAGGGATGGGAGGAGGATTAGGAGGGGGAATAGAAGGAGGGATGGAAGGAAGATGGAAGAGGGATGAGAGGAGGGGTGTGGCAAGGGATAGAGGGGAGTGACAGGAGACTGGGTGGGTGGATGGATGAATGAATGAATGCACGACGGGGTTAACACAGACCCTCCATTGCTGTGGCTCCACCGCCTAGACTGGAGCTGCAGCTTGCTGTAACTCCCCTTGGGCTCTGCTCAGTTAACCAGGCCTCTGTTTTACTAACGCCCTGTTTTGCAGCAGAGGCAATTAGGGCTAACGGCTGGAAGCTTCTCCCCAGGCAGCCCCACCTGCCCTGTCCTGTCCCATTAACTTCCAATTCAACAGCCATCCCCGACCTGCAATGTATAATGAAAGACATTCAAAATATATCCAAATGGCATGAGTATTGATTTATTAATGCTGGGGAATGTTGCTCTAATTGAATTGAGATCCAGGAAGTAAGTTAATGTAGCTGACGGTGCTACAGGAATTGAATTACCCCAGGGCCCAGAATTATTACCTTTTCACTCTCTTTGTTGTCAGTGGGATAAATAACAAATCAATTGACAATTCACCCTGGTGGCAAAAAAAAAAAAAAAAAAAATGTCCATGGAGCTCTGGGGTTGGGTAGAGAAATGGGCGAGAGAGTGGGGAGCTTCCTGTAGGAGGTGGGGTGGCAAGGGGAAAGGGTCTGTCCCCAGGCAGAGAGCCCTTCCTTGGTCCTCTTGCCAGATTCTTGTACCCAGTAGCCACTGTTCCATAAAACACTGGAAAGACCATCACTGCTCACTGAAAGCATCCTCATGTATTGGAAATCTGAGGCCCAGAGAAGGGGAGAGACTTGCCTAAAGTCACACAGCGAGTGTCCCTGTAATTCCCATCCCCTCCCTGCCTTCACCTGTTTTGTTCCAGGTTGCAAGCTGTCCTCCTACAGCCTCCTCAGATCTCTATTCTGGTCTGTGACCTTCTCTTTCCTGCCCCAGCTTATTCTGTCCCTCAGGGTCCCCTACAGCCAGAGGCTTCCACTAGGCAGAGACTTTGTCCCTCTGTTAAGTACTAACTGTTCCCCTTACTTGGCCACTAAGAGGTCTGTGCTAGGGTTCTGGAAGCTTCTCTGAGGAAGAAAGATTCTGCTCTGCTCCACCATGAGAAGAACCCCAGGAGTAAGTCTAGGAGATTTCCACTCAACGAGCATCTTTCTCAAGGCCCTCCCTGCCACCCTTTCCCCATCCCACGTGTCTCTCCAGCTTTCTCCCTGCCTCTTCTTCAGTGGGGCACATTTTGGAAGGATAAACAGTCTCTCCAAAGTAGAGGATTGTGGAAATAGGCATACCATGGTTGCAACCCAGCCCTACCCATCACTAGGTGTATGACCCTAGGTAATTCCATTCACATCTCTGAGCCTCAGTTTCCCCACCTGTCAAATGGGAACAAAACTCCCTGAGCCTTGTGATATGGTGGCTCAGAAGTGCTTCTCAAAACACCCAGCGGTCAGCAATGGCCTGGGGCTGGCAAGTGTCTGCCAGGGACCACACACTTCTCCCCGCCAGCCGCCTCTGGCCCATTGGCTGTCCAAATGGGTGTCTGTAAGGCAGCCTGGCTGGCCTTGTTCTGGTCAAGAAAGAGAAAGGCTGAGTTAATTAAATCAACAGCTAACAGTGCAGGTTACCCACAAAAGTGAACTTTAGTGCCCCTAAAACCACTGACCAAAGGAGGGCTGGGAAAAAGATGAAACCACAGTTGGAGTAAAATGGAAAAAGAAATCATCAGCTCTACATCACTTCAGCTGGCCACAGGTATCAGGATATTAATTGGTCTTTGACTCGATTTGGCTGTGGGAGTCAGGGCAGGCTGTGGCTTCAGGGAGCCTGACAGAGCGCCATGGGGCTGCTCCAAGGCATGCTGGGAGTGCGGCTGGCCACAGGGTGGGGGAGGAGGAGGAAGAAGAGGAGGGGGAGGAGCGACGGGGGCTGGGCTGCCTCAGCCTGGGAGGGCTGGGTGTGTGCACACGGATGTGATGGGGTGGGTGGGAATGTGGGCTCCCACTTGATTATGGATGCATTTGTGTGTAAGAGAGTGGGCAGGTGTGAGTGAGTGTGGACATGAGTGTGGGAGTCCTTGTGGGTGCGAGGAGCAGGAGGGACACGTGTGAGAACATGGTGAGTGTGTGGTGTCGCACATGGTGTCACCTGCAAAGAGCTCAAGCAGAGCCTGGCACATTAAAAGCTCTCTGTAACTACTGCTGTCGTTGTTATCACCTAATTCCCACAACAGCTCTCAAGAAGGGGTGATTCCATGAATGAGGCAAGGTGCTCACAGATAGGGTCCCGCTGGATCACTTGGGACAGTACTACCCACGTGGACAGCAATAATTACAAAGCAATAATGACAGCAATAATGATCGTATTAGCTCACATTACAAAGTGACCAGTCGGCCTCTGAACACAGTGCCAGGCACTGTGGAGGCACTTGAAGTGTTTGGATTGAGGTGAGTGGACCCAGACTCAGAATCTCACCACCTGTGGCCTGGGAGGCCTGGTCAGGCCCTGTGCAGTCCTCCAAGGCTTCTCAGGGGCTGATCAGTGCTATACTGACCTGCAGGGCCTGGGCTGCAGGAGTTGCCCCTCTGTAAGGTACTGGGTGTCAAAGCCAAATGCAGGTATTAAGTTTTTATTTTTATTTATTGTGATTGTGATTTGGGTGAAAGTTTACAGAGCAAATTCATCTTCCATACAGCAGCTCACATACACTTTGTCTCATGACATTGGCTGTAATTTCCCACAATGCAACAGCTCCCCTCCCACTTCCTCCCCATAGTTGCCTCTTCCCTGTGTCTTTCCCTCCCATGCACTCCTGTGCCCTGAGCTTTCTCCCTGAGCATACACAGCCCTTCTATTCTCCCATGATTGCTCTCTCCAAGGAGTATATCTACCTAATGTAACTGTTCAGGTCATAAGCCTGTCTTTTGGCTGGAAGCCACAGGTGTGGGTTCAATTCCAGACCTGAAGGGCAGCTAAGGGCCATAGTCTCAGTGGTTCCACCAGGCTCTATCAGACCAGCAAACCTGGTCACCCTTTTTTTCTTTTTTCTTAATGAGTTTGAGTTTTGTTCCACATTGTTCTCCCACTCTATCCACGATCTCCTACATAGATCACCCTCCGAGTGGTTGACAGTGGTAGCTGGGCACCATCTAGTTCTTCTGGTCTCATAGTCATATGGGCTGAGGATCGCATGGTGAACTAGTCCCTTGGATTGTTTCCATGAGTCTTTGGTTTTCTTCATTCTTGTTTGTTCTGGACAAGGAGAGACCCATCATTGCATCTAGATGGCCACTTACAGGCTTTTAAGATTCTAGTCACTACTCAGTAAAGTAGGAGGTGGAACAATGTTTTGTGTAGTATGTTATGCCAATTGAGCTTGATGTCCCCTGTGACTATGCTCCCGAGCCCACAGGTCCAACTACTCGATCCCTCTGGGTAGCTGGCTGTGGATAAGAAGTGGCTACAACCTTGTCATCTCTACTATATATCTGGAAATTATTATTATTTTTATTGTGATTTGGGTGAAAATTTACAGAGCAAATTCACTTTCCATACAGCAGTTCACATACACTTTGTCTCATGACATTGACC
>NW_006921618.1:11714285-11721848 GCF_000298275.1 Orycteropus afer afer | reverse complement strand
CACTGAGAGGCTGAGAAGCAGGAGGAAGGGGAGGGGTTGGTCATGCTGTCTCAGGAGTGCCAGCAGCAGAAGAGGTAGAGGAGTTGGGAGGGGAGGCAGGGCAGGCAGACACACTCAGTGTAACTTTATGGAAATACATTGTAATGTCTACCTACTTTTTTTGCTTTTCCATTTCTCTAAAAATGTTTCTATATGGTACCAACCCATCTCTCACCATTTGCTTTAGTTTCAGTCCCTGTACTGAGAAAAATCAGTGTATAAGTGGACCCCCACAGTTCAAAGCCATGTTGTTAAAAGGTCAACTGTATTAACTCTCTAAGGCCCTGACTGACCTGACGTTCCAGGATCCTGTTTCTGGAACATGTCTTGCCCACTTTAAAGAGTCCAGGGCCCTGCACACAGTGGTTGGGTTGCTAGGACTGCAGAGAAGGCACTAAAAACAGTCTGATATTGTTTCTCCAGACTTGTATGAAACGAGGCCTCAGGAACACCCCCACCCACCTGACCAGCTGCCCCCCTCTGATGGCTTTTCTCCTGTCAGCAAAGGTTTTCTGGGGGCAAAGGAAGGGTCACTTGTCTCCCACCCTGTCCCCCACCCCTTCTTTTACTTCCTGCACCCTCCCCTTTCTGTTTCTGGGCAGTTGCTCTTGGCTGGGTTGTAGTAACACAGGTCACTAAAGTCACCCAAGTGATGAGGATCGATAGTGGATCCAATTTTCCTGCTACAATTTTAGAGCTTTTTAGGTTCACATCAACTTGATGCAATTGGACAGAAAAGCAGCTGAGTGGCTTCCTGGACCCTGAGGAGGAGCCCCTCCTTGTCTGGCAATGAACCCAATAAGGCCACTTCTCCAGATTGGCCTTTGACGTCTGCCAGGGCTATACTGGGGGCTTCGGTCACCCCTTCTGCCCTGGGGGATTTTGCTGCTGGAGGAAGGACAGGGAGGGGCAGATGGGGGAAGGGGGTGCTGGGAGGACAGCTTGGAGCAGCTCTCTGCCTCACCTTCAAACCAGGGCGTGTGGTCACCGTGGGTGGTATAATTCCAAAATGTGCTTGCTAAATGTGTATGAAGGAGCCCACCTGTTTATTTTTAGCCCCTGGAAGTCTAGCTGAGTCCCTGGCCAGCTTAACACTTAGTGGAGGAGGCAGAGTTATGGTGTGCACCGGGGTGGGTCTGGACCCCCCCCCCCAGCAAATCATCCCCAACCCCTCAAACTTCAGACCTCAGACAGAGGGTGCAAAGATATACATGGAAAGTTATTCATTTCAGCCCTGGTGGTGCAGTGGTTAAGTGTTCAACTGCTAGCTGAAAGGTGAGGGGTTCAAACCCACCAGCTACTTCTTGGGAGAAAGAGGTGACAATCTGCTTCTATAAAGATTTATAGCCCTGGAAACCCTATGGGGCAGTTCTACTCTGTCCTGTGGGGTCACTATAGGGCCAATATAGTCAGAATCTACTCAATGACACACAACAATAACAACATTCACTTCAGCAATAACAAAAGCCTGGACCTAAGCGAAACGTCCGTCCATCAATAGGGAGAGATAGTGGATGGACTATGACACACCCTTGCGACATAACTAGTCAGTCATCAAACAGAGTGAAGCCCCATCACAATGCACACCTGGGGAAATCTCTCAGACACATTGCTAAATAGGAAAATTGTTAATTACAGATCAGTGTGAATTGCATGATTCTATTTTGTGAAAAACTTCCGGCATATGCTTCAATGACTGTATACATTCCACAGAACTTTGATGATTTTAGGAAAAAGATACAAAGAGTACACACCATGCATGGCAGTTTTTACTTCTTAATGTATGGATTTTTAAAAAAGATACGGGAAGATGGGTGATTTAGCTTTTTTGTTTTGTTTCACTTTACTTTTCCATATAAAATCTGCGATAACTAATAATTATAATGAAGTTGATCATTATATGGGAAAGATATCCACATTATAAGGAAGCATATCTACACTACTGAGGAAAGGAAAGCCAGAGAAAAATATGTACAGTATGATCCTGTTTACATAATGTCCTACATGTGTAACCCATTGCCTTCAAGTTGGATCCAACTCATAGTGACCCCTCCTTGGGTTTCCGAGGCAGTATCACTAAGGAAGTAGATTGCCCAACCTGCCTTCCGAGGAGTGGCTGGTGGGTTTGAACTGCCAGCCTTCTGGTTAGCAGTCAAGTGCCTTAGGCACTACACTACCAGAGCTTCCCCTACATGTGTAGATCTACATAAACCAAAGCGCAAACCCACTGCCATCGAGTCAATTCTGACTCATAGCGACCCCCATTGGGTTTCTGAGGCAGTAAATCTTTAAGGGAGTAGATTGCCCAGTCTCCCTTCTGCAGAGTTTCTGGTGGGTTTGAACTGCCAACCTTCTGGTTAGGAGTCAAATGCCTTAGGCACTGAGCCACCAGAGCTCCTTATAGATCTACATATCATCATATGTGTTTGTTTATTATGCAGTAGCTCAAGTTGATTCTGATTCGTGTTGACCCCATGTGTGTCAGCATCAAACTGTGCTCCACAGGATTTTCAATGGCTGATTTTTTGGAAGTAGATCATCTGGTCTTCCTTCTGAGGCACCTCTGGGTGGACTCACACCTCCAGCCTTTTGGTTGGCAGCTGAGTGCATTAACTGTTTGTACCACCTAATGCATAGGAGGGGATGGGTAGACTCCAAGCTTTTGAACATACTCACTTCCACGGGGGCATACAAAATTGTGGAGATGGAGGGAGGGGTATGACAGGGGCTGTCACTTAACTCCCAAGGCTTGGGTTGCCTTCAGGGTGCAGGGACCCCATGAAGGGGCAGGAAGGGGCAGGAAGGGGTAAATGGAGACAAACAGGCAGTGAGGAGGGTATCAGTGCCCATGTGCTTTGGGGATGGGGATTGGAGTAGTGGGTAGGGTATTGGAGCTGACTATTCATATTTGAAGGAGCTCTGGTGGTGCAGTGCCTAAGGCATTTGACTGTTAACCAGAAAGTTGGTGGTTCAAGCCACCAGCCACTTTGTGGGAGGAAGATGGGCAATCTACTTCCTTAAAGATTTACTGCCTTGAAAACCCAACGGGGGTTGCTATGAGTCAGAATCAACTCAATGACAGTGGATTTGGTTTCCAGGTTTGGTTCATATTTGAGTTTCAGGTCTTAAGGCCTTCTGCTACCCCTCCTCCTGCCTCCAATGCTTAAGGGCCAGGAAGGGAGGGGAGTGTGGGTGTGAGAGACTATGTGTAGGTGGTTGGGTGGGAGACAAGTGTGGAAGGCTGGCCCTGCCTGTCCTTGAGGTTGGTGGGTATCTAGAGGACTCCCAAAGGGTTTATACCTCTCCTCCTCCTCTCCCACATTTCCTGGTGGCCAGGGACTGATGCTAGCATAGGCAAGTGTAGCCTTGGGAATGGCTCCTGCCCCAGGCCTGACCACAACAGACACGCCTGCAGCCAGAGGCCTCCACCTTCCTGACCTTTCAGAGCCCTGGAAAAGCATTAGTGTCTACCCACAGAGGCTGAGCCTGGCCCTCAGGCTGATGCCAGGCATTCCTGAGTCTCCAGGGCCCCCTGCCTGCCCCTAAGCACCACTGAATAAATGAATAATAGAAACAAGATGAAAAATAGATCTGCTAGTCACCTGGGGAGTTGGCGGCCAAGCAAATCCCAAGGGTACCGATGGGCAGAAATTGCCCCCCCAAAAGCAGGATTGATGCAGGATGTGAGGGTAAAAAGGGGACCCCAGATGACACTGCTCTGAGGTGGGGAGTCCTAGACCAAGGAGGGCAAGGGGAGTATGGAAGGGCTGTTAGGACAGGAGTGGGACGGGGTGATGATGGCACACATCCTCCACTGATGCCAGGTACCCAGCCCAGTGCTGGAACCTGACTGCCTAGGACAGTGCCTTCTGGGGTGGGATGGGCTCTGTCCAGGGATATATTAGAGAGGCTAGTGGGGGGGTGGAGGGCCTAGAGGGGCCAGTGTCTTCTTATCCAGTAGCAAGTGGCTTCTTATCCTGGCCCCTGCCTTTCTACCGGGTAACCTTGTGTAAATTACTTAACCGTTCTGAACCTCAGTTTGAATCAGTTGTGAGATGGAGATAAGCACCCTACTTTCCCACGGGCTTGTTTGGGCTTAAATTGAAATTACGGATTTAAAGTGCTGAGCACAACACCTGACATTTATGGAGTGCTAAATAAGCACACCTTCTTCATATGATTATTATGGATATGAGATCCAGGAAACACAAGATCACTAAGCTGAGATGATTGAGGTACACAGTTTTATGCAGGGTGGGGACTGGATGGGGACCTTGAAAGTGTCATCTAAAGAGTTGGTGCCCAGGAAATGCTGCCTTCCCCAGGAAGCCCATACTGCTGTGGCTTTTGGTTTCGGCACTGCTGCCCTGGCCCTAGATGGGGTTAGGGCTGGGCGGGGACACATGGCGCTGTGGTTGGGTCAGGAGCAGGTGTGCAGGAAGCAGCTGGATGAAGGTGAGGGGTGAGGGTCAGTCTTGCTCTGGGGCTGAGGTTGTAAGGTCTAAAACTTTTACTCTAGCCCTAGCGTCACACGGACTCAGCAGCCCCCTCTCCAAAGAGTGTCGGAGCCACAACCTTGCTGAGATGCTGTTGCTCTGAGCGCACACAGCCTGGGGAAGGGTTTCTATAAACATCTTCCTGGAGCCATGGGGAGGAGCTCTTGTGGTGTGATGATTAAAGCATGAAGCTGCTAACCAAAAGGTTGGCAGTTCAAATCCACCAGCTGTTCCATGGCATTTGAAAGATGAGGAAATCTGTTCCTGGAAAGATTCACAGCCTTGGAAACCCTATAGGGCAATTCTACTTTGTCCTTAGTGTGGCTATGAGTCGGAATCCACTCAATGGCAGTGGTGATGGTGGTTGGGGCCATGAGCGATGGCATAGCAGAGAGAAGCAAACTGGCTGCTGCAGGAGAGGTGAGATAAGAGTGGCAGCCGGAGAAGATCTGTGTTGGCCCTTTAGTGTCAAGTCTTGAAAACAGGAAGTGAAAACGTAGCCCCACATTGACTTCCAGGTGAATAAAGGGACCTGGGAGGGACCTCTTTGCTGAGGTCTGGGCCTGAGAAGAAAAAATATTTCTTTCTAAACCTGAGACCTGGCCTCTCAGCTAGCTCTAGGCCACACTGGTCAGTTCCCTGGGCCTTGCTGTCCCCATTTGTGAAATGAACTAAATACCAAGACTCACCTTACAAAGGAGACAGCTCCTTGGGATGCATAGGCCTCAATTTCCTCATTTGCAAAATGGGAAAAAATAACAAACAATATGTAGCTCAGAGGTGGTAATGAGGGTTAATAAGACAGCGCCTGAAGCACTTGGCACATGGAGGGCCCTGCCCTCAAAGCCAGAAAAAGCCAAGATCCTTTTCCCCTGTAACTGCACTGTGAGGCAGACGGGACAGGATTGCCCTCATCTCCATTGTACAGATAAGGAAGTGAGGCTCAGAGAAAAGGGGTTTGGCAAAGATTACCCCACAAGGCAATGGTAGAGCTGAAACTGGTTATCAGACCACGCCCTCTGCCTCCCCACCCTGCATCTCCTGCACTTGGCAAACAGGGAAGGTATTGGCAGAGCACAGCCTTGTCTGGACCCATAGGGTGGTCCCAGTACCCTGGGAACCTGGCTCACACTCTTCCCACCCACTATCATCTCCACAGTCTCCCAGCCCTCAACTGGACCCATGGTCTGGACTAGCTGCACTCCCGTGGTTGGTGGTTGAGACCCCAAAGCCACAATCAGTAGGGCCTATTGATTGAGGACAGAGCATGGGCCCCTGCATAGGTAAGGCTCTGAGATAGGGTGGGAGGGGCTGGGTGAAGGGTGGGCTAGACCTCCAAGAAAGCAATTAGTGTCTGCTCAGCCCTGGGGCTGGTGAGCAGAGGGATGGGCCTTTTGAAGGACAAGGGGAGCAAAAGGCAAGTTGCCTGAAGCCATTTGTTAATAGTCACAATGATCAACACTCATAAGCCCAGGCTCTGTTCTAAGCTTTTCACCTGTGCTAACTAATTTAAACATTCAATCAAGATGTATTGATAATCACTGGTGATTGGAATGCAAAAGTTGGAAACAAGAAGCATTGGTAGTTGGAAAATATAGCCCTGGTGATAGAAATGATTTTATTGCACGAAAGAATTTTGGATAACAACAACTTATTCACGGCCAATACCTTTATCAACAATATAAATGACAACTATGTATGTGGACCTCCTCAGGTAGAACACACAGGAATCAAATTGACTACATCTGTGGAAAGAGGTGATGGAGAGACCCAATGTCATCAATCAAAACAAGGCAAAGAGCTGACTGTGGAGCAGACAATCAGTTGCTCATATGAAAGTTTAAGTGAAACTCTCAAAACCAAACTCACTGCCATTGAGTCATTGCCAACTCATAGCAACCCCCATTTGGTTTCTGAGGCTATAAATCTTTATAGAAGTAGATTGCTCTGTCTTCCTTCCATGTAGCAGCTGGTGAGTTTAAACTGCTGACCTTCAGTTAACAGTCAAGTGCCTCATCCACTATGCCAACAATGAAGAAAATTAAAACAAGTCCATGAGCCAAAATATGACCTTGATTATGTCCCACCTGACTGTAGAGACCATCTGAAGAATAGAATTGATGCACTGAATGCCTATGACTAAAGACCAGACAAGTTATGGCATAATATAAAGAACATCATAAATTAAAAAAAGCAAAAGGATATTAAAAAAGACAGGAACGGAAGTAAAGACCAAAATGGATGTCAGAAGAGATTCTGAAACTTGCTTTTAAACATAGAGTAGCTAAAGCAAATGGAAGAAATGATAAAATAAAAGAGCTGAACAGATTTCAAAGGGCAGCTCAAGAAGACAAAGTAAATTATTGTAACAATATGTGCAAAGACCTGGAGTTAAAAAACCAAAAAGTAAGAACACACATGGCATTTCTCAAGCTGAAAGAACTGAGAAAAAATTCAACCCTCAAGTTGTAATATTGAAGGATTCTATGGGCAAAGCCTATATTCTATGATCCATAGCATCAGGGATCCAGGTAAGGGGAGGGTGGAGAGGTTTTGAACAGCTAATGGAGACAAACTTGTCGTACTGTGGTGGTATGTTGCTGTGAGGCTTGAGGCTGTGCCACCACTATTTCAAATGCCAGTGGGGTTGCACATGGTATACAGGTTTCAGCATGGCTTGCAGACTGAGACAGACTAAGAAGAAGGAAGAAGCCATCCACTTCTCAAAGAATTGCCTAGGGAAACCTTAAGAATAGCAGGGAAACACTGTCGGTTACATTACTAGGCAACTTTATAAATAGCCCGGCAAGATTGTCCATTATAGTGCAGGAGAACAAGCCACTTAGAACAGAAGACTCTCAAAATATGACTGGGAAAGAGCTGTATCATCAGAGTAGAACCAACCTTACTGATATGGATATAGTAAAGCTTTTGAGACCTCCATTTGCTGATGTGGCATGACTCAAATTGAGAAGAAATAGCTGCAAACATCCATTAATAATTGGACATGGAATGTACAAAGTATGAA
>NW_006921618.1:11711247-11713500 GCF_000298275.1 Orycteropus afer afer | reverse complement strand
AGGAATCAGATTGACTACCTCTGTGGCAAGAGATGATGGAAAAGACTATCAACTGCTCATATGCAAGTTCAACTTGAAGTTAAAGAAAATTAAAACAAGTCCATGAGAGTCAAAATATGACCTTGAACATATCCCTCCTGGATTTAGAGACCATCTAAAGAATAGATTTGATGCATTGAAACACCAATGACTGAAAACCAGAAGAATTGTGGAATGACATCAAGAACATCAACCATGAAGAAAGCAAGAGGTCATTAAAAAAAAAGAAAAGAAGAAAAGACCAAAATGGATGGCAGAAGAGACTCTGAAACTTGCCCTTGAGCAGAAAGTAGCCAAAGCAAATGGAAGAAATGACAAGATAGAAAAGCTGAACAGAAGATTTCAAAGAGCAGCTTGAGCAGACAAAGCCAATTACTGTAATGAACTGTGCAAAGACTTGGAGTTAGAAAACCAAAAGGCAAGTACACGCTTGGTATTTCTCAATCTGAAAGAACTAAGGAAAAAAAAATTAAGCCTCGAGTTGCAATATTGAAAGATTCTATGGGCAAAGTATTGAATGATGCAGGAAGCATCAAAAGAAGATGGAAGGAATACACAGAGTCACTGTATCAAAAAGAACTGGTCAATCTTCATCCATTTCAGGAGGTGGAATATGATCAAGAACCAATGGTACTGAAGGAAGAAGTAAGGAACTGGTGAAGAACAAGGCTCCAGGAATTGACAGAATACCCATTGAGATGTTTCAATAAATGGATGTCCCACTGGAGGCACTCATTAGGTTATGCCAAGAGATTTGGAAGACATCTACCTGGCCAACTGACTGGAAGAGATCCATATTTGTACCCATTCCAAAGAAAGACAATCTCACAGAATGTGGTAATTATCAAACAATATCATTAATATCACACACAAGTAAAAGATAATTTAAAAAAAGAGTTGCAGCAGTATATTGACAGAATTTCCAGAGGTGCAAGCTGGATTCAGAAGAGGATGTGGAACAAGGGATATCATTGCAGATGTCAGATGGATCTTGGCTCAAAATAAAGAATACCAGAAAGATGCTTATTTGTGTTTTATTGACTATGCAAAGGCATTTGATTGTGTGGCTCATAATAAATTGTGGATAACATTGAGAAGAATGGAAATTCCAGAACACTTAATTGTACTCATGAGGAACCTGTGCATTGACCAGGAGGCTGTTGTTTGAACAGAATAAGGGGACACTGCATGGTTTAAAATCAAGAAGGGAGTGTGTCAGGGTTGTATCCTTTCACCATACTTATTCAATCTACATGCTGAGCAAATAATCTGAGAAGGTGGACTATATGAAGAAGAATGTGGCGTCAAGATTGGAGGAAGAATCATTAACAGCCTGTGATATGCTGACAACACAATTTTGCTTGCTGAAAGTGAGGATGACTTGAAGCACTTACTGATGAAGATTGAAGAATACAGTCTGCAGTATGCATTTCATCTCAATGTAAAGAAAACAAAAATCCTCACAACTGGACCTATAAGCAGCATCACGATAAATGGAGAAAAGACTAAAGTTGTCAAAGACTTCACATTGTTTGGTTCTACAATCCATGCCAATGGAAGCAGCAGTCAGGACATTAGATGACGTATAGCACTGGGCAAGTCGGCTGCAAAGGACCTCTTTCAAGTGCTGAGGAGCAAAGATGTCTCCTCAAGGCCTAAGGTGCACCTGACACAAGCCATGATATTTTCAATTGCTTCATATGTATGTGAGAGCTGGACAATGAATAAGGAAGACTGAAGAAGAATTGATGCTTTTGAGCTGTGGTGCTGGTGAAGAATGCCGAAAATGCCATTGACTGTTAAAAGATCTAGCAAATTTGTCCTGGAGGAAGTGCAGCCGGAATGCTCATTGGAAACAAGAATGACCAGACTTTGGTCATATTATCGGAAGGGACCATTCCCTGGAGAAGGATGTCATACTTGGTGTGGTAGTTATGTTTGTGTGTCAACTTGGCTGGGCTTTGTTGAGTGGCTGAGCAGCTGGTGGTCATTATTCCCCATGATGAGAACTGGCAATCAACTCCATGGTGTGATCTACCACAAGCAGCTGATGTTGTCTGCTTCCTGTAATTAAGGAGAAGCCTTGGGAATGGTCTCTAGCCTATGGCATGCTTGGACCCTGCATGTAGCCATATCATTGCTCAGCAGCCTGCTATTCTCTGCCAACCTTGGGATTTACAATGGACTTAAGTTAATGGCCTGCTCTGTGGTTTG
>NW_006921618.1:11707956-11710413 GCF_000298275.1 Orycteropus afer afer | reverse complement strand
ATGGAAGGAATACAGAGTGATTGTACCAAAAGGAATTGATTGACATTCAATCATTTCAGCAGGTAGGATATGATCAAACCACTGGTATTGAAGGAAGAAGTCCAAGCTGCACTGAAGGAATTGGCAAAAAACAAGGCTTCAGGAATTGAAAGACTACCCATTGAGATGTTTTCAACAAATGGATGCTGTGCTGGAGGCACTTACTCATCTGTGCCAAGAAATTTGGAAGACAACTGATGGGAAGAGATAGATATTTGTACCCATTCCAAAGAAAGGTGATGCCACAGAATGTGGACATTATCAAACAGCATCATTAATATCACATATAAGTAAAGTTTTGCCGAAGATAATTCAAAAATGGTTACAGCAGTATATTGACAGGGAACTGCCAGAAATTCAAGCTGGATTCAAAGGAGTACATGGAATGAGAGATAACATATCTGATATCATATGAATCCTGGCTGAAAGCATAAAGATGTTTACCTGTGTTTTATTGACACTGCAAAGGCATTCAACTGTGTGGATCATAACAAATTATGAAGAATGGGAATTGTGAAGAATGGGAATTCTGAAACACTTAATTGTGCTCATGAGGAATCTGTACATAGATCAGGAGGCTGTTGTTTGAATAGAACAAGGGATACTGCCTGGTTTAAAATCAGAAAGGGTGTGTGTCAAAGTTAGATTCTTTGACCATACTTATTCAATTTGTAGACTGAGCAAATCATCCAAGAAGCTGGACTATATGAAGAGAATGCAGCATCAGGATTAGAGGAAGACTTTTTAACAACCTACGATATGCAGATGACACAACCTTACTTGGTGAAAGTGAAGATGACTTGAAGTACTTATGGATGAAGATCAAAGACTATAGTCTTCAGTATGGGCTGCACTTCAATGTAAAGAAAACAAAAATCATCACAACTGGACCAATAAGCAACATCACAATAAATTGAGAAAAGATTGAAGTTGTCAGGGATTTCGTTTTACTTGGGTCCACAGTCAACCCATGGAAGCATCAGTCAAGAACTCAAATGTTAATTGCACTGGGCAAATCTGCTGCAGAAGACTTCTTTGAAGTGTTAAGGAGAAAAGATGTCACTTTGAAGACTAAGGTGCACCTGTCGCAAACCATGGTATTTTCAATCACCTCATACACACATGAAAGCTGGACAATGAATAAGGAAGACCAAAGAAGAGTTGATACCTTTGAATTATGGTGTTGGCAAAGAATACTGAAGCCACCATGGACTGCCAGAAGAATGAACAAATCTGTCCTGGAAGAAGTACAGTCGGAACACTCCTTAGAAGTGAGAATGGCCAGACTCCGTCTCATCTACTTTGGTCATGTTGTTGGAAGAGACCATTTCCTGGAGAGGGATATCATGCTTGGTAAAGTGGAAAGTTGGAGAAAAAGAGGAAGACCTGAAACAAGATGGATTGATACAGTGGCTGCAATGATGGGCCCAGATGTGGCAACGGTTGTGAGGATGGTGCAGGACTAGCCAGTATTTCATTCTGTTGTTCATCAGGTCACTATGAATCAGAGCCAACTTGATGACACCTAACAACAACAGCTAACTTAATCCTCACAACTCTTGGAAGTAGAGATGAATAAAAGGAAGTAGCAATTGAGAGCCAGGCCTGAGGTTACATAGTTAGGTAATGGCAGAGGCAGGATTTGAACTCTGGCTCCAGAGCCTGAGTTATTTGTCCTACAGGGAAGAAGAAACAAGGGCCTACTGCAGGCCTGCCTTTGACTGGTGAGAATTTGAGCCCAACAGCACTGATATGGATTAGTGTCCCCCAGAGGTGGTCTCTGCAGATGCTGAGTCCTCAGGGCCTGCTTACTAGCCACCACACTAGCTCGGGGTAGCTGTTGTTGTTGTTGTTGTTAGGTGCCATCGAGTCGTCTCCAACTCATAGTGACCCTATGCACAGCAGGACAAAACACTGCCTGGTTGTGCACCAGCTCCGTGATCCCTGCTATATTTGAGCCCATCACCATAGCCAGGGTAGTGAGTGTGATGATTAAATGGTTGGGCTTTGGGGGTCCACCCTGGTTTGTTCCTCTACTGTGTGTGACCCGAAAGCTGCTCTCTCCCCTTAGTTTGTGTATGTACAAAACAAGAATAATAGCTGACAGCTATTACCAGGCACTTATTTTTTACCAAGCACTCTTTAGGAGGATATAGCAATGAATAAAACCAAAAAACCAAGCTCAATACCATTGAGTTGATTCTGACTCATAACAATCCTCATTGGGTTTCTGTTGTTGTTGTTGTTGTTATATGCCGTCGAGTCAGTCCTGACTCATAGCAACCCCTCCTTAGGTTTCCGAGGTGGTATCACTATGGAAGTAAGATTGCCCAACCTTCCTTCTGAGGAGTGGCTGGTGGGTTTGAACCACCAGCCTTCTGGTTAGCAGTCAAGTGCCTTAGGCACTATGCTACCAGA
>NW_006921618.1:11700808-11707856 GCF_000298275.1 Orycteropus afer afer | reverse complement strand
GGTTGCCGAGGCAGTATCACTATGGAAGTAGATTGCACAACCTTCCTTCTGAGGAGTGGCTGGTGGGTTTGAACCACCAGCCTTCTGGTTAGCAGTCAAGTGCCTTAGGCACTATGCTACCAGAGCTCCTCATTGAGTTTCTAAGGCTGTAAATCTTTACAGAAGCAGACAGTTCCATGGAGCAGCTGGTGGGTTCGAACCACTGACCTTTTCGTTAGCAGCCAAATGTATTAACCTCTACACCACCAGAGCTCCCTCATATCAATGAGTAGAATAGACTAAATTCCCTGACCTCAAGGGGAAACTGAGGGCTAGCAAGGAGGGGAAGCCCTTACTTGCTAAGGGGACACCACTGGTTGATGTTCTGATTTCTTTTCTGTTCCAGAAAGGTGGGAGCAGGACATGCCTTCCCTAGTAGTCCAGAGACCAAACTCTAGTCGGCCTGTCCGATTTTGGGGTGGAGGGTGTCCAGCATCTGGAAGCCTGGGTCTGTTGGACCCTGCTGGCTGATGGAGACCACCACCTGCACCAGGCCTGTTAGACCTGACTCTTTCCTCCTCCTTTTCCCTGTCCTCCATTCACTTGCCCACCCCCAGCCTCTGCTATGTTCCCCCAGTATCCATGAAGTCTGAGTGTCCCTGACAAGCAGGCTTGAGGGAGATGTCTGGGCTGGGGGCTTGGGTGGGTGGTGGATCCAATCAGGGCCTGGTGGCGAGAGCACTGTCCCTCTCCCTGCCTCCCTCCCTCCAATGCTCAGTGGCTGCCTACTCTGAAGTGGCTTGTGGGGATGGGGTAAACAAGATCCCCATCCCCCCAAACTCACGTTCTGCACAGGTGGACAGAAAAACAGCAGGCAGCCCATGAAGAAACACAGTTTAAACCTCTTGAGATAAATACTAAAAGAGAAGTGGACCCATCTTTGAATGGAGTAATAATTGTGACTTCAGGGTTGGACTGGTTCTTCTAATTGACTAATAGGCTTAAAGTGAGGAGTGACATGTTAGAGGAGAAGCAGAAAAACACTGGACTGGGAGTCAGAGAGGGAATCTAGTGTGCCCCTGCCACAACCTGTGTGACTCAGGCCTCAGTTTCCCCATTTGTAAAAAAAAAAAGAGGTAATAACTGCTGCCTTCCCCATAGGCGGGGATGAGGATGAAATGAAAAGAGGATGCAGAAGGGGTCTGTGAAGTATCACGTGCACATGTGTGAGGCAGGCATCAAGGACAGGCGGCTGAAACCTGATGTATTGAGTCACAGTATTTATTAAGCCCCATTGTGTGCCAGGCACTGTCAGAGGCCCATGGGATCAGCAGTATACACAGTCCTGTCCTCGTGGAGTTGTCACCAAGCTCATTTATGCCACACTGTATAGCTTTTGTCTTGGGCAGTACAGGATAGTGGTTAGAACCATTGGCTCCATGCTGGCTGCCTGCATTTGAAACCCAGTGTATCCATTTCCTATTGCCGCTGTAACAAATTACCAGAAACTTAATGGCTTTAAACAACACAAGTTTATTATCTTACAGCTCTGGAGGTCAGAAGACCAAAATGAATCTTGTTAGATGCCCTAGAGTTGATTTTGATTCCTAATGATCCCATGTGACAGAGTAGAGCTGCCACATAGTGTTTCCTAGGCTATAATCATTATGGGAGCAGATAGCTAGGGCTTTCTATCTCAGAGCAGCTGGGTGGGTTAGTAGAAAACATTAAAATAAAAAATAAAATAAACCCCTAAACCTGTTGCCGTTGAGTCAATTCTGACTCATAGCAACCCTATAGGACAGAGTAGAACTGCCCCATGGAGTTTCCAAGGTTGTAAAATCCTTACGGAAGCAGCTGCCTCATCTTACTCCCCCAGAGTGGCTGATGGGTTTAAACTGCTAAACTTTTGGTTAGAAGCTAAGTATTTTTACCACTATGGCACCAGGGAAGGAAAAGAATACGAGTAGGCAAAAATGCAAGTGTTGGCAGAGCTGTGCCCTTCCTGGAGGTTCCAGGGCGGAATCTACTTCCTTGTTTATTCAGCTCTCTCGGGACTGCCTGTATTCCTTGGTTCATGGCCACCACCTTCACTTTAAAAGCACATCACTCCAACTCCTATCTATCATCACATCTCCTTTTTTGTCTTTCACATTCCTGCCTCCCTCTGTTTTTTTTCTTCTGAATTTTATTTATTTTGCTGTTATTGTTGAGAATATACACAACACAACATACACCAATTCGACAGTTTCTGTGTGTACAATTTAGGGACACTGATTTTCTTCTTTGAGTTGTGCAGCCATTCTCACCTTCATTTCTGAATTGTTTCTCCCTCATTAACATAAACTCACTGCCCCTGAGACTTCCTACCTAATCTTTTGAATTGCTGTTGTCACTTTGATCCCATGTAGATAATTCTCAGATGCCATAATGCTTAAGGCAGGTCATCTAAACTATTGTTTGGTGTTAAGATGACTTCAAGGGGGTATTTTTGGTTTAACATATAAAAAATTATCTCAAGGCAACAGTTTCAGGCGTTCACCCATCCTCCATGGCTCCAGAAAGCCTAGACTCAAAACTCACTGCTGTCGAATCAATTTCAACTCATAGTGACTCCTCCTCTGGTTTCCAAGGCAGTATCTCTATGGAAGTCGACTGCCGAGTCTTCCTTCCGACAAGTGGCTGGTGGGTTTGAACAACCTCTGGTTAGCAGTCAGATGCCTTAGGCATTACACCACCAGAGCTCCCAGAAAGCCTAAAGTCCATGAGAATTTGAAATTCTGTTCTGTATTTTGGCCTTTTGATGAGGATTCTTCTGTGGAATCTTTAATCAAAGCATTCTGTGATGGTAGCTGAGCCCCCATTCAGGTCTTCTAGTCTCATGGCAAGGGAGGCAGTTATTCATGGAGATAATTAGCCACACAGTCCTCATCCTCCTCCTATTCCTGACTCTCCCTTCTTCCACTCTTCCTCCAGGTGAATAGAGATCCGTAGTTGTGCCTTAGATGGCCGCTTGCAAAGTTTTGAAGACCTCTGGCATTACATGACTAACCAGGAGGTGGTACAGAAGCATATTATTAGGCCATCTAACTGGGATGTCCCATGAAACCATGATCCTAAACCTCTAAACCAAGGAACCAAATCCCATGGGATGTTTGGTTGTATATAAGCAGCCTCAGCAGCTACTCTTTTGTTGTTGTTTCTTTTGGTTGCCTAGTGCTTCTCTGACAAGAATATACCACAAATGGGATGGCTTTAACAAACAGGAGTTTATTCTCCTACAGTTTGGAGGCTTTAAGGCTGAGTTCAAAGTGCCAGGCTGTAGGGGCTGGGTGAAAGCCCCTCAACCTTGGCCTTCAGCTTTGCCTCCTGCTCCTGGCCCACTGAAGCTGGAAGCTTTCCTTCACTCAGACAGCTGCTGGCTGCTGAGGCTGACAAACCCAAGGTTGACAAGTAAAAAGGCACAGTCTCAGTGTTACCAAACCACATGGCAGACCATTAATTCAAGTCCACTGAAAGTCTCAAGATCAGCAGAGCATGGCAGGCTGCTGACAATGACTCGGCTACGTGCAGGGTCCAAGCATGCCATAGTCTAGAGACCATTCCCAAAGCTGCTTCTTATATATGGGAAGCAAACCACATCCCTTAGGCAGCTACTCAGCTGCTTGTGGTAGATCCCAACATGGAGTTGATTGCCAGTCTCATCATGGAGAATAACTACCACCAGCTGCCCAGCTGCTCAATCAGGCCCAGCTGAGCTGTCACACAGCCTTAACTGCCACATTGTTGTTGTCATTGTTGTAAATATATCTATCACACAACTTTTGCCAATTCATCTTTTCACAGGTGTACAACTTACTGACAGCGATTACAATAATTGGCTATGGAACCCTACCCTTAATCAATGTGATTTTCCATTACTGTTAATCTCCCTTCTCCCCTCCCTCCTGCCCCTGGTAACCACTAATAAACTTTGGTCCCTATACATTTGCCTTTTCTTGCCTTTTTATATATAAATGAAGTCATACATTATTTGTCCTTTTGTGATTGATGTACTTTGCTCAGCATAATGTCTTCAAGCTCCATCCGTAGTGTAGCATGCATAAGACTTTATTTCCTCTGCCAGCTGAGTAGTATTTCATTGTATGTTGGAACCACATTTTGTTTACCCATTCATCTGTTGAGCATTTAGGTTGCTCTCACCTTTCTTTCAGTCATTATGAATAGTGCAGCAATGAACGCTGGTGTACAAGTCTCTGAGTCTCTGCTTTCAAGTCTTTTGATATATATCTAGGAGTGGAATTGTTGGGTCATATAGCAGTTCTATTTTTTAATTTTTTGAGGAACCACCACACTGTTTTCCGTAATGGCTGTACTATCTTGCATTCCCACCAGCAGGAGATAGGAGTTCCAATCTTCCCACATCCTCACCAACATTTGTTATTTTCTGTTTGTCTTAGCCACCTTAGTGGGAGTGAAGTGATATCTCATTGTGGTGTTGATTAGTATCCCTCTGAAGGCTAACGATGCTAAACATCTTTCTGTGTGTTTGGTGGCCATTCGAGCATCCTCTTGGGGGAAATGTCTATTCAAATCCTTTGCCCATTTTATGCTTGGGTTATATGTGTTTTTGTTGTTAAGTTGTTGAAGTGTTATATATATTTTGGTTATTAGTTTCTTGTTGGATATATGGTTTCCAAAGATGTTCTCTTCGAAGATAGCTTGTCTTTTCACTTTTTGGTAAAGTCTTTTGATGAACAAAAATTTTTAATTTTTGTGAGGTCCCATTTATTTATTTTGTCATTTGCAGTTTGTGCTTTTATTATTACATTAGATGATCCATTGTTAAAAGTTAGACCTGTCAGTGTTGCCCCTGCTCGTTCTTCTAAAAATTTTATGGTTTTAGTTTGCACACTTAGGTCCTTAATCCATTCTGAATTTGTTTTTGTGTTGGCAAAGTTTTTTGATGAACAAAAGTTTTTAATTATTATGAATACCATTTATTTATTTTGTCTTTTGCTGTTTGTGCTTTTGTTATTATATTGAGTAATCCATTGTTAAAAACTAGACCTGACAGCATTGCTTCTGAATTTTCGTCAAAGAATTTTATAGTTTTACTTTGTACATTTAGTTCTTAATCCATTTTGAATTTGTTTTTGTGTATGGTGTGAGGCGTGGGTCCTGTTTCATTTTTCAGCATGTGGAAGTTCAACTTTTGCAACACCATTTATTGAATAAATTCTTCTTTCCCCATTGAATGGACTTAGCAGTCTTGCCAAAAATCAGTTGTCATAGATGTGTGGGTTTATTTCTGGATTCTCAATTCTATTCCATTGGTCTTTGTGTCTATAACAATACCAGTACCGGGTTGTTTTGATTACTGTAGCTGTATTGTATGTTTTAAATTCAGGAAGTATGAGTCCTCCTACATTGTTCTTGTCTTTCAATATTGCTCTGACTATTCAGAGCCTCTGGGAGCTCTGGTAGTGTAGTGCCTAAGGCACTTGACTGCTCACCAGAAGGCTGGCGGTTCAAACCCACCAGCCACTCCTCAGAAGGAAGGTTGGGCAATCTACTTCCATAGTGATACTGCCTCAGAAACCCAAGGAGGGGTCACTATGACTCAGGTCCTACTCAAGGGAAAATAACAACAAAAACAACATTCAGAGCCTCTTACCATACTATATAAAGTTGAGGATTGATTTTTCTATTTCTGTAAAGAAGGATGTTGGTATTTTAATCAGGATTGCATTGAATCTATAGATTTATAGATACTATTGACATCTCAAAAATATTAAGTCCCTGCCTCCCTGTTAAAGGGACTTTGAGGGGTAAATTGGAAGATGGCGGACTAGGCAGAAAGACTGCACAGACCCTCTTCAACAAAGAAAAGGGAAACCAATTAACACAGACACAGAAGATAATCTTGGACCCCTGAGCCTTGAAGGGAAGGATATAGAAGTGGACTAAACCCCAACTAGCAGAAGAATTTGCGTGAAAATACCAAAAAAGGAGACATACGGAGCTGCGGTCTGGCAGCGATCCTGAGTGATCCTGATGGCACAGACAGCTTGGAGATTCCCAAGTGCTGGTAGGACTTAAGAATTAACCTAAAAATCAGCCCTGCTAGCCGGGGACTGCACGGAGGACTGCTCCGGTGGCTGGGGAATAAACAGAGAAGGTGAAGAGAAAGGCGGGCTGAGCTGTGGACTTTTGCCAGTCCGGAAGGTGCCGCCATTTTGAAGGTCTAAAAGTGGCTTGACTATTTTGGATGTTTAAAAAGACAGTGTACGTGCAGATTCCTGGGGCTTAAGAACATGTTCTGCTTTCCAGCAACCTCAAGGAACCTCTGGACTTGCAGGACTGAAAAGGTACCTCATTCCTCTTGTTGCTCTTATACCCCACGCCTGCTTGGTGAATGGAAGTGTGGCCATCCCCCACTCCCACCTACCTTCTGGGCCCACAGGAACTCCATCATAGTCTGTGTGCTCAGACGGAGCCTGGGTGCCCTGCCCTGTCCTCCACTGATATTTTTTTTCTCTCTCTCTTTTTTTATTTTTATTTTTTTCTTTTTTGCTTTCTTTTTCTGGGGATTAGTTTGCTTGTATTTGTCTGTTTTAAAACAACTATTATAATTAATATTTTTGTCCTGTTTACTATTATTCTTCATCTTCCCCTCCCAGGTCCTAGTTTTCAGTATTTTTTCTTTCCCCTGTTCCTGGTTGAATTTTTTTTTTTTTTTAATTTAAGATTTTGGGTTTTTTTTTTCCCCCTTTTTTCTCAGGGTTAACCCCATTCCTTGTTTTTCTTTTTGCATTTTTCCCATTTTTTTCTTCATTATTCTCCTTATTACTTTTTTTTTCTCTTAATGTCCTATTCCCAGATATTGCAGGTTTTTTTGTTCTTCTTTTTCCCTTTTTTCTTTTTTTGGTTACTGTTCCTGTGTGATTACATGGCATGTTTTTTGTCCCTGTGCTTTTAGTTTTTTGATGGTTATTAAATTGTAATTTGTGTCTAATTGAGTGGGAGACAACAACAGTCCCCATAAGATACAACTACACCCACACCT
>NW_006921618.1:11691296-11696408 GCF_000298275.1 Orycteropus afer afer | reverse complement strand
CACCTATTTTGGTCATGTTGTAAGAAGGGACCATTCCCTGGAGAAGGATGTCATGCTTGGTAGGGTGGAGGGTCGACGAAAGAGGGGGAGGCCTTCAAGGAGATGGATTGATACGGTGGCTGTGATGATGGGCTCAAGTATAACAGGGATTGTGGAGCTAGCGTGGGATCTAGCAGTGTTTCGTTCTGCAGTGCATGGGGTCGCTATGAGTCGGAAATGACTCGACGGCACTTAACAACAACATGAAATGGGATTATGATCATAACACTTTCTTATAGAGCTGGTGTGAGGATGGAAAGAATTATCCATAAAAAGTGTTTAAAAGAAGGAAAAAAAAATGGTCAGAATAATACCTGGCTGTGAATATGCACTTGATTGATGTTAGCTGGTATTATTATAAGCAGCTCTGGTGGCATAGTGGTGGTTCAAACCAACCAGCTCCTCTGTAGGAGAAAGATGAGGTAGTCTGCTTTCATAAAGATTTATAGCCTTGGAAACCCTATGGGGCAGTTCTGCTCTGTCCTATAGGATTGCTATGAGTTGGAACTGACTGGGTGGCAGTGGGTTTGGTTTTTTGGGTTGGTGTTATGATGACTTCTCTTCTTTGTAGTTACATAACTTTTACTCAAATGCCTTTAGGGATGAGGAACTTACTACCTAATATTGTGATTTCAGATAGTCCTGCTGGACGGATGGTAGAAAGCCTATTTTTCCTTATGCTCAACTAAAATCTGCCAAACCTCTCCCATTTGTCCTGGCTTGGCCCCTTTGAAGATGCAAATGAATTTGCTCCTGGCATCCAGCTGTCCCTTCAGTGGAGACCCATACAGATCCTGTGGCCCCTTAGTTGGCCTTCTCACTTCTGCCCAACAGACTCTAAGTGTTTTCTAAGCAAGTCCTTGGGCAAAACCCACATCATCCCACCTTCTATCTCCTGGGCAACCACAGGCCCTCAGACCTGAATTGTCATGATCGTAGCTGTTGCTGGCCACCCTGACAACTAGATTTCAGAAGGAGGGCAACCACAGGAAGGCTTTGGCAGTGTGGAGGGCAGTCGTTTGTTCAACAAACCTCTATTAGGTAACAACTCTCTTCTATGACCCATACTAGGTCCCAGCGATAAACAGATGAATAAAAGTGTGGTGGAATGAGCTTCCTTATGTGCCTTTCACCTGGATTCTTTGGGAAAACCAATTGAGAGATTTCCCCCCTAAGCTCTGAAGTTAGCTTTGCCCTAGTTTTCTACCCCCGAGGGTTTTTTTACTTTCGTTCAGGTTGATTGACCTTTCCTGAGTAGACTGCAAACAATTTGTGGTTTAATACTTTTTGTCTGGCTCTGGGCTGCAGCCTTCCCTGTGCTTGGTCTATTTTATGCACCTTCCAAGGACTGGTGAATATACTTATCCAAGTGAAGTGACTATCGCCTACTCTGCAAATGAAGTGTCTGTGACCTACTGAGAGGGGATTGGTCCGTTTATGGCCCTCATGGGAAGACCATACCTTATAACTGACCAGAGGTTGACAGACAGAAGAAGAAAAGGCAAAAAAAAAAAAAAAAAAAAAAAAAAGGCAAAAAGAAAGAAGAAGCAGAAAAAAAGGAGTCAAGGGATCTCCTAAAAGAACTGCAAAATGGGTCAAGGGCTGTAACACGAAAGACAGCTAGAGGCCCAGAAGGGGCTCTGTGGGAGAGTTGATGGTGATGGCGGAAACCTATTGCAGGAATGCAGCTAAAGGAACTGAACAAAACTGCAACACTGGCTATGAGCTGAATCAGTTAGCAGTACAGAGGCTGATGGCAGAAAGACTGCAGGGCCGGCCCTGAGGAGACTGAGAGGGGCCTACCCCGAGGGGACTAGGAGGAGCTTGTTCTCAGGGAGCTAGGAGGAGGCCTATCCTCAGGGGGCTGAAAGGAGACCTGCATGGCTGAAGTGTGTGCACAGCAGAGCACAGGGCCTGCTTGCTTGCGTGGCTGAGAGCAGCTGAAAGCTGTCCTGCGTTAAGAAGGAAGGGGTGTGCTCTCCACTTTGGGGGAGCCTTCCAGACTTTGCGTACGTATTTCCTGATCCTGATCCTGAGCTATAGTGTGTTGATCTTGATCCCAAGTTGCACCACTTTACTTTCTTAATAAACCACTTAAACTGTAAGTATGGTCTGTGAGCTCTGCATGGCCATTGCAACGGATTACTGAACCCAGAAGAGAAGTAGAGTTTTGTGTGTCAGAATTGGTAAAAAGATTGGACAGTAGAGATATGTCTGACCTTCACCTCTTAGGGATCAGCCTTGGACTGATCTTGATTTGCATTATCCCTCCTGAAGTTAGACGGGTTCTGATTTTACCACCACCATTTTACAAAAGGTATAGTTGTTGCCTTTATGGACTAAAATGACAAGTATTTGGTAATATATTAATAATAGTAACAGCAATTAACATTTACTGAGAGATACTCATATCCCAGGAACTTCACTGGAATAGTTACGGTTGTGTGTCAGCTTGGTTGGGCTGTGATTTTGAGTGGCTTGGTAGTTATTTCCCATGATGAGATTGAATGTGGTATAATCTCCTCCACAGTGGAATCTGCTGTGAGCAGCAAATTAGGTGAAGGAGAGTTGCCTTTGAGGTGTGCCTGCTTCCAGTGTATGTGGAAAAGTTTGGGGAAAGGTCTCTAGCTTGGCTCATTTTGGATCCTGCATTTGGCCCATCATTATCTCCAGTTCCTAGATTTGAGCAAGTAGCCTGCTTTTCTATCTCTCTGTTGCCTGCTAATGTTGGGTTGTTGCCTTCAGCCTGTGAGCTGACTATGTGCTATTTAAAAAAAAAAAAAAAAAAAAAAAAAAACCAAACCCCCTACTGTCGAGTCAGATCCGACTCACAGCGACCCCTCCTTGGGTTTCCAAAGCGGTATCACTACGGAAATAGATTGCCCAACCTTCCTTCTGAGGAGTGGCTGGTGGGTTTGAACTGCCAGCTTTCTGGTTAGCAATCAAATGCACTATTTGCTATGCTGCTTACCACTCTTGAGTTCACCAGCCCCTGCAGTTAGTTGCATGAGTCAGAAGAAGCCTCTCGCTTGTTCCAGCGGGCCTTGGAAGCCCAAGATCGAGGGGCTTCTGCCCAGAATCCACAGAGAGAAAGTATTCCCCTAGAGCTGGCACTCTGAACTTGGACTTCTAGCCTCTCAGTCTTCCTTCTCTCTCTGTCCCCCCAAGGGTCTGACAGCATGATCTGATGGAGAAATTGGTTCTCCATCTTTAAAATCAGAAACAAACCAAAGCAAAAATGAACCTACCCTGTGACACCAACCCCTGGCTTTCACCAATCCCTCCGCTTTCCAAATTGGGTACTCAATACTATCATCTACTATCACCAATGCCCCACGCCTCTGACATGTCCTCATCTCCCATTCTCAGCCTGGCTTCACCCCAACCACACTCAGTGACCCATAGTCCCCAGATCCTTAGTGACTCCACCCAGCAAATCTAATCTCTGCCTTCTCGCTCTGTAAAAACAGTGAGGGTATCTTCTGACCTCCTCTAACTTCACAAGGGGAAAGGAGAATCCAGAACAACACCCAGAGCCCAAGGCTGATTCCTATGAGGCAGAGGTCAGACATGCCACCACCTTCCAAACTTTTTACCAGTTCTGGCACCAACTGTCCCTTCCCCGTAATTCCTACTTCTTTGCTGGGTTCAATAATTCATTGCAATGGCCACATAGAACTCACAGACAATACTCATGATTATGGGGTTTATTAGGGAAGAAACAGGTTACAATTCAGGAACACTCAGGATACAATTCTTCGATCAGGTAACCCTCCCCTCAGCCATGCTCATACACATGCCACTCTTTGGCCCTCAACCCCTTGGCCTGGCCTCTGATCTACTTGAACAAGTGTTACAAAGCTCTTTCAGCTCTCACAATAGGTTCCCAAAGAAGCACCCCACTCTGCCAGCAAGCCTCCTGCCTGACTCAGATTTCTTGCTCTCTGGGCCAGGAAGCCCACTACTCTGTCTCGTGCCAGTCTCTTGGTTCTGCTGTCTCTGCTGCTGCAGTTTCTCTGCCCCTTGTCTCTCATAATTTCTCCACCATCTAAGTGCTGGGATCTTGGGTCCAAGGATGTGCTCCATTCCTGGCATGTGTTTCTTGATGGTAGCGAGATCTACCCGCTCCACCTCTGGGATGGCTATTTTAAGCCTAGTGAGATGGCAAAATTGACCAATCCCCATGTTACACCTTATTTGCACAGTCCTACCCAAAAAAAGGGAACTCTGGTGGCGTAGTGCCTAAGGCATTTGACTGCTAACCAGAAGGCTGGTGGTTCAAACCCACCACCCACTCCTCGGAAAAAAGGTTGGGCAATCTTCCGCAGTGATACTGCCTTGAAAACCCAAGGAGGGGTCACTATGAGTTGGATCCAATTCAATGATGGTGAGTTTGGGTTTTTTCAGTAGTCACACAAAAGTGCCATATATCTTATTTACATTATTAACAAGCTATCCATTCCCCTTGGTGGGCCCCAAACACCTCACATTTGCATAGCCCCACCCAGTTATCTGGTGGGAATCACAAAGACCATGGCTAGAAGAGCTATAACAAGTAATTCACTGCACTGCATCCTCCTACCCTTATCTCTTAATATTACCTGATGCTTCTTATAACTCTCTTCCTTCAATGTCTGTCTCTGGGAAGCATGTAAAAAGGAGTTTTATAAGGCTGGTAGCTTAGTGTATAAGACATTTGACTACTAACCAGAAGGCTGGCAGTTCAAACCTACCAGCCACTCCTCGGTAGGAAGACTGGACAACCTACTTCTGTAGAGATACTGCCTCAGAAACCCAAGTATGGGTCACGATGAGTTGTAATCAACTGGACAGTAGTGAGTTTTGAGAAAGTTTATTGTTGTTGTTGTTGTTAGGTGCCATCGAGTTGTTTCTGACTCATAGCAATGCCATGCACAGCAGAATGAAACACTGCCCGATCCCGCGCCAGCTCCATGATCCCTGCTATACTTAAGCCCGTCATCGCAGCCACTGTGTCAATCCATCTCGTTGAAGGCCTTCCCCTCTTTCATCGACCCTCCACCCTACCAAGCATGACATCCTTCTCCAGGGAAT
>NW_006921618.1:11638445-11688566 GCF_000298275.1 Orycteropus afer afer | reverse complement strand
CAAATGGAAGTCTCAAAAGCTTTACCTTATCCATATGAGTAAGGCTGGATTTACTCAGATGATGCAGCTCTTTCCCAGTCCTATTTTGAGAGCCTTCTAACCTAACCAGACTATTCATAAAGTTGCGTGGTAATGTATCAAACTGTGTTTCTTTGCTATTCATAAGGTTTTCCCTGGCCAATTCTTTGAGAAGTGGACAGCCTCATCCTTCTTCCTAGTCTGTCTCAGTCTGTAGGCTGGGGGATAACCTGTGCACCATGTGCATCCTGCTGGGTTTGAAACACCAGTGGCTCAGCCTCAAAACTCACATCAACACATCACTATGATAGGACAAACCAACAGACAAGTTTGTCTCGCTGTTGGAAACCTCTTGTACCACCCCTGGGTCCCTGGGGCTGACTGCTCCAGGTTCCTGGGCCTTTTAATCCCCTTTCTCCCACTCTCCCACCCTGTTGCTTTGGGCATGCCTGAGTTCTCTCTCCTCACCTGGATTATTAAATAGTGTTAATTATGCCATTACTCTTTCAATTAGAGGCACCTTGTTAGACCTGAGAGACTCAGAAATGGTTGGGGGAAATAGAAATATTGCTGATTTCAATACATTTTTGCCAATACAAATTGTTTTAAATAAAAGGTTTATCATACCATGCGCTCAGGTATAGTTTTGTCAGAACTTGGAGATGGAGATTTATCTCATTCAATGTATGGGAAATATGGGCTATAAAAAAATCTAATTGGCAAAATCAATCCTCAATTGTCAAACCAACCTCCTGATCAGACTTACTGCTGGTCAAAAAAAGTCTGACTGTTCTTTAGTTCTCATTGAATTGTTATATGTGACAAAAGGCCAAATATCTAAGTCTAAGATGGATAGAAGGAGAGAAAAAGAGAGAAGAAGGAGGAGAGAAAGAGAAAGTGGGGACAAAGTCTTGTGTCTGTGTAGACTGGATGAACAGGGCACCACCATCTTCCACATTCCTCACCAACATTCCCTTTGTTTTGCTTCCATGAGAAACTCTCAGAAGTGACAGCCTCTTTAACAGTAGATGAAAATTGGAAGAAGTGATGTCATTAAATGAAAAATTTCCCCCTTCTTGACCTACTCTTTAAAGTATCAATTCAAAGCATTCCAACATAGGCCAGAATGCCCTGTTTCTAGTTTTATTTCTCCTGTACAAGAAAGGGAGAGGGACAAGGCCCACCTTGGTTTCATGGAGACTTAATTAAAGGAGGCTTTGTGAGCCCTCTTTGTCCCTTTGCTTGGTGCCCACAGGTTTCAACTAAGTGGGACATGTATTCTAGCAAGGCTCAAGGTTTGTGGGAGATGTGCTCTTTTGTGTGTGTGTGTGTGTGTGTGTAGCGTGAGACAAGAAAGGAGAAGCTTCCCACCCATTCCAGGAGTGTTTTTTTCAAGCAGAGTACAAGTGTACGTCAAGTCCCTTAAACTTATCAGTGTGATTCCCCACGGAGAGTCTTCATGTGTTCCCAGAGAACACATTACTGAGTGTAAAGATCACTGTCCTAGAGTCGAGAATCTAAACCAAAAACACTTCTGCTTCCTGCTCCAGCCCCATGTCCATAATTCATCAACTTACTGGGCATCTCCATATCCATGCCCCACAAGTCCTGCAGACTCAGTGACTTCTCCCACTACAGATTTCTACTGCACTCAGAGCATGCAGACACTTGGAGAAGAACTTCAACCTCATCCCCACCAGGAGCCATCAGATTCCATCTCAGAAACATCCCATTATTCCATGTTCTTGGAGAGATGCAACATGTTCAAGAATTCACCATGTTTGAAGGTTAGAAAACTCAGTATCACAAGAGATGGCAATTTTCCCAAAATTAATTTATATATGTAAGACAATTTCAACAAAATTTTTGCTAGGATTTTTTTTCAGAAATGGAAAAGCTGATCCAAAAATTTTTACGGAAGAGGTAAGGTTCAGGAATAGCCAAGACACTTTCTGGTCTTGAGTGTCATGATTTACTATAAAGCTACTATAATTAAAAGAGGATGATTAAACAATGGAAAAGACATCCTAAAAATATGTCTATTTATAAATGGAGACTTAGCATATGGCAAAAATCAGCAGAGATTTTTATTAAGGAAATGACGCCACATCAACTAGTCTCAATAAATCAGATTTATTAAGGTATAATTTACATTCACTGAAAAGTCACCCTTTCCAAGTGTATAATTGGATAAGTTTTAATAAGTGTACATAGTTATGATTTTCTGAATGCAATATGTCATTTGATTTCTTGACTGCTGTTTCCATGGGTGTTGATTGTGGATCCAAGTAAAATGAAACCCTTGACAACTTTTCTCCACATTGAGCAAATCTGC
The DNA here is from genome assembly GCF_000298275.1 of Orycteropus afer afer. NCBI lineage: Eukaryota > Metazoa > Chordata > Mammalia > Tubulidentata > Orycteropodidae > Orycteropus > Orycteropus afer. Next base: position 11,686,213 of record NW_006921618.1, on the reverse strand, counting down.
TGCAAAAGATCTCTTTAAATTATTAAAAACCAAAGATATCACTTTGAAGAATAAGGTGTGCCTGACCAAGCCATGGCATTTGCAATCATTTTATATGCATGTGTAAGCTGGACAATGAATAAGGAAGACAGAAGAAGAATTGATACATTCGAGTCACAGTGTTGGTGAAGAATATTGAATATATCATTGACTGACAGAAGAATAAACAAAGCTGTCTTGGATGAAGTACAGCTGGAATGGCTCTTCGAAGCAAGGATGGAGAGATTTCACTCATTCTTTGATCATATTGTCAGGAGGGACCAGTCCCTGGCAAAAGGATATCATGTTTGGCAAAGAAGAGGGTCAGTGAAAATGAGGAAGAGCCTCAATGAGATGGATTGACACACTGGCTTCAACAATGGGTTGAAACATAGCAGTGATTGTGTGGATGCCCAGGACTGGTTGGTGTTTCATTCTATGGTACATAGGGTCATTATGAGTCAGAACCAACTCAATGACACCTAACAATAACAACATACAGTTATGAGCCAGCACAACAATCAAGATAGAGAGTATTTCCATCATCCTGAAACATTCCCTTGCACCCTTTTAAAGTTAATCTACTTCTTTCTTCCCCAGCCCTTAGCCACCATTGATCTGTTTTCTGTCATAGTTTTGTCTTTCAAAAATTTCATAGAAATGGAATCATATGCTATGTACTCTTTTGTGTCTGGATTCTTTTCCGTTAGCATGCTTGCTTAGATCTATAATACAGTTTTAGTTAATTTTTATATATGGTGTGAGGTAAGGGTTAAAATTTTCCTTTTGTTTCTTTTTGTTTGTCATAGGATGTCTAACAGTTTTGCACCTTGTTAATAGTCAATTGATTGAGGTCCAGGAAAGTTGCCTATGAAAGCACTTGTTGAATGAATTAATCAATGAAGTGGCAAATGAACAGACCTTTCTGAAGTCATGAACTAAGTCAATTCATAAGGACTAGAATCCAAGAGCCCCTGGTTCCTAGTTGAGGGTTTTTGCTTTCCCCTTTTATGTCCAGGTGCCTCCTCCCAGGGCCTTTGCTCACATACATTTCTCTCCTCTGAAGAATGCCTGAACACATGGTGATTGCACTCCAATCTCAGGAAAATCTTTGGGTATAATGAAATGTTTAAGTGTTTGACTGCTAACTGAAAAGTTGGCAGTTTGAACTCCCTCAGTGGCTCCAAGAGAGAGAAGACCTGGAGATCAGCTTCCATAAATATTCCAGACCAAACTCGTTACCATCAAGTCAATTCTGACTCATACCAACCCTGTAGAACAGAGTACAATTGCCCTACTGGATTTCCAAGGCTGTAAATATTTATGTAAGCAGACTGTCACATCTTTCTCCTGCAGGTCGTTGGTGGGTTTGAACCATTGACCTTTTGGTTGGAAGATGAGTGCTTTAACCACTGCACCATCAGGGGCTCACTTCCATAAAAATTACAGCCTAAAAACCCCTATAGGGTAGTTCCACTCTGTCACATGAGATTACTATGAGTCAAAATCCACTCGGCAGCACTAACAATAACAACAGAACATCAGGAGCATCAGCTTCTGGTCCTTGCTGTGCCTTCGTCTGTGGTATAACATTGGGCAGATCCGGGACCCTCTCTGGCTCAATTTTTCCATGTGCTAAATGAGGGGTGATGGTGCGTGTTAGGTCAGCTAAGTCCCCCAAAGAGATTTTGGGACAGGTTGCCCAGAATTGCGAAGGCTGACATGGGCAATGGAGGGAACTGATTCATTTTCTCTGCCCAGCACCCTGCTTGGCAGGGCTGTGAACTCCAATGGTTAGGGCACCTGATGGTTTTTTCCCACCTGACTCTGAAGTCAGACTTTAGTCGGATACAGTTCAGTGGCAGTCTTTATTCCACAGACATAGACCCCCAACTCTGGCCATGCCTGATCCCTGACTCTGGCTCATCTGATTTTGACTCCAGATTGGACACAGAATGACTGCTTTCCCTTGTCACAGACTGACCTCTCATCTAAACCATACACTGAATCTTTTTTTTTTTTTTAAATTGTGATTTGAGTGAAAATTTACAGAGCAAATTTACTTTCCATACAACAGTTCACATACACTTTGTCTCATGACATTGACCACAATTTACCACAGTGCAACAGCTCCTCTCCCACTTCCTCCTGATAGTTACCTCTTCCCTGTGTCCATCCCTCCATGCACTCCTGGCCCCTGAGCTGTCTCTCTGTGCATAAGTAGCCCTTCTTTCTCCCATGATTGTTCTCTCCAAGGAGTGTAGTTACTTCAGGTAAATGTTCAACTCATATGACTATCTTTGGTTTGGCTGGAAGCCACAGATGTGGGTTCAATTCCAGACCTGAAGGGCAGCTAGGGGCCATAGTCTCAGTAGTTCCACCAGGCTCTATCAGACCAGCAAACCTGGTCCGCCCACCTTTCTTTTTCTCCAAATGGTTTTGAGCTTTGTTCCACATTGTTATCCCTCTCTATCCAGGATCTCCTACATAGATCCCCTTCCAAGTGGTTGACAGTGGTAGCCAGGCACCATCTAGTTCTTCTGGTCTCATAGTCGTATAGGATGCAGATCTCATGGTGTACCAGTCACTAGGACTGATTGTTTCCATCAGTTTTTGGTTTTCTTCATTCTTCTTTGCTCTGGACAAGGAGAGACCCATAGTTGCATCTAGATGGAACCTTGCAAGCTTTTAAGATCCCAGTCACTACTCGGCAAAGCAGGAGGTGGAACAATGTTTTGTGTAGTATGTTATGCCAACTGAGCTTGAAGTCCCCTGCGACTATGGTCCCAAGCCCACAGTAAAACATACACTGACTCTTGACCTGGCCACAGACTGACTTTTGATCCCAGCCACAGACTGACCCTTGATCTAACCACAAACCTCAAACTCAGACTGACTATTGACCTTGGCCACAGACTGACCTCTGACCCCAATGATAAACTGACCTCTGGTCAATCTAAGATAAACTGAGCCAGTGGGTATCAGGTACTGAGAGAGGTACAGCCTCTGTCAGTGAGAAATCCCTCACTCTAATGGGTGACACTGGGAGAGGTGGCAGGGAGGCGCCATCAGCTTGACTTCCTGACCTCTGTAATCCCACCATAGCTGAGCAAGACCACCAACACTGGCCCTGTGTACAACCAGGTGGAGCTTCAGCCCTTCTCCTTGATTGATTAGTTTTTCTGGAGCCTGCTTCCTGCCCTAGTTCCTTGAGGGCTCTGATCTCTGAAGTTGCCAGATGTGAGGAACCCCTTTAGAGACTAGAGAACCTAATGCCACTCTCTAAAGAGCCCTGCAAGGCTCTGGAATTTGAATGCCAGTTCTGCTACTGACTCATGTGACTTGGAGCATGATCTTACCTCTTTTGGGGTCTCTGATTCCCCCTCTAAAGAGTTCTGGTGGTACAATGATTAAGGCATTTGACCACTAACCCAAAAGATTGGTGGTTTGAATTCATGGGAGAAAGATGAGGCAGTCTGCTTCTGTAAAGATTTACAGCTTTGGAAACCCTGTGGGCTAGTTATTCACTGTCCTAAAGGGTCACTATGAATCAGAATCAACTTGATGGCAGTGGGTTTGGTTTTTGGTTTCCGTATCTGCCCTGCTTCCCTTACTACTGGACCTAGAAAGTTCTCCCTATTCTGGGAGAGCTATGAAATAGTAGCATTTGTGGTTTGTAACTCAAAGTTTTTGGTTTGTAACTCAAAGGAGCTCTGGTAGCATAGTGCCTACGACACTTGACTGCTAATCAGAAGACTGGCGGTTCAAACACAGCAGCCACTCCTCAGAAGGAAGACTGGGCAATCTACTTCCATAGTGATACTGCCTTGGAAACCCAAGGAGGGGTCACTATGAGTCGGGTCCGACTTGACGGCACATAACAACAAACAACAACAACTCAAAGTTGATTGAGATCAATCAATGACACAGTTGCCTCAGGGCTTTTGCACTCTCTGTTCCCTCTGTCTGGAGCTCTTCCTCCAGACACCCACATGGCTCACTTCCTACTCTCCATATTCCTGCTCAAATATCATCTCAGGGAGCCATCTCTGACTACTCAGTTTAAAATTCCACCACCTTCCCAAAACACTCACCATCTTTCTTCTCTATTTTTCTCCAGAAGTTATCACCATTTGTTATGGATTGAATTGTGAACCCCTATAACATGTGTTGCAAATCCTAACCTTTATTGCCATGGATATAATATGACTTTCTTTGTTATGTTAATGAGGCAATATTAGTGTAGGGTATGTCTTAACCTTTGAGACATAAAAAGAGCAGATTAGGCACAGAGTTGTTGTTGTTGTTATGTGCCATCGAGTCATACCTGACTCATAGTGACCCCTCCTTGTGTTTCCCAGGAGTTAGCACTACGGAAGTAGATTGTCCAACCATCCTTCCAAGGAGTGGCTGGTGGGTTTGAACCGCCAGCCTTCTGGTTAACAGTCAAGTGCCTTAGGCAGGCACAGAGAAGGGAGCACAAATGGAGGGAAAGACACATGACACATGAAGATTGCCTAGAAACCAAGGAAAAGAAGCTGTAAAGAGACAAGGACCTTCCCCTAGAGCTGAGAAAGAAAGACTTCCCCTAGGGGCAGCACCCTGAATTTGGACTTGTAACCTCCTAAACTGTGAGAAAACACATTTCTGTTTGTTAAAGCTGTCCACTTGTGGTATGTGGTTGTTGTTGTTGTTGTTGTTATGTGCCGTCGAGTCGGCCCCGACTCATAGCGACCCCTCCTTGGGTTTCCGAGGCAGTATCACTACAGAAGTAGGATTGCCCAACCTTCCTTCTGAGGAGTGGTAGCAACACCAAAAATCTAAGACACCATCTGACACACTATATATTTTGATTGTCTATTTTGTTCATTGTCTTTCTCCCTTGCCCAGAATGCAAGCTTCATGAAGGCAGGGATTTTTGTCTTTTTTGTTGACTGTTGTGACTTCAGCCCCTAGAACATAAGATCATAGGAAGCATTAAATAAATATTTAAGTAGATGAAGAACTAAATACCTGTAAAGCACTTAATCCACAGTATTCAGCACTAAGTATCTAATAGTATTTGCAGTTTTGGTGATTGTCATTATCATCAATGGGGGATTTAACTGTAAAGAGTTGGGGGCCACTTTCAAGATGATGAAGCCCCACCTCCTTCTAGGGGCCTTTCAAGACCACTCCTGTCCAATCTGATAACACTAGCCTCAGAGCTGCAACAATTATTGCATGAGGCCATGGAATAAACCCTGGGCTTGGAATCAGTTTGGAATTCAATTCTCAGCTCCTCTATTTCTTATAAGGAACTCTGGTGGTGCAGTGGTTAAGGCATTTGGCTACTAATCAAAAGGTCAGCAGTTTTAACCCACAAACTACCCCCTGAGAGAAAGATGAGGTGGTTTGCTTCTGTAAAAACTTACAACCTTGGAAACTCTATGGGCAGTTCTACTGTGCCCTATAGGGTCACTATGCATTGGAATTGACTTGAGGGCAGTGGGTTTCTATTTCCTGTGTGGCTTTGGGCAAAAGTACATCCCCTCCCTGAGCCTCAGTTTCCTCAGCTGTCAGTGGCAGGAGGCAATAAGAGTACCTTAAAGTGTTAAATAGCAAAGATGTCACTTTGAAGCTTAAAGGTGCACCTGGCCCAAGCCAGGGTGTTTTCAATAGCCTCATATGCATATTAAAGCTGAATAGTGAATAAGGAAGATAAAAGAAGAATTGATGCATTTGAATTGTGATGTTGGCGAATAGTGAAAATACCATGGATGACCAGAAGAAAGAACAAATCTGTCTTGGAAGATGTACAACCAGAACGCTCCTTAGAAGTGAATGGCAAGACTTCATCTTACATGGGCCATGTTGTCACAAGGGACCAGTCCCTGGAGAAGGACATCATGCTTAGTAGAGAGAGGGTCAGAGAAAACAAGGAAGACCCTCAATGAGATGAACTGACACAGTGGCTGCCATGATGGGCTCAAGCATAACAAAGGTTGTGAGGGTAGTGCAGGACCATCCCGCATTTTGTTTTGTCACTATGAGTTGGAACCAACTCAACTAACAACAATAGCACATCATTGAAAGGCCTGGGCCTAAGAAAGACAGGGAATCCACAGTGCTGAGCATGGTACTAGGCACACAGTATGTGCTCAATACCCATAACCTGTTGCCTTCAAGTCGATTTCGACTCATACCAACCCTATAGCACAGAGTTGAAGTGCCCCAATAGGGTTTCTAAGGCTGTAAATCTTTGTGGAAGCCGACTGCCACATCTTTTTCCCACAGAGCAGCTGGAGGGTTCAAACCACCAGCCATTCAGTTAGAAGCCAAGCACTTAACCACTGTGCTACCAGGGCTCTGATGCTCAACCCAAGGTAGGTGTGATCTGTGGGATTCAGGCACACACGCTCCATGTTCTGTTTTGGAGCCATCTTGCCTCATTCATTGGATTCTAAGTCCCTGGAGGGACTAGAACTTGACTCTCTTTGTCCTTTGTCTTCCCAATGGGCTAAGGCTAGGCCCAGGCCAGGAAGATGGAGTTGCATCCTATTGGCTAATAGATTGACAAAGTTATGACTATGTCTCTGGGTATTTCATTTCTTGCCACCAGGGAGCGACCTGACCTTATGCACAGAGGGCTGTCCCTGGCTGATAACTTTCAATATCGGCTAAACCAGGACCCGTCTTGTCCTGAGGGACATTTTCCAAACTATCAGTTAGTTCTTCTCATTCTGGTGCAGAAAGAGTCCAGGAAACTTGGATCCAAAGCCTGGTTCTACCATTCACTTGTTATGTGATTTTGTGCAAGAAACATCCTGTCTCTGGATCTCAGTTGCCTCAGCTATGTAATGAATGTCCTGTCATGTGGTGGGTCTCAGGGTTTGTCTCAACTTGTTTCTAATCAATAACTGTGTTCGTGCTTGCCACAAAGTGTTGCCTCCTTTTCTTCCTAATTCCTTCTTCCTGGTTGCTGGAGGAAGGTCTCACCCTTTTATACATGCTTCCCTCTATTGGCTGGCAGCAGAACTACAACTTAGGTGATCTCCCTCAAATGTGGCTCAGGAAAGGAAGGAGCAGGAGTTGAGAAAGTGTTTTCATCAATTGATCCACTAACTTAACCAACACTTACTGAGCCCCTACTGTACCAGGTCTAGTGCTAGGCCCTAAGAACACAGCAGTGAAAAAGATATGGCTCATGTCTCCAATAAGATCACAGATCAGTTACAGAGGTTGCACACTGGCCACGTGGGGTTTTCTTTGACCTGTTCCATGCTTTTCCAATGTAATAGTCTAGTGGTTAAGAAAATGGACTTGGGTGCTAGACTTCCTGCGTTCAGATCCTGACTTTATCACTTACTAGCTCTCTGACATTGGACAAGCTAACTTCTTCTGTGTCTTAACATCTTCAGCTCTAAAATGGAGATAATAATAGCACCTGCCTCATAGGATTGCAGCAAGAATTGAATTAAATATCTAAAGTACCTAGAACAATGTCAGTCAATGTAGATAGGTATTGTTGTTGTTGTCATGTGCCATCGAGTCGGCCCCGACTCATAGTGACCCCTCCTTGGGTTTCCAAGGCAGTATCACTATGGAAGTAGATTGCCCCATCTTCCTTCTGAGGAGTGGCTGGTGGGTTTGAACCGCCAGCCTTCTGGTTAGCAGTCAAGTGCCTTAGGCACTATGCTACCAGAGCTCCTTAGATAGGTATTAGCTAATGTAATCATAAATAAATATTTGTTGGAAATGGAAGGAAAATTATGTTCATTTCCTCAACTTTAAATGCTTACCTCTCCTAGCTATGCTCAATGGGGTCTTACTTATGGCCAAGAGGATTGAACTCATCTTGCAACTGGCATTTCCAGCTCAGGATGTCTCCACCCACCACAGACCACAGAGATGTCTGGACTTAAGAGAAGAAGGCTGGTTTGTACCCCCATCCTTAGTCTAGCCCCACAGTGTTCTGGGCGAGGCATAACTTGAACACCCCAACTCCCACCAGCAGAAGCAGGGGAACTCCACAGAGGGATGGTGGAAGCAAATGGACTGGCCCACCCCCTAACGCAGATCCTGTGCTGGTGGTGGCGGTGCTACTGCTATTGGTAGCGGCACTAGTGATGGCAGTATTGTTGGTGGTAGTTGTAGTGCTTATAGTAGTGGCTGTAAGTAGGTGGTTGTGGTATTAGTGGTGCTGCTGGTAGTGGTGGTGCTGATGGTGGTAGCAGTGTGGTTGGTGGTGGTACTGTTGGTAGTAGTAGTGCTTACAGTGGTGGCTGTGTTGATGGTAGTGGCAGTACTGGTGCTAGTGCTGGTGGTGATAGTGGTAAGGGCTCTGAAGCTTGGTTCAGAGACCTAATCTAACCATCCTCTCTCCTAGATCAGCCAAATCTCCCCAGTCCCAGCCACCCACAATGTTCTGGATCAGAGCATGATGTAGGGATTTTCCAGGTACCATTTGTGAGCCAGAAAAAGGAGGCCATAATTGGAGTCCACGTATCCCTCCTTGCCCTGTCTAGGAAGGCTCTGAGCCACTGCATCTTGTTGCACCTCAGTTTCCTCATCTGAGAAATGGGAAAGGAAAGAGTGCACACTGGTCCTGAACTTTTTCTTCTGTCTTTAAGAATTTGATGGAATCTGGAGCCCCCCACCCCGTTCAGGAAATGCAGACAGGCACACACAGGTCTATGTGTGATTTGGGGTCCCCAGCTCTTCTCTATGTCCATGGACCCTGGTTCTGCCCCTGGACTGGCTAATTTTAACTCCTCTGCCGGTTCTACTGTCTCAGGAACCCCTGGTCTGGAGCTTAACTCCTGAAGGCCCAAGCTAGGACTGGGCAGCCTGTGCAGGTGGCATTGGGAAGCCATGGCTTGGAAGGGCTACCCAAGTGTGGACTGGTCTTTCACCCTTCCAGCCCCCACCACACAGGTGGCTTGGGCTCCAGGGTCCCAGGAGGGCCCTCTTGGTCTGTGGGAAAGGTGGAGTCAGGTGGTAGAAGCCATGAGCTCAGGGGTGGTTGTGGGGTGGTGATAGCATCTCTGGCTGCTGACGTGGGTGAGGTAAGTTCTTCACACTTGGCCTCCAGTGACTCAGTGGAATCAGGCAAAGAGATTTGTCACCTCACACCCAAGAGGGGGAGGAGAGGGTAGGGTGAGCAAGAGAAGTCCTCCCCCTAGGCCATGTCACTGAGACCCAGATCCTGCTTGCTCTACGTGGAGCCTCAGGTGTGGGTGGGAGTGAAGAACACTGGCCTGGAATCAGGAGATGAGGGTTCCAGTCAAGCTCCACCTCAGTGTTCCCAGCGCATCACACTTTACAAAGCATTTCCACATCCATCATTTTACATGAGCCCAAGAGAACCTGGGAAATAAAGCCTGTTTCTGCTTCAGGAAAAAAAAAAAAAAAACCTTAGGAAGGCTGGGTGACTTAATCAAGGTCCTATGGTGAGGAAGGAGCTGAGTGAGGGTCTGGACTGAGTCCTGGCTCCCAACCCAGTGTACTTTCTCAAACCTCAGCTGTCCCTGCTTCTACCAGCCTGTGGGACCTGGCACAGTCTCCTTCTTCCTCTGGGCCTCAGTTTTCTTGTCTGTGTACAGAAGGCTGGACCAGAGGAGCCCCTGGGGACTTTCTAGGTCTGACCTTCTACAGCTCTCCACTTTCATCACCCCCCCTAAGGCAGCAGGTGGGGAGTTATCACCCCACTGAACAGACAGGGCACGAGTCCAGATAGGGAAGCAACTTGGCCATGGCCTCAGCTCAAGGAAGTGGTAGAGCTGGGATGAGAACTCAGGTCTGCAGACCCCCAGTCACAAAGTTGGGGACCCAGTAGGAGCTGGTTTCTAAGAACAAAGTGATGCTCCCAGAGCAGACAAGATAACAGGGACTTTCAGACCCAGCTGTTTGCCAAGCGTGAGCTCAGGCAGGGTCTGGCGTGGCCAAGTGGTAGGAGGGGACTGACCACTTCCTGCTGGGGCTGGCGCGGTCCCCATGAGGTGGCCCCGGACGAGCCTGGCGGTCATCAGAAACCGACCACTTCCCGGTCTGGGCCGCCTTCCCCTTTCTGAGCCTGGGAGGGAATGGGTGGCGGAGTGAAGTGCTCCTTGTGCTTTGGCCTGGACAATGTCTGGCCTCTTTTCATTTCCCTCGCTTACCATGTCCCTCTCCACAGCCACCAATAGTCGGAAGCTGCTCAGAGCTGCCTACCAGGTCCTCTGTCCACTGCTGAGCAAGTCCATGGCTATGGGTCTTACTTCTTCTAGAGGCTCAAGGACACTTCCCCCTCCTACCCACAGTGTGCCTGGTGCTCCTGGACTCTGCTTCCTGATGGCCAATGATGGCCATTCCCACTGAGGCACAGAGGGGCCACCATTGACTCAGTGTCACCGAGCCAGTAAGGACCCAAGCCAGAATTGGAACTCGGAGACATCTGACTCCAAAGCCTGGGTCCTTTACACATTTACCATTCCCCTGTGCCCATCAGGGGTGGCCTGGCCAGAGGAGGCTTAGACGTGGCTGGCACTGAAATGATCCCACTGTGAGGATGGATTGATGGGCTCTGTGAGAGCAGCGACCACGTCTGTGTCTCCCCTATTCTGTCCCAGAAACCAGCCCAGTGCCTGGCCCACAGCGGGTGTCCAGGACACTTGTGGCAAGATGAAAGGTATGCTAACTGCACCCATCCAATTTCTGACACTCATAAGCACCTACTGTGTACCAGGCCTGGACTCTGGGGACACAGACATGAGGGGACACAGTTCCCGCCCCTGAGAGTAATGGCCATCACCCTTATATAAGGACACTGCTAAAAATGTTTAAATGCTCCTAGAATCCCATGTGGGACACCTTGCTTCCTCCTTTAGTCCTTCTAGCAAGAAAGGCAGAAGGCTTGTGGGATCTCAGAGTGTTAGGCAAGGAGGTAGCAGAATACAGAGATGAAGAACATGGAGCCATACAGACCTAAGCTCAAATCCTACCTCTACCAAATCTACTGAGCAGTCTTGGACAAGGGACTTTCTATGCCTCTTTTTCCTCATCTGTAAAATGGGATAAAACAGTAGAAACTGCCTTCACTGACCTCTATTCAGCCAACTCAAGTCACAGCGTTCTTCCTTCCCAATGAAAGGCCAGCTAGTGACTGCCACAGCAGTCCCAGAACATTCTCGATTGGTCATTTACCACCTTCTGCCATCTAGGCCATTCTCACTGGTGATTTATGTATTTACCAAGAGTCTGTGGTGTCTGTCCCAAACCTGTAGCTGCCTGTTGTGACTGCTAAACCAATGAACCTAGATCACACAAAAAAGGAAACAGAGTTACTGTGTCTTTGCCTAGATTTGAGTTACTTTGCCTAAATTTGCCTAAACAGAGTTACTGTCTCTTTGTCTGAATTGAGTGTCTTGGAAAACCCAATAAAGGTGAGTTGCCAAAGAAAAGAAAAAAAAAAATGTTGAATTTAGGTGTGTGCAAGGTAACTATAAAAGACTGGGGAAAGCTATTGTAAAAATCCACCAAAAACTTGCTTTGAATTAGGTGCAGGTGTGACCTCGGAGAGAGAGAAAAAAAAAACCTTGAGGAAAATTGTTAAAAATCTAGAATCCACCAGAAAGATTTCTGCATTCAGATTCCTTCACAAGCATCTCTAAAGTCTCACTCCACTTTAAAGAAACCCGAATGGGAACCACAAACCTGCTGCACAGGTTTGTTTTATGCAAGAAAAACCAAGTAAGACATCGATCAGAGCCTCGTGCTCTAAGACAGCCTTGGCCCCACTTCAAAAGATCATCTAAGAAATGCACTCACACACGCGTTATGTTTAGTAAAATACTTATTGTGTGTATCACACAATTTCCTGCTTTAAATATTTTTTCTATTAACCAACCACTGGTTTTGCTCTCATTGGATAAGAGGTTTCTTCTATTAATAGTTCTTACCTCATGAGGCGGATGTAAGGACTGAGCAAAGTAATAAATGCAAAGTGTTTGGCATCCTGTCTGGCACCCAGTAAAAGCTGGACAAATATTAGCTGGTACAACTCAAGTCCAAGCCCCCACTTGGCGGATGAGAACACTGAGGCCTCTCCAATGACATATATTTTAGATGTGGCATCCCTGGGTGATGTGAACGGTTACCATAGTCAGCTGCTAACTGAAAGGGTGGCTGTTTGAGTCCACTGGAGATGCCTCCGAATAAAGGCCTAGTGATCCAGCAAATCGGCCAGTGAAAGCCCCACGGAGCACAGAGCTACTCTGACACACGTGGGTTGTCATGAGTTGGAGATGACGCCATGGCAACTGGTCTTTTAAATGCTATCCCAGGGGAATGGTGGAATGTGACAGGAGTCTGGGAGATCCTTGGCAGTGAGTGGAGTCTTCCAGCGTCCCTCAACCAGCTCCTGTGTTTAGGAAATGCAGACACACACATACGCACATTCATGTGTGATTTGGAGGTCCCCAGATCTTCTCCAGGTCCACGGACCCTGGCTTTGCCCCCTGACTTTGGTAATTTCTAACTCCCCTTCCACCCCACTTGGTGGAGGTACATGTGAAATTTATGTAACATGCCAAGTTTGCCTTCTCAGTGGCCCCTCTGTGTTCACGGATCCCGTGTATTTTTCCCTCAAAGAGTTGCATTCATGTCTTTAATTATTTGTTTCCACATCTGTCTCCTCCTCTGGGAGCCCCCGGGGAGCAGGCACCAGGTCTGATTCATCTCATGCCCCCAAGCCCAGCCTAGCTCCTGGCATGGAGCAGGCGCTTCACAAATGTTTGTTGGACAAACGAGCAACTGAATAAAAGTGAACAATTGGGCGCCCCCAGATTTCTCGCTGTCTCCACACCAGACTTTCTGGCTGGGGCTGTGATGAGAAGTCTGGAAGATCCAAACCAGCTGAGCTATCTCCAGAAATCTTGGATTGACAGTCGGGGTCCTGGGCTGGTAGCTGAGGCCCTGTCTGGTGCCTGCCCCTTCCTGCTCCTCTCCTCCTCTGTCCTCCTTTCAGCCTCCTCTTTCTATGGGAGGACTTGATAGGGCAGGGCAGTCCCTGAGAACCTGGTGCTGGGGTGAGGCTCCCCTCTCCAGGGATGAATGGGGCGTGGCTTGGGGCTTTGTCTCCTCTGAGTCACCTCCGTGGTGTGGTGGGGCTGACTCAGAAAGAGAACAAGAAGGAGAACTTAGTCGGTCCTCCTGGTTTCCATGGGTCCCGAGCAGGCGAGGTGGGGCTGGGTAGGTGGGAGGAGGGGAGAAGCCCATCACCCAGGAAGGTGTTAGATTCATACAAACAAGGATCTCTGGGAGCATCAAAACCCAGTGCTTTCTGCTCGAGGACACTGAGCCTGGAAAAGGCATCTGGGTGTGGCAGAGAGAGGGGTCTGGTCCTGTCTTCACCTCCCCTCATCCGTGAACACCATCTCCCTCTCCCTCCTCCAGCCAGGTCCCCACTTCTGTCAGTCCTTTGCCCAAAGGCTACTGGGGACAGAAAGAAAATAATAATGACAAAGAGCTACTGTTGTTTCAGCACCTACAGTGTGCCAGGGACTGGTATATTGTATTGTGTGCATGGTCTTATATGTCCACATAACAGGCTTCTCTGGAAACCCCATTTTGCAGATGAGGAAACTGAATCTCAGAGGGGTGATGACTTGCCTCAGGTCATACTCTGTGTTAATGGGGGAGCCCAGCCCCTGGGTGTGTCTGGCCCCAAAGTCCTCATCTTTGACCACTCCCCTAAAGCTATTGTGTCTTTCACCTGCACCCTCAGATGTTAAAGTGGTGTCCTCTGGGACCTGAGTGGGAGGCTGGCAAGTCAGCCAGGACCACTCTTGACACAAATGTCTGTCTCCCTTGGGAAGCCAACTGCAGCTATCCCAGATCCCACCACTTCTCAGAAGTCCACTGAGCTCCAATCAGACAGCTGTGGGGCATGTCTTTGTTTTGCCTAAATTTTATTGTTAGATAACTTGCATTTTATTTCATTTCCTTTTCTTTAACTTCTCTGTAGCCAATTTTGAAAATACTGGTAAGTACAGAAAAGAAAAGGAAAATTCAGTCCTATCTTCTTCATTAAAAGATTAACAGTTGAGTGTATTTCATTCCTGCATGTATTTTAAACACATCACAGCTCCTATGGGTACCAGGAGCCATGCTTGGTCTTTCTAGTTCTCAGGTTCTTCCTCTCCTCTCACACCCAGGTCTTGCCATGCCACACATTGCTCCCAAGGTGTTGCAAATGTGGGAGAAGGAAGACTCAAGGAAGACAAGGGTTTCATGACCCAGTGACTCAGAGGTGAAACTTTGGAGGGGACAGATCTGGCTTACTGGCTGTGTGTCTGTGAGTGCATCACTTACCATCAGTGAGCCTCAGTATCTCCATCAGCCAAGTGAAAATCACAGCATCTGTAACACAGGATGGGCTTTGAGAATTAAATGAGAAAAATGCAAGCGGTTGACATAAAGTCAGCATTCAATAAAAAGCTTTTGTGCCCTTTGTAGGCTGCCTGGGACCTTCTGCATCAGGGCATTTTTTCCCAGGTGCCCTCAGGGAACAAACTGAACCCTGATCACGGGAGACACCTAATGACAGTTGAGTGATTAAAAACCTGCCTGCCTGACTTGAGGTCAGGGCTTGGAAAACCTTTCACCACCCTGTGGTGTTTCCAGAAGACACAGAATCTGGCCCCAATCATCTTCCTTCCCGCGGGTTGCTAATGTGGGTGTGATTCTCAACCGTAAAACCAAAGCCAACTTCACAACTAAAGACCACCAGCCCATTTCCCTCTTGGTGACAACCACGACCCCTCTGGGTTCTGCCTCAGCTTCCCCACCCCCAGCAGTGATGGGGACAGATTAGGAAAGTCCAGGAAAGTTGGGAACAAGCAGAGGACAGAAGTGGGGCATGCTCAGATGAGTGACATACTAGAGTCCAGGAAGGTGCTAAATGAATGCTTTCTGCAAGAACAAATGAACGGACAAGCAAACTGGGCTTCAAGGGGGGAGGGCTCCCAGGAATCCTGGGAAGAATTTTGGGGAAGAAACCTTCATCTCTCCTGCCTATATTTCAAACCCCAGTGCTCACCACTGAGCCTAGAGTCCCTAAAGACCCAGCAGGCAGGTGAGCAGCAAACCCACATTGCTGACAGTTGCATTCATCCTCAGGCTGCCCTGGGCTCCAACTACCTCATCTCCCATGCAGCACCCTCTTACTCCCTTGGGTAACCCAGCTACTCCTTTTCCTGGGGGAATTTGCATCTTCAAAAAGTGCAGAGGAGCTGGAGCTGGCTCCTACTAGCTTGTAAGAGCTGATTGTTTAAACTTTCAGGAGTTGTGAGAACCTATCTGTAGATTAGGAGCTCTGATAGCATAGTGCCTAAGGCATTTGACTGCTAACCAGAAGGCTGGTGGTTCAAATCCACCAGCCACTCCTCAGAAGGAAGGTTGGACAATCTACTTCCGTAGAGATACCACCTCGGAAACCCAAGGAGGGGTTGCTATGAGTCAGATCTAATTCCGTGGCAGTGAGTTATCAGTAGATTGGGTACAAATATGAATTTCTTCCAGTAAGATGGCCAGGTAGCTGTCTTCCAAATTTCTTGGCATAGATGAGTGAGTACCTCCAGAGCAGCATCCATTTGTGGAAACATCTCAATGGGTATTCTGTCAATTCCTGGAGCCTGGTTTTTCACCAGTTCCTTCAGTACAGCTTTGACTTCTTCCTTCAATACCATTGGCTCTTGATCATATGCCACCTACTGAAATAGATGAACATAAATCAGTTTTTTTTGGTACAGTGACTCTGTATTTCTTCCATCTTCTTTTCATGTTTCCTGCATCACTCAATGTTTTGCCCATAGAAACTTTCAATATCATAACTCGAGGCTTGAATTTTTTCTTCAGTTCTTTCAGCTTGAGAAATGCCGAGCGTGTTCTTCCCTTCTGGTTTTCAAACTTCAGGTCTTTGCACATTTCATTATAATAATTGACTTTGTCTTCTCGAGCTGCTCTTTGAAATCTTCTGTTCAGCTCTTTAATCTTGTCATTTCTTCCATTTGCTTCAGCTACTCTCCATTCAAGAGCAAGTTTCAGTGGAAATTATTGAACAATATCATTAATATCACATGCAAGTAAAATTTTACTGAAGATAATTCAAAAATGGATGCAGCAGCATATTGATAGAGAACTTCCAGAAATGCAAGCTGGATTCAGAAGAGGATGTGGAATGAGGGATATCATTGCTGATGCCAGATGGATCTTGGTTGAAAGCAAGGAATACCAGAAAGATGTTTACTTGTGTTTTATTGACTATGCAAAAGCTAGTCTATGCAATTGTGTGGATCATAACAAATTATGGATAACATTGAGAAGAATGGGAATTCCATAACACTTAACTGTGCTCATAAGGAACCTGTACAAAGACCAGGAAGCTGTTATTTGAACAGAACAAGGGTATACTACATGGTTTAAAATCAGGAAGGGAATGTGTCAGGTTGCATCCTTTCACCACACTTATTCAATCTGTATGCTGAGAACATAATCTGAGAAGCTGGACTGTATGAAGAAGAACATGGCATCAGGATTGGTGGAAGATTTATTAACAACCTGAGATATGCAGACTACACAACTTTGCTTGCTGAAAGTGAGGATGAGTTGAAACACTTACCAATGAAGAATAAAGACTACAGTATGCAGAATGGATTACACCTCAACATAAAGAAAATTAAAATCCTCACAACTGGACCAATAAGCAGCATCATGATAAATGGAGAAAAGATTGAAATTGTCAAAGATATCATATTACTTGGTTCCACAATCAACACCAATGGAACCAGCAGTCAAGAAATCAGATGACATATTGCACTGAGCAAATCTGCTGCAAAAGACCTCTTTAAAGTGCTGAAGAACAAAGATGTCTCTTTGAAGACTAAGGTGCACCTAACCCAAGCCATGATATTTTCAATCACCTCATATGGATGTGAAAGCTGGGCAGTGAATAAGTAAGGCTGAAGAAGAGTTGATGCTTTTGAGTTGTGGTGCTGGCAAAGAGTACTGAAAGTACCATGGACTGCCAGAAGAACTAACAACTCTGTCCTGGAAGAAGTGCAGCCAGAATGCTACTTGGAAGTGAGAATGACCACCTACTTTGGTCATGTTGTCAAAAGGGGCCATTCCTCGGAGAAGGATATCATGCTGGTAAAGTGAAGGGTCAACAAAAAAGGGGAAGGCCCTCTACAAGATGGACTGACACAGTGGCTGCAACAATGGGCTCAGGTATAGCAAGGATTGTGAGGCTGGCACAGGGCTGGGCAGTGTTTTGTTCTGTTGTACATAGGTTGCTATGAGTCAGAGACGACTCGACAGCACCTAACAACAACAACAACATGAGTAGATTGAAATCAGCCATAGTAGGAGTATTTACACCACGGAAATAGGCAAATGCTATAAATTATTACATGTCTCCCTGCTCCCTGTCTAATGGTTGTTAAACATTGACTGCGGCTCCACTGGCTATCTTTGATTCAAAAAGATGGCTCGCTCATAATGGGGTAGACTTTTTGACATTGAGGGCACCTCTTGTAGGCAACCACCTACTCCTGAGGATAAAGCCCCCTCAGGGTATGTGTCAAAGCACAGAGTCTAGCCAGCAGATCCCCAGGCCCTAGCTGAAGTAGCCCTGAAGAAGGAACACAGAAAGTGGAGCAAGCAGTGTGACTGGGGGCTCTGTGTGCTCTGCACTGTACAGCCCTGGGCCAGTGGTTAGGCTCTCTCCCCTCGACTACATGGAGTTGAGCTAAAGACCTTCTGCAGGTCCCCCTGCACAATTGTGAGTGTCAGAGGGAAGTGGGGGGTCCACTTCCCCACTTCCCTCAGCCAGGCACTCCACAGGGAAGCGCTGAGAACATTTGGACTTAGAAGGCGGGTTGACATCAACCAGGAAGGAAGAGGAAAATTTAAAACAGTAATAATGATAAGATAATAACTTCCATCTGCTAAGCATCACGAGCAAGAAACTTTTTTCTAATTATCTCATTTAATCCTTACTATGACCCCCAGCCGCTCTGGTAGCATAGTGCCTAAGGCACTTGACTGCTAACCAGAAGGCTGGCGGTTCAAACCCACCAGCCACTCCTCAGAAGGAAGGTTGGGCAATCCTACTTCCGTAGTGATACTGCCTCGGAAACCCAAGGAGGGGTCGCTATGAGTCGGGGCCGACTCGACGGCAAATAACAACAACAACAACATGACCCCAGCCACTCCACGGAAGGAAGACTGGGCAATCTACTTCCATAAAGATTTACTGCCTTGGAAATTCAAAGGGGGTTGCTATGAGTCAGAACTGACTCGATGGCAGTGAGTTGGGTTTTTTTGTTTTTGGTTTTGGTTTTGGTTTTGGTTTGACCACCCCTCTTGGAGGGCAGGCGTTACGGATCATGGAGTCTGGAGTCAAACAGTTGGGGTTCAGGTTCAGACCCCACCACACATCAGCAAGTCACTGCCTCTCCAAACCTCACTCCCCTGTCTCATGTGAGGAGTGATGAAGTAGACCCTCCTACTGCAGAGGGTGGTTGGAGGTGTCTGTGAGGGGACCACATGGAACAAAACCTAGCACTGAGCAGGGGCTCAAATCACATGATTATTAGGATTATTGATGCAGAGATAGAGGCTCAGAGAGGCAAAGTCACTTGTCCAAGGCCACACAGAAAATAATTGGGAGAGCCTGAATTTGATCTTAGATATAACGGACTTAAAACCCCACTCCTGCTCCAATAGCCTTTGTCTCAGCCTTTCTTGTTCCTTCAGGAAGACGAAGTATTTAAAACTAGACTCTGGAACAGGAAGAGCCCTTAGACATATCTTGTCCAACTCACTCATTTTAGAAGACCAGAGAGGAGAAGGAATTTGCTGAAGATCACATAGCCAGTTTGTGGCCCAGCCAAGACTGAACCCTCAGTGGGCAGACTCTCAGGCTAGTACTTCCTGTCCTCCCCCAACCCATGCCTCTTTGGAACCTGGCAAGGGGGCCAGTCCTTTTCTGGCCCCTTGTCCCACCCTCACCTTCCATGGGGTCCAGGAATTATGGTGACAATCCAGTGCAAACCACAGAGGAAATTTTTTGCTTGGGCTGGATTGGAATTGGGTCAGAGGCCCAGGTGAGACATTGCTGGTCAAATGCAAAGCATGGGGGGTGGGTAAATTGGGTTGCAGGTGACATTTCATTACAGTCTTAGGATACCCTTAGGGGATGACTTTGAGTCAGATGAGCTTCTGAGCTGATCATGGAGGCTCCTGGGCTGTCTGACCTGACCAGCCCAGATCCTCAGTGAGCCAGGCCTTGGGTCAGCTCAGCCAGCCTGGCCTCTGAGCAGAGCTGATTGTTGGGTGAGGAAATGGGAGCCCAGCCTCCCCTGCTGGCTCCACCCAAACTTGCCCCTGTGACCCTGAACAGGTCTCTTTGGTTCTCACCGATGCTTGGCTCCCCACCATCTCAGAATCCTCCCCAGATTTCCCTTCTGGATTCACAGAACTGTTCTCAGAGGCACCTCTGCATCTGAAAGACACAGCACTAAGGAGAAGAGCTAGGTTCCCCGTGTTTCCAGCAGATGGGGCACCCCTGGTTCTGGTCCATCCATCTTCAGGGCTGCCATGAGGATGCATTGAGCTCTGAGCATAAATCTTTGCTCTGCAAAGTGTAAAGGGCTGGAAGAGAACAGGAAATGGTTCCCTTAAGTTGAAACCTCCTGGAGGACAACTGCTGTCCCTGCCCAGGCATAATAAAGCATTGGCACCCAGGCCGGGGCTGGGCTAGGCTGGGCTCCAGCCCAACAGCCTCCCCAGGGCTTTCTTGGAGGATGCTTAGGTGGCAGCTAGCAGTGCCTTGAGTCCCTGCAATAAGTGTGCTTGGGATCCTTGCAGTGGGCTGTGCCTGGAGTTCCTGGGGCTGTCAAGTCTGAGCCATAGGTCAAGGCTTGGGTTGGAGCCAGAATCAGATCTGGCAAGGCACAGGTCTGAGCAGTCCCAGATAAACTTCTGGGGCCCTCCGCAGATCTTTTTTATTTTTGTGGTGGTACTCTGAGATATCAGGGCAGTGAACTACAAGTTAGGACTTGTGGATTCCAGCGCCTTCTCTGGTGTGGCCTCGCTAGGGGGCCTTGGACAAGTCCCTTGCCCTTGCTAGACCTCAGCCTTCCCGTCTGTATAGTGGGGAGACACCAGGGAAGAAAGTGGGAAAGAACAGAGCCTGGGCCTTGAGTCTTTAGTGCTTTCTGCTGTGAGGCAGGCATGTGGCCTCAGAGGAGACGGCTCTTCCTGTGTCTGAGTGCTTCAGCAAGGAGGGGGCTGGGGCAGAGGGGGCTCACCTCCACTCCCACCATGGCTGAGCTCTCCACCCTGCATGAAGCAAAGCTCCCCTCCCCACCCTCCCCTGCGTCCTGTATGACCTTGGCGACATCACTCTACACTTCTGGCCTCTGAGGGAGCAGAGCAGCAAAGGAGCTGTGAGGAGCAGCCTGGCCTGCCCGCCCACTCCCTCCCCTTGGCCACCTGTCCTCTCTCTCATTTGGCACCAGTGAGCTGGGAGGGCCTTAGGGGATGGTCAAGGCCAAGTGTCTCTTTTCACAGATGAGAAAACTGAGGCTCCAAAAGGAAAGAGTCCTCCCCAGGACCAGCCACCTCTATTCAGGCCTTGTTTCTCTTGCAGCCACCCCTTCCCATACGCCTTTACTCTTCTTCCAGGAGTACTGAGTGATGCAATAGTGCTCACCCCAGCACTGCAGGCTTTGACTGGGCCTTTGGATTCCTGCTCCCTGGCTTCCAAGTTCCCAGATGTCTCTGAGCCACCGTGGCTCTGTGAATTGTGGATAGCAGCAGGCCCTGCCTAAGGGTGAGCACTGGAGGAAGGCAAGAGAGCATTAGAAGCACTTTATGGCTGTGCCTAAGATGACCCTTATCCTCCCTACACTCTAGGGCCTTGGCAGTGGCCTCACTTGGTGTCTCCCTGCCCATGCTGGACAGGGCTGCATCTTCTGGCTTACTCTTTCCTGTGTGTCAATGTCAATTATGCCTCCCAGGGCTGCAGCTGCCCCTTGCTAGATCTCCAAGGTGGCCAGGACAGTCCCAGGAAGGAGACAGAGGCATCTAAAGTGAGCATTCCCAGGGACACTGAGAGCATTTGATGCCAGAGCGAGCACTTTTGTCTGTGGTCAGCCACACTACTCCACACGTTGTTGCTTTGGTCCTCTGAACGATTCTCACCTGGTGTGGTTGCTGATCTGACCTCTTCTATGACCATCTGTCCTTTCCACCCCTTGCTCCCTGCTGGTCTGGCCACACTCACTGACCACTGCACTGTGCATGGCTGGTGCTACTATGCCCCTTCCACAGGCAAAAAGGGTGGTGCCTTTGCTGGAATAGCTGCACCCTACACTGGCACGGGTGCTGGAAGCCTGCCCATGTGTGGTAAAGATGTATGTCAACTTGGCTGGGCCTGGTTGAATGGCTGGGATGTAGTATTCCCCATGATGAGACTGGTAATCAACTCCATGGTGGAATCTATTGTAAGCAACTGAGTAGCTGCCTTAGGGATGTGGTCTGCTTCCTGAATATAAGAAGAAGCCTTGGGAATGGTTTCTAGCTTTTTGGCATACTTGAACTCTGCATGTAGCTGAGTCTTCATTCAGTAGCCTGCCATGCTCTGCCAATCTTGGGACTTTCAATGGACTTGAATTAATGGCCTGCCATGTTGTTTGGTAACATTGGGACTGTGCCTTTTTACTTGTTGACCTTCAGTTTGTCAGCCTCAGCAGCCAGCTGCTGTCTGAGTGAAGAAAGCCTCCAGCTTCAGTGGGCTGGGAGCAGGAGGCAGAACTGAAGCCTGAGGTTGAGGGGCTTTCACTCAGCCCCTAGAGCCTGGCACTTTGAACTTGGACTTCTAGCCTCCCAAACTGTAAGAGAATAAACTTCTATTTGGTAAAGCATCCCATTTGTGGTATTTCTGTTAGAGTGGCACTAGGTAACCAGAACCCCATGGTCTGCTGCGCTGGCCTCTGCTGCCGCTCCAGCTCCCAAGGCCCACTGGATAGCCTCTGTCCCTGGATACAGGGCTAAGGCCACACCTTCTGTTCTAAAGGCAGTCCCCAAGGGATTGCCTTCACCAGACAGTAACTGCTGCTCCTTCAACCCAGAGCAGCCCAGCCCTGCTCTCAGCTCCATCACTCCGGGGCACTGGCTTCTCTCAGACCTAGAGACCCAAGGACTGCTCTACTCTTCGCTAGAACCTCCCTCTCACCCCACCCTACCCCTGTAGTGAGACATCCCACCCAGGCCCTGATGAGTGTTCCTTTCTCATCAGGGAGCACTCTTACTCCCATGATCCTCCAGGGCCATGAGCAAATAACCAGGACTCCCCACATCCATGACTTGGGGGGGGGGGGTTTGGCGTCCTGCCATCCTGGGATAGCAGGTCTTCTACATGCTCCTTCTGGGACCCTCCCATCTCCTCCAAACCCTTATCCAAGGCCTGCTTTCCCCAGAGGTCACCTAAGAGGTTTCTGCATTATGACAGAGAAGTTTCTAGAAACCTTGCCTGGTGATGGCTGCTCCACACTGCTCCCCAGCCACTGTCCATGCTGCCTTCACGGCATTTGTTCGATCCTTGAGAACTTACTGCGTGCAGGTGCTGTCCTTCTCCTGGGAACACAGCGATGAAGGAGCCAGATCCATCTGGATGGGGACTGAGGCAGAAAACTGCACAAAGCATGACTTACTGCTGCTGCGATAAGTACGCAGAGAGGCGGTGTGTGCCCTGAGAGCATCCAACAGAGCCAATCTTGGAAGCTTCCCAGGATGAAGTGACCCTTAGCTGAGATCTGAAGATTGAGGGAGATAGAGTCAGGCAAGTACCAAGCCATTGGGACAGGACAGCATAGAGGTTAATGGTTCAGACTCTGGTATCACATGCCACGGGTTCAAATCTCACCCTGCCACTATGAGATAATGTGCAAGATACTTGACCCCACCCCTTGCCTCAGTTTTTCACTTGGAAAACTAGTAAATAATACTAGTGATCACTTCATAGATTTGTTGTGCGGATTAAAGGAGATCATTCATGTAAAGTGCAAAAACTAGGCACCCTATAAAAGTTAGCAATGCTTATGAGGCACAGATCCCACATACTGTGTACATGTTCTGCAATTGATCCTCACACTGTTCTGCCAGCTTGGATTCATTGCCCTATTTTACAGGTAAAAAGACTGAGGGTCAGTGGGTCAAGTCCCAAAGATGGAGATTGATTGAGGTTTTGGGGAAATCAGGGGAGGCTTCTCGGAGGATGTGGTGGCTGAGGCAAGCTTTGGTCACCTTCCCAGTCAGGCAGCCCCCACCCTGAGCAGAGTGACTTAGTCCATGTTGCACAGTTGGTCCTGGGCTCCCAGGGTCTGGCAATGGCACAAAAGGATCACTTTGCACACTCCCCAAGCCTTCCAAGAGTCACAGAGAGGGAAGGCCCCCTGAGGCCCGGGTTCTCAGGCCACAGAGCCTTGAGTGAGCATCAAACAACACAAAGGCTTTTCTCACTCTGGATGAGTCACCAGACTCGAGAGCAAGCAGACGCTGGTCCCTTTGCCGAAGAAGATGAAACCACACATCTGAAGAAGTTTCCCACGGCCACCCGTTTGCTTTAAATAGCTGCAGAGAGAAGTGGAGGAGGGAGGGAAGGGGGGAGGGCAGGGTTCTCCTCACCAGGCCCTGGCTCAGGTCTCTACCCCTCACCCAGGCCCCTGACCTAGGATCCCTCTTGAGGCTGGTAGTCTGTGTTGAGGCTGCTTATTGATGGGCATCCAGGCCTCACAGGCAGCAAGGGAAACCAGCAGAGGTCCAGAGCCCGTGGAGGTCCAGAAGACATCAGACAGAGACAGATTGCTAGAGACAGATCCAGCTATGCAGCCGGGTGGGGATGTAAGCCCGGGAAGGGGAAGTTAACCTCACTCTGCACCCCGGCGCAGCCTCCAGGCCCCCAGCCACGCTTCCTTGTAGGTCACCTGACCCCCCTCAGCTCACTGGCTGGCCCCCCTGCCCGCCTGGGTTCGTGACTGAGCCCTGGGCGGCGTTTCCGGAGGCAGGCCAGGAGCCAGGGCTGCTGACGCACTTGCCGCCCCCCCAGTAGGGCCGGGTGCAAAGAAAGAGCCCCCCATCCCCCTTTCCCGTAAATGAGCTCACCCACCTGGTCCTACCAGGGATTCTAAGAAGTGGCTGGAAGCCTGAGCACCTGCTCCCCACCCACTGTCTATGCCATCCTACAGCAGGGTAGAGGACAGGAGAGTTGCTGGGGTCCTCGTTTCTCTCCAGCTCAGCCCTCAGGACCAGACTGGGGTTCAGAGGTGCTACAAGGTCTGTCAAGGTTCCTCCCTGTCTTAGTTATCTAGTGCTGCTATGACTGAAATACGCAAGTGGATGGCTTATACAAACAGAAACCCATGTTCTCACAATTTGGTGTTGTTACGTGCCGTCGAGTCAGACCCGACTCATAGCGACCCCTCCTTGGGTTTCTGAGGCAGTATCTCTACAGAAGTAGATTGCCCAACTGTCCTTCCAAGGAGTGGCTGGTGGGTTTGAACCGCCAGCCTTCTGGTTAGCAGTCAAGTGCCTTAGGCACTACGCTACCAGAGCTCCTTCTCATAATTCAGGAGGCCAGAAGTCTGAAATCAGGGCACCAGCTCTAGGGCAAAGCTTTCTCTCTCTGTTGGCTCTGGTCACTGCACCTGAGCTTTTGCTCCTGGGCAGATCTTCATGTGTTTTGACATCTCTCTTCCACCTTCTGTGCTTCTCTGGGTTGTTTACTCTTTTATATCTCAAAAGAGATTGACTTAAGATACACTGATCCTGCCTCATTAACATAACAAAGACAACCCATCTCCTAAATGGGAGTATAACCCCAGGCATAGAGGTTAGGACACAATTCAACTTATAACACTCCTTAGATGCCAATGGACCCACTTCGTGTCCAGGTTGTGAGCACTGTTCAGCTTTGGTGTCTCGATGGCCAGGACCCATTTCTCAGAGGGTAAAATGAGGTAATCCCAGAGATGGCCTGGGAATTGTTCTGGTTCTCTGCCAGGGTTCCCTGCAAGACTAGGAGTAAGTTCCCCTGCCAGGTGTTCTGGCAGCCCTTGGGGGCCATCACTGGTTTACTATAAGTCTGCTTTTAGAAAACATATGTGCCAAGGCCCAGAGAGGGCAGTGACTTGCCCAAGGGCACACACAGCAAGCCAATGGAGATCCAGATGTACCTCCATGTGGGCTTGCAACCCTGGCTAGCTCCACCAGTATCACCATCAAACCCCATCTCTCCTCATTAGGTGGAGGGACATGGGAGTAAATAAGACAGCATTCCTCTGGGGAGTCAGAAAAACACCATTTAGCAGAATCCAGAGCCTGAGGCCAGGGCTTCTCAGTGCTGGCTTCTCATCTAGTTCTCTGGGCTCTGAAAAACATACAGGTTCTAGGGCTTCAGCCCTGAGATAATGATTCAGCCCACTGGGATGGGGCCCAGGAATCTGTATTTTAGAAGGTTCTTCATGTTTGTCTGATGAGTTGAGAAGCACGAGAACAGACTTGTGAGGGACTTGTATTGATGGCATTTTATAAGGCCTCTGCCAACATATGGGACTCACACCAAAGAGGCTTTCAGAAATAATGACTTCCTGAGGGAGGGATGGAATGAATGATGTCCCCCCTCCTCAAGCTCTCTGCTATCCTTGCCTCCAAGTCCACATCAGCTGGCCAGGTGACTGGCCCTGCTGTAAACAGCCCTCTCTGGTCTATACCCATTGCCCACTGTCGCTGCACCCTCCCTGATGCCTCCCCTGCTCTGCCTGGTGGTGTTTCCGGCTGCAGGTCTGGGGATAAGGAGAGGGCCTCTTGCCTTATCTGTGCAGAGACTACAAAGCAGGGAAAGGTGAGTGTTGGTGCCTGCAGGCTTTCCAACCTTGCCTGCCTTCATCCTGGCATCCAAGGGATTTGGTTCTCTCAGGCTTGGCAGCTCCTGGCAGCATTTCTAGGTAATTTGGGAGGACAGGTTGGGTTAGCTCTGGATTGGGGAACTGAGCCTGGAGCAAATGAGACTGGCTGGGACCCGGGAGCAGACCAAATTGCTGCTTGTCCTATCTGTGAGTGCCCAGGCCAGGCTCAGTAAGGACTTGTTGACTGATTTTGGGGCAGGACGGCTGGAATCCTGGGGGAGCAGGAGGAGCCAGCCCTGGGCCCTTGCCCATCCCAGGCCCCAGGCACTGCAGTTCCCTTCCCCATCTCTGGCCCTGAGGGCCAAGAGGGTCCGGATGCTGCACACAGTGCCTAGCTCTGCTGCCTAACAAGGCAGCCACTTACCTTCTCAGAGATGCCATGTTCTCTTCTGTATAACAGGCTGAATAATTTCTTCCAGCAGGGGTATAGGGAGTGGGAAGAGAAAAGACATCAAGTAGGAGTGGAGTGTCAGCTGAAGAACATGGAAGATGAATTCCTAAAACCTCTGGTACACCTCCTGGAAACCTGGGTTTCCTTCTGTTGTTGTTGTTAGGCGCCATCAAGTCAGTTCCAACTCACAGCAACCCTGTGTACAACAGAATGAAACATTGTCCAGTTCTGTACCATCCTCACAATCCTTGCTATGTTGGAACCCATTGTTGCAGCCACTGTGTCAGTCCGTCTCATTGACTCTTCCCCTTTTTCCACTAACCCTTTGGTCTACCAAGAGTGATATCCTGCTCAAGGGACTGGTCCCTCCTGGTAACATGTCCAAAGTATGTGAGATGAAATCTCAACATCCTCGCTTCTAAGGAGCATCCTGGGTGTACTTCTTCCGAGACAGATTGGTTCATTCTTCTGGCAGTCTATGTATTTAATATCCTTTGACAACATCATAATTCAAATGCATCAATTCTTCTTTGGTCTTCCTTATCTAGTTTCACATGCATATGAGGCTATTGGAAATACCATGGCTGGAGTCAGGCACGCCTCAGTCCTTAAAGTGACATCTTTGCTTTTTAATACTGTAAAGAGGTCTTTTGCAGCAGATTTGCCCAATGCAATATGTCATTTGATTTCTTCCATGGGCTTTGATTGTGGATCCAAGTAAAATGAAATCCTTGACAGCTTCAATCTTTTCTCCATTTATCATAATGTTGCTTATTGATCCAGCTGTGAGGATTTTTGTTTTCTTTATGTTGAGGTGTAATCCATATTGAAGTTGTAGTGTTTGATCTTTATCAGTAAGTACTTCAAGTCTTCTTCTCTTTCTCAGCAAGCAAAGTTATGTCATCTGCATATCTCAGGTTGTTAAGAGTTTTCTTCCAATTCTGATGCCACATTCTTCTTCATACAGTCCATCTTCTTGGATTATTTGCTCAGTATACAGATTGAATAAGTATGGTGAAAGGATACAACCCTGGTGCACACCTTTCCTGATTTTAAACCATGCAGTATCCCCTTGTTCTGTTCAAATGATCTCCCCTTAGTCTATGTACTGATTCCTCATGAGCACCATTAAGTGTTCTGGAAGTCCCATTCTTTGCAATGTCATCCATAATTTGTTGTGATCCACACAGCCAAATGCCTTTGCATTGTCAATAAAGCAGAAGTAAACATCTTTCTGGTATCCTCTGCTTTCAGGCAAGATCCACCTGACATCAGTAATGGTATCCTTCATTCCATGACCTCTTCTGAATCTGGCTTGGATTTCTGGCAACTATCTGTCAGTGTAATACTGCAACCATTTTTTAATTACCTTCAGCAAAATTTTACTTGTATATAATATTAATGATATTGTTCGATAATTTCCACATTCTGTGGGATCACCTTTCTTTGAAATGGGCACAAATATTGATCTCTTCCAGTCGGTTGGCCAGGTAACTGTCTTCCAAATTTCATGTTATAGGCGAGTGAGCACCTCCAGTGCTGCATCCATTTGTTGGAGCATCTCATTTGATAGTTCATCAAGTCCTGGAGGCTTGTTTCTCACCAATGCTTTCAGTGCAGTTTGAATTTCTTCCTTCAATACCATTGGTTCTTGATCATGTGTGACCTCCTGAAAAGGCAGAATGGCAACCAGTTTTGTTTTTTTTCTTTTAACTTTTTATTGTGATTTGAGTGAAAGTGTACAGAGCAGACTGGTTTTCCATTCAACTGTTCATATACATTTTGTTCCATGACATTGATTGCAGTTCCCACTATGTAACAACACTTTTCCCACTTCCTGCCTGTGGTTACCATTTCTATTGGGCCTTCTTTCCTATCCATTCTTGCCTTCTGAGCTTTATCCCTGGGCAATTTCTGTCCTTTTGATCTGGTTGGATGCATCCTTCCCTGGTGTTATTGTTTACTGCATGGGCTTGTCTATTATTTGGCTGAAAGTTGATCCCCAGGGGTAAGCTCAGTTGCAGGCTTGAAGGGTGACTAAGGGCCATAGTCTCAGGGGTTCCACCTCTCTCCATCAGACTGCTCAATTCTTTTTGGTACAATGACTCTGTGTATTCCTTTAATCTTCTTTTAATGCTTCCTACATCACTGAACATTTTCCCCATAAAATCTTTCAATATTGCAGCTCAAGGCTTGAAATTTTTCCTTAGTTCTTTCAGCTTGAGAAATGCTGAGCATGTTCTTCCCTTTTGTTTTCTAACGCTAGGTCTTTGCACAGTTCATTATAATACTTTACTTTCTCCTTTCGAACTGCCCTTTGACATCTGTTCAGCTCTTTTACTTTATCATTTCTTCCATTCACTTTAGCTACTCTACATTCAAGAGTAAGTTTCAGAGTCTATTCTGACATCCTTTTTTTTTTTCCTTTTAATCATCTTATCTTTTCTTTATGTATGATGTTCTTGATGTCATCCCACAACTCATCTGATCTCCAGTCATGAGTGTTCAATGCATGAAACTTATTCTTGAATGGTCTCTAAATTCAGGTAGGATATACACAAGGTCTTATTTTGGCTCTCAAAAAAAAAAAACCAACTCACTGCCATCATGTCGATTCCGACTCATAACAACCCACTTTGGGTTTTCCAAGGTGGTAAATCTTTACAGAAGTAGATTGTCCAGTCTTTGCCTCTCATGGCCTTGTTTTAATTTTCTTCAGCTTCAACTTGAACTTCCATATGAGTGACTGATGGTCTGTTCCACAGTCAGGTCCTGGCCTTGTTCTGATTGATGATATTGAGTTTCCCCATCATCTCCTTCCACATATGTAGTAGTTTGATTCCTGTGTGAGGTACACATGTATAGTCACCACTGATGTTGTTGAAAAAATGAATAAACCATTGGTCTTGCAAAATTCTATCATGCAATCTCCAGTGTTGTTTCTATCAACCAGGCCATATTTTCCAATTACCATACTTTCTTCTTTGTTTACAACTTTCACATTCCAATCACTGTAATTATCAAAATACATCTTGATTGCATATTTGATCAATTTCAGTCTGCAGAAGTTGGTAAAAGTCTTCAGTTTCTTCTTCTTTGGCATTAGTGGTTGGTTTGTAAATTTGCTCCAAAGAAGAAAGATTGGGCATTCTACTTCCATAGTGATACTGCCTCGGAAACCCAAGGAGGGGTCGCTGTGAGTCAAGTCCAACGCAATGGCACATAACAACAACAACAACAACATGTAAATTTGAATAATAGTCATAGTAATTGGCCTTCCTTGTAGGCATATCCTACCACTGACAGTATTGTACTTCAGGATAGATATTGAAAGGTTCTTTATAACAATGAATGTGATGCCATTCCTTTTCAATTTGTCATTCTTAGCATAGTAGATCATAGGCACTCTAGTAGTGCAGTGGTTAAGGCATTTGGCTGCTAACCAAAAAGTTGGTGATTTTAACTCATCAGTCACTCTGCAGGAGAAAAATGAGGCAGTCTGCTTCCATAAAGATTTACTGCCTTGGAAACCCTATGGGGCAGTTCTCCTCTGTCCTATAGGGTCTTTATGAGTTGGAATCAACTTGATGGCAGTGGGTTTAGCATAGTAGACCACATGTTTTCTGATTCAAAATGGCCAATATCAGCCCATTTCAGTTCACTAACGCCTAGCATATCGATCTTTATGTGTACCATTTCATTTCTGATGACTTGCAATTTCCCTAGATTCACACTTTGCACATTCCATGTTCAAATTATTAATGAATGTTTGCAGCTGTTTATTCTCATTTTGAGTCATGCCACATCAACAAATGAAGATCCTGAAAGCTTTACTCCATCCACGTCTTTAACGTCAACTCTACTTTGAGGAGGCAGCTCTTCTCAAGTCGTGCTTTGAGTGCCTTCTAACCCGAGGGGCTTATCTGCTGGCACAGTATCAGACAGTGTTCTGCTGCTATTCATAAGATTTTCATTAGCCATTTTTTTTTTTTTTTTCAGAAGTAGATTTCCAGGTCTTCTTTCCTTGTCTGTCTTAGTCTGGAAGCTCCACTAAAACCTGTCCACCATGGATGACCCTGTTGGTATTTGAAATATCAATGGCATAGCTTCCAGCCTCACAGCAATACACAAGACACCACAGTGCAACAGGCTGACAGACATGTGGTGGAGGTTTCTCTCTAAAGCCCCCCAAATGCCCTGGATGCCTCCTGGAACCCCTCAACGTTCCACAGAGGCCAGTTTGAGAACTACCAATCTAGGTCTCACTGTACAGGAAGGTTGAAGTACTTAGAACTGTCTCAGACAGCAGTCTCCACCTCAGCGGCTTCATCCTTCTCCTCTCGGGCCGTTTGTCCAGTTTCACAGCTGGGCTAATGGGAGCAGCCTAGACCCCTTAGCAGGCTCCAAAATGCCCCTCCAGGCAGGACATGTCCCCAGAGCCTCTCCAGCCTATGTGAGGGTGTGGGCTTTACACATACTCAGAGGTCAACCTGAGGAAGCAGAGACCGCTGTCCCAAACTCCACTGAGTGGACAGCCCAGGCAGGGAGTGAAGCTAACCTGGACTCAGTCCCAGCCTGGCCATTCCCTGATCCTAGAGGGTGGTTGTGAGGTTTAAAAGGTCATGTGGATGTGTGAGAAACAATTATTTAAACAAATTTATCTGTTTATGCTTTATAATTAGAATGTGAGTTCTGACTGCTAAAAGAACTAACAGATCTGTCCTGGAGGAAGTACAACCAGGATGCTCCTTGGAAGCAAGAATGGCCAGACTTTGTCTCACCTATTTTGGTCATGTTGTAAGAAGGGACCATTCCCTGGAGAAGGATGTCATGCTTGGTAGGGTGGAGGGTCAACGAAAGAGGGGGAGACCTTCAACGAGATGGATTGATACGGTGGCTGCGATGATGGGCTCAAGTATAGCAGGGATTGTGGGGCTGGCATGGGATCAGGCAGTGTTTCGTTCTGCTGTGCATGGGGTCGCTATGAGTCGGAAATGACTCGACGGCACTTAACAACAACAACATCTGTTTATGCTTTCTAATTAGAATGTGAGTTCCAGGGTATCTGTCTTGTGTCTAGGGCCTGACACAGTGCCTGACACTTAATAGATGCTTAATTTGTGTTTGTGGAGTGAATAAATGGGGAGAGAGAGCTGTCCTCTCTGAACCTGTGCTCTAGAAAGTTTCTTCATCCTTGTTCAGCATGAGTGTGTGCAAATGTGTGCATGCATATGTATGTGGGTGTGCACATGTGTGTGAGAGCATGTGTTTCCATGCACATACACTCCTGAGGGTTTGTGTGTGCATGTATGCACATGTGCACATGTGCATGCGTGTATGAGAAAGAATATCTGTGTATACACATGTGTAGGTGTGCATGTGTGAGTGAGAGTGTGCTTCAGTGTGTACACACTCCTGTCTGCCCCTCAATGTGGAAATGTCTTTCTGCACATGGGTTTGTATGGGTCTGTGTGTTGCATATGGGCCCAGTGTGTGAGTCTCACTCTGTGTGCCTGTGGGTGCCACTCCTCAAGTGCCCAGGCCTTCACTAGACATATGCCTGGGGTTGGGTGCTCATTCTTGTATATGAGGGCGTAGGAGGTTTCTCCCTGCTCTCTTAACCTCCCCTCAGGGGTTCCAAGCCATGGGCCCACCTGGGAGAGCCAGACTATGCAAAGCAGAGGCCAGGCCTGGGGAAGCCCCTGGCAGTGTGGCCCCTGGGGACTGGTTCAGGCTAGAGTGAGAGTGGTGAGCTCCCCAGGCCCTCCTCCTTGGGTAGCCCCTATTCAGGAAAGTAGCCTACTCTTCCAAAGGCTCAAGACCCTCCTTACCATGGCTGGACCTAGATTTCCCTGTTTCGTCTTCTCCTTCCCCTCATTGCTCTCTGCCTCTGGAGTCAACACCACGTCTGCTGTCCCCCTTCTTCCTCTTCAAGTTCCCTCTTCACCCCTTCTCAGGCTTCACAGCTGCTTTGGTGAGCTCCATCATGCCCCTAGGCCTTAGTGCTTCATTTGTATCAAGCTGGCCATTCACCTACACCATTCTCATCACACCCTCAAGAGAGACGTTCTGGCAAGAGTCCTATTTTACCCACGAGGAAGCTGAAGCTCAGAGAGGTCAAGGAATTTGTCCAAGGTCACACAGCAAATGAATGAGAGTGATACACACTAACCAGACTTCAAATCCAGGCTTTTCACCTTCTAGGCTGAATCACTGACATGCTTTGAGTCACTTAAATGTCTAAGGCTCATGGGGCTGCCCCTGTGAACTTCCTCGTCAGGTTAGGGTTAGGGCAGTTCTTGCAAGGGGGACCTAAGACTGAGGACTGCAACTCATCCTCTGCTCTTAGTCTGAACCACATTTGGGCCTGGAAACTTCCAAGTCCATCCCAGTCAGGCCAACTTGAAGTCCCCAAGTCCTTGCCAGACAGCATTTGCCTGGTGGTCCCCACAGAGCGATCAGATACCCTTCAACAAGGGTCATTATTGTTTTCCCCAGAACACGCTTCCATTTGGTAGGGGTATGTATGTTGGGGGAACCATGTGGCTTTGATTTAAATTTTACCCTGGAAAAACAATGGTTTGGATTAAGGGAAGAAACAGTTGGTGAAATGTCATGAAAGGAAAATAGAGGAAAAGGGGGGCTCTTGTAGCAAAAACAGGCCCCAAACTTTCAAACCCACATTCCAGAGGATTCTCAAGACCTGCCATCCAGCCCTAACCTCCTACCCCAGCATGCTCCTGCTCTTTCAGTAGCAGTGATGACTTCTGCGGGGAGCAGGGTAGGAGCTCCAAAGGCATGTCCCACTGTTCTACCTCCCTCCATTTACAGAGAGGGAAAGTGAGGCACAGAGCGGGGTAGCGCCCTAGCCAGGGCTATCCAGGTAAATGGACTCTGGCCTCTTCCCCAGAGCTTGGAAGAAGGGAAGGAGCTCTGGTGGCCCAGCACCTAAGGCATTTGATGCTAATCAGAAGGTTGGAAGTTCAAACCCACTAGCTGCTCCATGGAAGGAAGATGGGGTAATCTACTTCCATAAAGATACAGCACCTCAGAAACCCAATGGGGGTCTCTATGAGTCAGAATTGACTCAATGGCAATGGGTTTGGTTTTTTTTTTTTTTTTTTGAGGAAGGGGAAGTGGAACATGCAACTCTGTTCCCAATCTGTGGGAAAGAAGTTTGACCTCCTGAGGCCTCAGTTTCCCCCACTGAGAAAGGGAAAAGGACCTTACAGTATCTTAGATATCTGTGTTGATGTTAGGTGCCATTGAGTCAGAATCCAACCCATACAACAGAACAAAACTTTGCCCAGGCCTGCACCATCCTCATAATCCTTGTTATGGTTGCACCCATCGTTGCAGCCACTGTGTCACTCCATCTCATTGAGGGTCTTCCTCTTTCTCACTGACCCTCCACTTTACCAAACATGATGTCCTTCTCCAGGAACTGGTCCCTCCTGACAACATGTCCAAAGCATGTGAGATGAAGTCACTCTACCCTTGCTTCTAAGGAGCATTCTGACTGTCCTTCTTTCAAGACAGATTTGTTCATTCTTCTGGCAGTATTTTCAGTGTTCTTTGCCAACCTCACAATTCAAAGGCATCAACTCTTCTTCAGTCTTCCTTATCCATTGTCCATTTTCACATGCATATGAGGTGATTGAAAATGCCATAGCTTAAGTCAGGCACACTTTAGCTTTCAGAGTGACAGCTTCACTCTTTAACACATTGAAGAGGTCTTTTGCCGCAAATTTGTCCAATGCAATATGTCATTTGATTTCTTGAGTACTGCTTCCATAGGGATTGATTGTGGATCCAGTAAAATGAAATACTTGACAGCTTCAATCTTTTCTTCGTTTATCATGATGCTTCTTATTGATGCAGTTGTGGGCATCTTTGTTTTTTTTTATGTTGAGGTGGAATCCATTAAGTCATTGTATGACCTTAGTAAATCCTGGGGACCCTATGCAAGGCCCGTATATGTTTCGCTCTTACTTACTGATACTTATTCATGCCTGGCTCTGCCCTAAAAGCTTCCCAAATACCAGCCACATGAATTATCCCAACACCCATAATCACATTTCGCAGATGAGAAAACTAAAGCTCTGAGATACTAAGAATACTAAGAAACTTGCCAGGGTCTCCCAGCTAGGATGTGGTGACTGGGTTTTAAAGCCAAGTCTGGGTAGTCCCAAGGGTGTTTCTAACCATGGTGCTGCAAGTCTGTAGCCAGAGAGCAGAGTTAAGAGGATGTAGACTAGGGGAGCAAGAGCTGAGAAAAATCTGGAAACATGCCCATGAAAGCACTTTATGTCTCCTGAATCACGGACTGTCAGATCCATTCATCCCTCATGTAGAGGGGGAAAACTGAGGTTCAGGGAAGGGCAAGCCAAGGTTCACGCAGTGGGGTGGTGCAGGACCTGTCCTACAGCCATGTAGCCTGAGAGCCTGAGGTGTTTACCCAGGTTGTCTGGAACCACATGGATGGCCTGCACATTTAGGGACTGTACCCCTGGCCCCCTCAGCCTCAGGGAGTGAGGACCTGGGCTCTTTCATGGCCCACATCTGCGTCTCTGACGTGGATGCTTGGAGGCAGGACTCTGTGGCTGTCTGTGGTTATGGGACCATCTGAGGCCAGGTCTGGGCTCAGTGTGTGGGCATCAGGGCTTGGCCTGTGGCTGAGGTCAAGGCCAAGGAGGTGAATGCAATGAACTGATGGTGGAAGATCAAATAGCAACCTTTTTCTTTGGGGTTTGAAGTCTATTTGATCTTTTACAGTCAGGCCCTGGGGTCTACATGCCAGGTATCTCACTATCTAGATGCAGGACCAGGGCCCGGGTTCTGCAGCAAGAACAAATTAATGTAATGATAACAATAATGACAAGTATTTCTTGAATGCTTAGTTCATATCAAGTCCCTGGCTGCACAAATGGTTTACACTTATCTACTAAATGTTGGCAGTTCAAGCCTACTCGGTAGTGCCATGGAAGAGAGGCCTGGCAATCTGCTTCTATAGAGATTACATCAAGAAAGCCCTATGGAGCCTTTCTACTGTGTAACACATGGGGTACCATGAGTTGGAATCAACTTGATGCGAATGGGGTTGGTTTGGGATTTTTAGTATGTACCAGCTCCTGTTCTGTGTAACTGCCATGCACTCACTCATTTTATATTCTCAATACCCTATGAGGTGGGAACTGTTATTGATTCTATTTTTAAAATATGAACTTTGTTTTTTAGAACAGTTTTAGATTTATGGAAAAATTGAGAAGTCAGTACTGAGTCTCATATATCCCTCTGCCCCCAGTGCCCCTATTATTAATTACCACCTTACATTAGTAGAGTACAGCTGTTACATTGACGCACCAATACTGATACAATATTATTAACTAAAGCGCATACTTGATTCAAATTCCCTTCGTTTTTACCTAATGTCCTTTTTCTGTTCCAAGATCCCATCCAGGACTCCTCTTGGCTGTGACAGTTTCTCAGACTTTCCTTGTTTTTCATGACCTTGACAGTTTTGAGGAGTCCTGCCAGGTATTCAGGAGCTCTGGTGGCTCTGGTGGTGTAGTAGTAAGGCATTTGGCTGCTAGCCAGAGGGTTGGTGGTTCAAACCCACCAGATGCTCTGTGGGCAGAAGATGAGACAATCTACTTCCGTAAAGATTCACAGCCCTAGAAACCCAATGGGAGTCTCCATGAGTCTGAATCAACTTAATGGCAGTGAGTTTGTTTTGGTTTAATGGTACATTAGTTAAAGCATTCAACTGCTAACCAAAAGTTTGGCAGTTAGAACCCACTAGCTACTCCGTGTGAGAAAGATAAGGTAGTCTGCTTCCGTGAAGGTTTACCACGTTGGAAACCCTATGTGGCAGTTCTACTCTGTTCTAAAGAGTCACTATGAGTCAGAATTGACTTGATGGCAGTGGGTTTGGTTTGGTTTTGGCTCAAGCATTCTGCAGGATGCCTTCATTGGAATTTGTCTGACGTTTTTCTCATGATTAGACAGGGGTTATGGGTTTTGGGGAGGAAGACCACAGATAAAATGCCACTTTCATCCTGTCATAACAAGGTATCATAACATATCATATTATCCACATGCCTTATCACTGTTGATGTTGACTTTGATCACCTGGCTGACATAAGTGCTTATCAGGCTACCTTCACTTACCCTACTTTCCATGCTGTACTCTTTAGAAGGAAGTCATTTTATAGGTTTGAAAATTTAGGCACAGAGAAGTTAAGTAACTTACCCCTGGTCACACAGCAAATGTTAAAGCCAAGGTTTGAACCCAGGCACTTTAACTCCCAACCTCCATAAAACCCAAGGAGCATCGTGAGGCATTTGTAGGAGGCAGCATTCACTTTATTTTAGCAAAGTAGGGCAGTGGGGGCAACGTGCAGAGACTCACAGGCTATGCAGGCCTGAGTGTCAGGCTCAGTCCTGCCACTCAATGCTTTAAGCTGAAGGCTTTGAGCAAGTCATGTCACATCACGAGGGCTGGCACACAGTAAATGGTTAGTCAATGGGAACGACGGAGGGTCCAGACAAAGGGTGGATTTTAGGCCCCAGGGACCCAGGAGGGGCCTTGGAAGGGAAGACATGTGATGGTACCAAAAGGATCAGGACCAGATAACCATGTGTTACTCTTGGCCTTGTCTACCTGGAATCATCACCACTGTGGCTCTCTACAAAGAGCAGAAGAAGAAAAAAAAAAAAAAGAAAAAAAAAAAGCCCTGGACAACTGAGCAAAAAGGGACCCCAGATATCACTTGCTTCCTGTTTTACAGCAGACAAAACTGAGGTTTAGGAATGGGAAGGAACTTGGCCAGATTCAGACAGTGAAGTCAGGATAAACCGGCATCTTTAAAGTCCTGTTGCAAACATGTGCCTCTGGGATAATGGCAACAAGCACTTACACATGTTTGTGGGAAGCCCCCCATGCCTGATCTCCTTGATCTCCAGGGCCATGTGCTTACTGGCCCCATCTGGTTGGGGGTATCTACTGAGGGAGTTTAAGGCCACATTCATCCAGCCAGTTAAACAAAAGAGGGGAGATTTGAGCCTGGGATGACTGGCACACAGCCATGTGTGCCATTGCTGTTCAGAGGCCCTCAGGACATGGCAGTCTCTGTGTCCAGCCCTCCCCCCACTTCCCAGCTTCATGTCTTTGCAGAAGTGAGGCTCCTTCTCATTCCACAAGGAACACTGGTCTCTTCACCCTCTATCCCCTCTCATGAGAGGTAAGAGGAAGAAAAACCCACAGACAGAGGCGAAGCCGCCCCACACCTGCCACCATTTCCCATGACGGGTTTTCCCTCTGCTTCTAGATGGAGAGGAGCCAGACGCTCTGGAGGAAAAAAAAAAAATAGGGCTGAGGCTTAGGCAGGTGTGACCTGGGGAGGCTAGTGGGAGTGGGCAGGCAGCACATCAGCCAGCCAAATGCAATTGGTTCATCTAAAATCCAGCCGGTGGATTGAGGGACTCCTGAGACCCAGTTCCAGTGCCACTGATTTGCTGTGTGACCTTGGGCAAGTTGCTTGCCATCTCTGAGCCTTTGTCCACCCAGCTATAAAATGAGGGGCTCACCTCCATCAGTGATTCTCAACCCTGGCTGCACCTGGGGTTTTTAAAACATAAACTTAGTTGCTTGTAGGATAGGTACCATTTAGGTAATTCTACCAGGCAGCCGCGGTGAGGACCCCTCTGGCTCCAACATTTCACCAGAGTGTGAGTTACACATGTGGGCATGGGAGTCACACAGAGGTTGATGTCCCAGCTTTGCCACTTGCTACAGTGTGGGCTTGGGCATGACACTTCACCACTCTGCCTCAGTTTCTTCATCAGTGGCTAATCATAGCCCTTTCTGCACTGGGTTACTAGGAGAATGAAATGGCATTGTGTGTGAAGTTTGGGCATACAGAGGAAGTACTCAATGGGCTGGAATGGAAATAGTAGGGATGACAGTTCTGGGAAGCGGGCCTCAGCCCACTGCACATCCCTGAGTAAGGCGGGGGCACTGAGGTGGGCTTTTCCCTGGGGTTTTCCCAGAACGGATGCTTTCTCCACCAGTGTGCGTGAGCCCCTACTGCCCACATCCCTGTGTGACCTGATGGGCCAGTGCCATCCCAAAGTGCAGCAGGTAGCATCAGGGGGCCTCTAGTGGGCATGTGAGCAGAGCTAGAAGACAGCTCAGTTGGCAGGTGCAGCAAGCAGATTTGTGTACATTCACTAGGGCTGGACGGGAAGACAGACACTTGGGGCTCCAACACCTCCAAGAAGGTCTCCTTCCACAATTCTAAGACTGGGGATTCTGGAATCACTTTGGCTAGTTCCAGGCCTCTCCTTTTGGGCAGCTGCAGCCCCAGGTCCCCTCTCCTCCCCATTGCTCCTGTATCCATCCCTGGGTGTCGGGGTGGTATAGCCATGGCATGAGGGGCTGTAGTTGAGTGGCTGTAGGTTGTCCCTTGTGTGAGGAGAGGTCAGGGGCTGCAACCAGGAGCTAGGCAAAGGGCAGCCACAAAGCTCAGTGACCAGGAGCACCTATCTCAGAGCGAGCAGATCTGGGCTCCTGCCCAAGCTCCGCTGCATGCCAGAGATGTGGCTCTGGACAAGTCACTGCTTTCAGTGAGGCTCGGTTTCCTCACCTGTAAACTGTGTCTGTAAGTCCTGACTCAAGGAGGTGTGGTAAAGAGAAAATGAGCTCATGCTACAGCTGCCACCTCGTAAACCATCTCTCAAGGTGAGCATGGGGCTATGTATTGGACAAGCATCATCTCATTCTGTCCTCTCAATTCCATGCAGCTCATAGGCACCAGTGCTCCTGCCATCCCCATTTCACAGATGAGGAAACTGAGGCCTGTTGCACTCACTGAGTGCCTACTCTATACTTGACCGTGAGGTTCAGCATGGTAAAGCAATTTGCCCAGGCACCACAGCAGCAAGAGCCAGAGCCCACGTGTGAGCTCAGGACCACTGGACTCCAAAGATCCAACCCATGACAGCCATAAGTCAACTGTAATGGGCAGACAGCCCCTAGAAGGACCCCTGGCACCTGGTGCTGCAGATAGCAGCCATTGTGGTGCTGAGAGGAAGCATCTGCAAGAAATCAGAACACTTGGGTTCAGGCACTGGGCTGATAGAGAGAAGGAGATGGGTGTTGCTACCTGTGCTGGACCAGGGCTTGTTGCAAGAGAGTAGAGGTTTGTGTCCTCACAACTGTAGAACAGCTCAGGTCTGGTGTGAGTACCAATGATGACTAAAACATGGCCTGAGCCCCTACTGCATGCCAGGCTCTGGTCCAGCAAATTTATATCCACCAACTCACATTCACCCCAAAAGTAAAACTATCATCATCTCCATTTTAAAGATAAAGAAGTCAAGGCCCAGAAAGTTCTAGTAATTTGCCCAAGGTCTTAAAGCTAGGAAGTGGTAGAGTCAGGGTTCAAATCCATACTCTAAACAGCTGTGTCCTAATACCTCAAGTGAAGAAACCCATGCAAAACCAAGAGGCCTGCTGCTTGGGTCTGAATTCTAGCTCTGCCACTTAGTGGCTGTGTGACCTTGGGCAACTTACTCAACCTCTCTGTGTTTCCCATTCAATGAAACAGGAGTGAAGATCAAGTACTTACCTTATGGGGCT
Organism: Orycteropus afer afer; assembly: GCF_000298275.1. Lineage (NCBI taxonomy): Eukaryota > Metazoa > Chordata > Mammalia > Tubulidentata > Orycteropodidae > Orycteropus > Orycteropus afer. Next base: position 11,646,171 of record NW_006921618.1, on the reverse strand, counting down.
GTTGTGAATCTTAATATATAAAGTAGCCTGATTTAGAGTAAGCCCCATATAAGGGTTAACTATGATCATTATTATGATTATGCTAAAAGTGTACATGGTAATTGGTAGCAGTGGTTACTTAATTATTAGCAGTTATGACTTCTGAGAATGGGATGGCAGGAGGACTCCACTTTGTAGTCAACATACTTCAGTAGTGTTTCATGTTATTTTCAATGAATATTTGCCTCTATTGCAATATATATTGCAATATATATATTGCAATAGAGGCTGGGAGCTTGGAGTGGACAAAGCTAGGGCTCAGGGGGATGTAGTGGGGAGTTGGTCTTCTTCCCAAGAGCCATAAGGTCATGAAAAGAATCCAGGGGAGAGCATAAAAGTTTTACCCAGTGAGATCCCTCTGGAGTCTGGGCAGAAGGAATTGGATGGAGGGTCAAAGTGGACCCCTGCCAGTTTCCAATTCTTCTAACTGTATTGTTCTCATAGGCACAAAGCAGCATCAGTAAATGGCTCTTCCCCAAACCCATTCTTCATCAACTCACAGAAGTAAAATTTAGACTACGGTTTTAATTTAATAACTTCTTTTTCTGATTACAAAATATGTGCTCTGCAATGCAGAGCAATGGGAAATTACCAAATTTGAAGGACTTTCATGGGAATTAGGGGTTCAGCTAATTTCCTGAAGCTCCAAAGAGAAAACTAGTGCTAGAGGAGGATGTAGTTGTAAGAATAAGAACTCCTTAAGTTGCTGTCTTAAGATTCTTGTACTCCTTGGTAGGTAATGAGTTCCCTTTCTCTGGTGGTATGTAAGTTGTCAAAAAAAAAAAAAACCTCACTGCCATGGAGTCAGATCCAACTTACAGCGGCCCTTCCTTGGGCTTCTGAGGTGGTATCACTACGGAAGTAAATTGTCCAACCTTCCATCCGAGGAGTGGCAGGTGGGTTCGAACTGCCAGCCTTCTGGTTAATAGTCAAATGCCTTAGGCACTGCACCACCAGAGCTCCCAAGTTGTCAAAGCATAATTCAAAAAAAAAAGCTTGGCTCTCATTTAAATATAGATTCAACACATGTTGAAAATTTGTTTAACTGTTAAATGCGGGAACCAGTAAAATGATAGAGCTGATTCAAAGGAGAACCGGAGGAACAGAGGTACAGAAAATTGGAAAAAGAATGTTGGAATGAAATGGCTCAGTTAGATACAAAACTAGTTAATGTTCTACAGGGCCAAAAAACATAATCTTTTGAGATTTTCTTTTCTACTAGGTAGAAATGTACAAGTTAGCATGTAGCTTTTAAAGCCTAGCCCTTTAATCAATAGCACGTAGGAAGTCAAAGGTGTTGTTGTTGTTAGGTGCTGTCAATTCATCCCTGACTCAAAGATTTATTCCTCTATATAATTCAATTTTCTTGATGGGCCTGTTAAATAGTACTCCAATATGACATTGAAAAGGCATGCTACCTTCTTCCTTTTCCAAGTTTGAGATCATTTTTTTTTAACAGTTGTTGTTGTTATGTGCCATCAAGTTGGCCCTGACTCATAGCGACCCCTCCTTGGGTTTCCGAGGTGGAATCACTATGGAAGTAGATTGCCCGACCTTCCTTCCAAGCAGTGGCTGGTGGGTTTGGCAGTAGCAAAATGCTGCAAGGGGTTCTCATGGTAGAGGGACTTGGCTGGTATATTATCTTTGGCTATGTAACAAACTGTCTCAAAACTTACTGCCTTCTAAACAATAAACATCAGCCACAATTTCTGTAGCAGGAATTTGGGAGCAGCTTGATTGGGCATTTCTGGCTCAGGGTCATTTATGAGGTTGCAATTTGTATGTCAGTCTGAACTGCACTCATCTGAAGGTTTGATTGAGGCTGGAGTATCCACTTCCAAGCTGGCTCACTCACATGGCTGACAGGTTGGTGTAGGCTGTTGGCAGGCATGACCAGGTGGGACTCTCCAGGGTTGTTTGAGTGTCCTCACAACGTGGCAGCTGGCTTCTCTCAGAGCAAGTGATCTCAGAGACAGTAAGGCAAAAGTTGCAAAGACTTTTATGACTTAACCTTGGAAATCACACTCCCGTCATTTCCACAATAGTCTATTGGCTACATAAGTTAGCCTTATTCATTGTGGGCAGGCATATCACAAGGGAGTAACAGAAAGCAAGGGTCATTGGAGGCCATCTTGGAGACTGGCTTGCACAGCTGGACACCTCTAAGGCCCTTCTAGCCAGAAGCCGTGGTTGGTGGAGGTAACAAGCAGGAGCTACATCCAGCTGTCCTATTGCCCAGCATTCTTCCTATTCACCTGTTGAAGCCACTCCATAGCAGAAGGTGTACAGCAGAGGGCTCTGGCTCAAAGTCTCCCACTGTAGCACCTGGCTGTGTCTTCAAAGCAGCCTTCTCACCCTATAATTTCAGTCCATCACCAAGTCTGTTTCTGGGAGAACTAGTCTGATCAGTCTGTCACCCTTTGAAATGAATTAGTTCACCAGCCTTCTCCTTCTGGAAGTAGAAAATTAATGGAATTAGAGATTTCTGGTAAGATGGAGGAATAGACAGACAAGCTACACAGACTCTCTTCCACAAAGAAAAGAGAAACCAATTGACACAAAGACAAAAGCTAATTCTGGAGCCCTGAGCTTTGAAAGGAAGGATATAGAAGTGGATTAAATACAAACTTGTAGACGAACCTGAATGAAAACAGTGAATAAGGAGACAAATGGAGCTGTGGACTTTCAGCTATCCTGATGGAGTAGACAGTATGAACACTTACAAGTGGTGTTAAAACTAAACCAAAACCAAACTCACTGCCATCATTTCCTACTCATAGCGACTGCTCCTTGGGTTTCTGAGGCGGTATCTCTATGGAAGCAGATTGCCCAATCTTCCTTCTGAGTGAGTGGCTGGTGGGTTTGAACTGCCAGCCTTCTGATTAGCAGTCAAATGTTAAGAGCTGAGAATTAACCTAAAAATTGGTCTTGCTTGCCAGGGCAGTGTAGAAAACTGCACTGATTTCTAATGACTGAAAAGGGAAATAGCAAAGAAGGAGACAAACTGAACTGTGGACTTTCAGCTGTCCAGAGGGTGCAGCCATTTTGAATATTCACAAGTGGTGCCTCCATTTTGTATATTTTAAGCAGCAGCTTTGCCATCTTGATCCCATAGGCTCTGCATGCAGAGGACAGCATGGGCAACCACACTGGAGGCTGATGACTGGAAAGGTTTGATAGTCCCCCTGTTACTCTTATACCCCACACCCTCTGGGTGAACAGAGGTGTGGCTATCTCCACTTCCACCCACATTCTGGACCGACAGGAATTCCATCCCAGTCTGTGTGCTCTAACAGAGCCTGGGTGCCCTACTCTGCCCCAGCCCCCATCAGATTTGGGTGGTTTTTTATTTGTTTGTTTGTTTTTAAATTATTCTTTTTTTTTCTTCCTTTTTATATTTGTTCTTTATTTTTCCTTTCCCAGGTTCTAGTTTTTGGGTTTTTCTCTTCCCTTTTCCTGATTCCTTTTTTTTTTTTCTTTCTTTCTTCTGGTTCTTCTCATTCCTTGTTTTTCTTTTTACATTTTTCTCATTTTTTTTTCTTTTACTCTAGCACTTTTCTCTTATTCTTCCTTTCCCAAACATTGTGGGTTTTCCCCCTCTTTTTAAATTTATATTTCTTTTGTCTTTTAAAAGTATTTCTTTAAATATTTCTTCTCATTTATTGCCTTACCTCTCCCCACCCATCTTTGTTTTCTTTTTGGTGTGTTTATGTGGTGCTTTTCTGTCCTCTTAGTTTTACTTTTATGGTTTTTTGTTTGTTTGTTTGTTTTTTGACTGCTGTTTTAGTCTGACTGGGGGACAGCAACCATACCCATACAACCCAACCATACTGCACTTCCTGCATCCCCACCTACTGAGTGAGGGCCACCACTTGCTTCCGCACCAACTGGCCAGTGACCTATGACAGCCAATACGAGCGCAACTCACCCTTAACTGCTCTTCACAAACAGCTAACAGAGATCTGTGCACCCACTCTCATTCTCTATCACACCCACCAAGAGACAGGTGGTGAGAGCATAGGTGCTGCCAACTAGCAAATAGAGGAGTACAATACCCTGCTTACTCAGATATATCAAAACAAAACAAAGAAAAAAATCTTAGAAGAATCACATCAACATACAATTAAATATAACTACAACATACCAATTAAGTATAATTACAACAACATCACAATGTCTTGGAGACAACAGACCATCACAGTCTACACAAAGAAGTAAGATAAAGTAGTAGAAACAAGGGACCAGGATAAAAACTCAGAAAACATCCCTAAGGAAGAAGCAGCATTGGAACTCCGAAATAAGGAATTCAAAAGAATTCTATTTGGGTGTTTTCAATGGAATGAGAGACAGATCAAGGAGAATGCTGAGAAAATTAAGGAAAACACAGACAAAACTCTAGAACAATTGGGAAGACAATACAAGAATAAAATGATAGAATAAATGAAAAATTAGAAATGATACAAAATCTTCAAATAGAAATCCAGATTATTAATACTAAAATTTCAGAAATAGATAATACATTGAATGGGCAAAGGAGTAGAATCAAATCAATGAAAGACAGAATTAGTGAGGTTGAAGACAAATTTCTCAATACTAAATTGGTAAGGGATCAATCACAAAAAAGAACAAAACAAAATGAAGAAAATCTAAGATTCATGTGGGATACCATCAAGAGGAATAATCTATGTGTAATTGGAATTCCAGGACAGGAAGAGACAAATAAAACCACAGAGAAAATTGTTGAAGATTTGTCGGAACAGAATTTCCCTGATATGATGGAAGATGAGAATATATCTATTCAAGAAGTCTAATGAACCACAAACAGGATAGACCCCAAAAGAAAATCACCAAGACCAAGATATCATCAAACTCACCAGAATGAAAGACAAAGAAAGAATCCTGAAAGCAGCATGGGAATAATGAAAAGTTACCTACAAAGGGTAACCAATAAGCCAAGCTCTGATTTTTCAGCACAAACCATGCAGGTGAGAACCCTGAAAGAAAAAATTTCCAACCAAGAATTATATATCCAGCAAAATTGTCCATGAAATATGATGGTGAAATTAGGACATTTCCAGATAAGCAGAAATTAAGGGAATTTGTTAAAACTAGACCAATTTTACAAGAGATGCTAAAGGGATCCCTTTGCACAGATACCCAACAATAGCAAATAACAATTGATAATTAACACACATGATGATATAACCCAGAAACCAATCCATTTATGGAAGTATCCAAGGTAAAATAAGTTTAAAAGACTAAACAGGGATCCAGAGACATCAATTGGTAAATGAGGACAGCTACAAACCAAAAAAAGAGAAAAAAGTAGTGTAGTTACAGAACTTCTAAATGGTGAGAAAGTCAAGACAATTGCAAGGTAGAACGGACTGTTCTAAACTTGGGAAGAAAATTATAAATCACAAGGTAACCTCAAAGAAAAATAATAAACATTCTCATCAAAATAAAAAGAGGACAACCACAAATATTTAGCAAATACTAAAACAATAGGAACAAAGGAAATGATAATATGATTCATAAACAGAATGAACTCAGCACAGAAAATTATGTGGAAGAAATCAGCACCACAAAAGAACACATGACAAAATAACAGCAACAGATTCATACTTGTTGATAATTACACTGAGTGTCAATGGATTGAATGCACCAGTCAAGAGACAGAGAGTTGCAGACTGGATAAGAAAACATAGCCCATCAATATGCTGTCTACAAGAGACACACATTAGAGACAAACACAAAAATAGACTGAAAACCAAAGATTGGAAAAAGATATATCAAGCAAATGGTAATCAAAATAGAGCAGGAGTGGCAATATTAATTTCTGATAAAATTGACTTTAAGACAAAAACCACCATAAGAGACAAGGAAGAACAGTATATAATGATTAATGGATCAATTGAACAAGAGGATGCAACAATAATAAATATATATGTACCTAATGAAAGAGTCCCAAAATACATAAATTAGACATTAATAGAACTGAAAAGACATATAGATGACTCCACAGTAATAGTAGGAAACTTTAATACACCACTTTAATGAAAGATAAAACAACTCGAAAGAAACTCAACAAAGACACAGAAGAACTAAATGATACAATGCACCAACTTGACCTTATGGACATATGCAAAACACTTCAACCAACAACAACTGAATATACATTCTTTTCCAGTATACATGGAACATTCTCCAGGATAGACCATATGCTAGGCCACAAACCAAGCCTCAATAATTTAAAAACATCAAAATACTGCAAAGCATCTTCTCAGATCACAATGCTATCAAATAAGAAATCAACAATAGGAAGATCAACAGAAAAAAAGCAAACACATGGAAACTGAACAACACCCTCCTTAAAAACAACTGGCTAATAGAAGAAATAAAATATGCAATTAAAAAAATTTCTTGAATCAAAAGAGAATGAAAACACAACATACCAAAATCTTTGGGATACAGCAAAAGCAGTGATCAGAGGGCAATTTATAGCAATAAATGCACACCTCAAAAAAGAAGAAAGAGTGAAAATCAACACCTTAACCCAACATCTCTAACAATTAGAAAAAGAGCGGCAAAAAAAAAAAAAGCCTACAGTCACCAGAAGAAAATAAATAATAAAGATTTGAGTGGAAATAAATAAAATAGGAAATAGAAAGACAATAGAAAAAAAATCAGCAAGACTAGAAGTTGGTTCTTTGAAAAGATTAATAAAATTGTCAAACCACTGGCAAACTTAACAAAGGAAAAGAGGGAGAGAATACAAATAACATGAAGAAGAAACGAATTGGGCAATGTCACAACAGAACCACCTGAAATAAAAAGGATAAAAATAGGATACTATGAAGAATAGTACTCCATCAAATTTGAAAATCTTGATGAAATGGATAGATTTCTAGAAACATACCACTTACCTAAATTAACACAGACTGAGGTGGAAAATTTGAACATACCCATAACAAAAGAAGACATTAAACAGGTCATAAAAAAATTACCAACAAAAAAAATCCTGGCCCAGACCATTTCACTGGAGAATTCTACCAAATATTCAAAGAAGAACTGACATCAATCCTACTCAAACTATTCCAGAACATAGAAAAGGATGGAATCCTCCCAAATTCATTTTATGAAGCAAGCATGACCTTGATACCAAAACCAGACAAAGACATTACTAAAAAAGGAAAGTACAAACCAATATCCCTCCTTAATATGGATGCAAAAATCTTCAACAAAATCCTAGCCAATAGACTTCAACCACATGTCAAAAAAATAATACATTATGACCAAGTGGGGTTGATACCAGGTATGCAAGGAGGGTTCAACAGTAGTAAAGCAATCAATGTCATCTATCACATAAGTAAAATAAAGGAAAAGAACCACATGAACATATCAATTGATGCAGAAAAGGCATTTGATAAAATCCAACACCCATTCCTGATAAAAACTCTCAGCAAAATAGGAATAGAAGGGAAATTTCTCAACATAATAAAGGGCATATATATAAAACCAACAGCCAATGCTATTCTCAATGGAGAGAGACTGGAACCATTCTCCTTGTGAAAGAGAACCAGACAAGGATGTCCTCTATCACCACTTCTATTCAACATTGTATTGGAAGTCCTAGCCAGGGCAATAAGGCAAGGGAAATCAAAGGCATTCAAATTGGTAAGGAAGA
>NW_006921618.1:11624027-11624634 GCF_000298275.1 Orycteropus afer afer | reverse complement strand
GACCCCTCCGTGGGTTTCCGAGGCAGTATCACTACGGAAGTAGATTGCCCCATCTTCCTTCTGAGGAGTGGCTGGTGGGTTTGAACCACCAGCCTTCTGGTTAGCTGTTAAGTGCCTTAGGCACTACACTACCAGAGCTCTGTGGCACTGGAGGATCCCAATTCAACGCTGGCCTGACCTGAGCTATTGCTTATGGTGTGATCCAAGAATGGTGAAAGCCTAGAAGCCCATACCTGAAGCCCCATCATACCAATGCTGGGATTTGTTAGCTTGGTTTCTGTCCCCACCCCCTAATTAGGCTATGAACCTCCCTACCCAGCTCCATCCATCATGTTCTTTTAAAAAGCCAAACCACTGTTGTCGAGTCTACTCTGACCCATCGTGACTGCCTGTATGTCAGAGCAGGAGCTGTGTTCCACAGAGCTTTCAATGGCAGGGTTTTCAGGAGTAGACCTTTCTTCTGAGGCACCTCTGGAGAGACTTGAACCTGCAGCCTTTCAGTTAGTAGCTTAGCACATTAACTATTTACACCACCCAGGGATTCACATGCCTCTTTCAGGAATACCTGAATTGCCCGTGACCATGGTAAATGCAGAGACTTGAAATT
>NW_006921618.1:11621613-11622357 GCF_000298275.1 Orycteropus afer afer | reverse complement strand
ACCAGCCTTCTGGTTAGCAGTCAACTGTCTTAGCACTACACTACCAGAGCTCCCTCCTTAGCCATTAGAGAGATGCAAATCAAAACAGCAATGAGATATCATGTCACTCCAGCAATAATAGTAGAGTTCAACAGGACAGAAAACCACAAATGCTGGTGAGAGCGTGGAGAATTTAGACTCTCATACACTGCTGGTGGGACTGTAAAATGGTACAACCACTGTGGAAAATTGTATGGTGCTTCTTTAAAAAGTTGAAAATAGAAATACCTTTTGATTTAGCAAGCCCATTACTGCGAACATATCCTAAAGAGGTGAGACCCAACACACGAATAGATATATGCACACCCATGTTCATCGCTGCACTATTTATACCAGCAAAAAGATGGAAATAACCTAAATGTCCATCAACAGATGAATGAATAACCAAACTATGGTATATACACACAATGGAATACTGTGTAACATTTAAAAATAATGAAGAATCAGCAAATCACCTCATAACATGGATAAACTTGGAGGACATTATGCTGAGTGAAATAAGTCCATCACAGAAGAACAAATATCGTATGAGTCCATTACTGTAAAAAGTCAAGAAAAGGTTTACACACAGAAGGAAATTTTCTTTGTGGGTTACCAGGAAGGGGCAGGAGAGAAAACAGATAATTAAGAGACAGGTTTATTATGGGTGAAGGGATTTTAAAAATATTTTTTTTTTTTTTTTTTTTTTTTTTTTTTTTTATTAGG
>NW_006921618.1:11608061-11621512 GCF_000298275.1 Orycteropus afer afer | reverse complement strand
ATATACTTTGTCTCATGTCATTGACCAAAATTTACAATGCAGCAGCTCCCCTCCCACTTCCTCCCCATAGTTACCTCCTCCCAGTGTCCATCCCTTCATAAAAATAATTGTTTTTTAAAAAAAAGAATTGATGCATTTGAATTGTCAAAGAATATTAAATATACCATGGAATATCAGAAGAATGAAAATGTCTGTGTTGGAAGAAGTACAGCCAGAATGTTCCTTAGTAGCAAGGGTGAAGGGGCTTGGTCTCACATATTTTGGACATGTTATCAGGAAGGAGCAGTCCCTGGAGAAGGACATCATGCTTGGTAAAGTATAGGATGAGTGAAAAAGAAGAAGTCCCTCAATGAGATGGATTGACACAGTGGCTGCAACAAAGGACTCAAACATAGCAATGATTGTAAAGAAGTCACAGGACCGGGTAGTGTTTCATTCTGTTTTACATAAGATCACTATGAGTTGGAAATGACTTGATGGCTCTGGTAGTATAGTGGCTAAGGCACTTGACTGCTAACCAGAAGGTTGGCGGTTCAAACCCACCAGCCACTCCTCGGAAGGAAGATGGGGCAATCTACTTCTGTAGCAATACTGCCTCGGAAACCCAAGGAGGGGTCGCTATGAGTTGGGTTCGTCTCAATGACACATAACAACAACAACAGTAAGAATGGTAGACAGTAGTAGGTGCTCAGTGAATGTTTGTCACTGATGAAGCTGTAGGTACAGAGGGTGGGGGTGGAGAGGCTGTAGCAACTCATCAAAGCCCCAGGCTCTGGCAGGCCTTGTCCACAGCTGATCCTAGACATTCTTATTCTTTTTGATTTTGAACCATATGAAGAGTCACTGATTGTTCCAGTTACTATCATTGTGTAACAAATTACCCCCAAACGTAACCACTTAAAATAACCATGTCATTTTGCTTATGATGTTGTGGTCAGGAATTCGGGAAGGACTTGGTAGATCATTTCTTGGTTAAGGTCTGTTATGCAGTTGAGTCAGTGACCCGCCAGGTCTCTTTGAAGAGGCCACATGTGTCCCCCAAAATATGTGTTGGAATCCCACACCTGTAGATGTAAACCTGTTTGGAAGTATAGTTTTCTTTGTTATGTTAATAAGGCCCTGTGAGTATAGCAAGTATCCTAACCCTAATCACTTCCGAGCCCTAGGAAGGGCAGCACAGACACAGAGGCACACATACACACACATACTGGGGCAGACAGTTGCTCTGTGAGGATCACCAGGAACCACAGAACGCCCAGGGCTGCAGACAGGGAAGCAACAGACACTGCCAAGACCCTGATTTGGACTTTCAGCTTCCAGAACGGTGAGAAAATATGTTTCTGTTCTCTAAAGCCACCCGCTTGTGGTGTTTGTGCTACAGTAGCACTAGCTAACCAAGCCAGGGACCTCCATAACTTCTGCCTGGGCCCCCCAAGCTGCCCCTCCCACATACCCCATGCCCACTAGGAGACAAGGCAAGCCTCTCTGCACAGCTCAGATTGGGCAGGGTTACATTTATTTACTCTCCTGTTGATGCTGGTTTTTCTGTCGTGGAGGTGAAGTCCTGCTGGTTGCTGTGTTTCCTGCCTGGTGTTGGGCTGACATGTCTTCCAACCGCCCCACCCGGTGTCCTCTCCACCCTGGCCACAAGCTCTCCCTCCACCTACCCTCCCTGACCACCGGAAATCAGACTCAGGAGCCTCCCAGGGCCCCTCAGGCTCCTCCTGAGCAGGAAGTTGGCACCTATGGGCAGCTGGCCCAAGCCTCAGTAGGCCCTGACTGGTAAGGCCACAGACTACACACTGGTCAGCAATTATGGAACATAGCAGGGCCACTGTCCTGCCCAGCTCAGCCAAGTGAGTAGGTTAACAAAGAGGTGCTTTCTGCTTCCGAGGCCTCAGGCCCATTGTTAGAGATGAACCTTCTAAACATGGGTGGGGTATTGTGACCTGGGGGTGGGGGTGGGCCATAGCGGCCTTGTCTTAAATGTCCTGATGACTCAGGAAGAAACAGGACCACACCCCACAAACCTTGGGCATTGGGGCCACTCTGTGGTGAACTGTCTTCTCAAAGATGCTTTTTTCCAAATTTCAGTCATTCCAGTAACAGCTTTATGACTTTTCTCCCTCTAAATTCATAGTGCACATAATTCTCCTTAAAAATAGTTTCACTCTTTTTATTCAGATAAATTTGATCTCATCCTAAGAACTCTTGTCTGTGAAATTACAGGTTGGAATCACTGGAGACTTTTTGCCCTAATGCATATTGATAACCATGAAAAAAGCAAATGCTGGTTGGTGGACTGTCTACAACAGTGTCCTCATAGAACAGTTAGGAGGGCTGTCCATACAGAGGGTCCCTTAGCCCATCTCTTCTCAGACCCCTGAGATGACACGGCTGGTCCCCTTCTCTGAGTTACCTGCAGCTCCAAGAACACTGAAAGCCACTTAATATTGTTAGACTTCATCAGGACCCAGACTCAGCCCTGCCCAGCAGTCGTGAGTACTCAAGGAGCTATGAAGTCCAGCTTGGCTTAGCTTAAGAGGCAGGACTGATCATCATAGCCCCGTACATTAGCACAGCACTTCATAGTTTGCAGAGCCTATGAGTCGGGTTCCATTGATGGCACATAACAACATTCTCAAATTCCAGGAAATTCTATGCTTAGCATGACATGATCAAGGTCATGTGACCAAAAAGGCTGGAGCTGAGACTGATGGTCAAAGCCATAGAATGATATAACTGGAGAGGCCTAAAGTTTTCTGGTCTTGTGTCTCCCAGAGGGTGGGGTATGAAATGGTACCAACTCAGAGTGAGAATGCAGGGCCTTTCCCTTTCTTGTTCATGCCTCTAATAACCATGCAGGCAGAGGTCTCAGTGAGGCACTGGAGTGTCTTTAACACCTCTGTAATGCTTTGTAATCTGCCCCTAAGCAGTGAGTCTCAGGGTCAGAGGCTTCAGCAGAATGGGCCAGGCAGAGAGGAGGGAAAAGCAGCATCCACCATGGGAAAACAGGAGCAAAGGCCCATAGGAGGGAGGAATCTGGTAAGCAACAGAATTATGAGAACAATACCCACTCCAGTAACTGAGTACCAATCCTAGCCTGGCGGATATGAAGCCCTTGCCATAGAGAATCTCACAAAAGCTTCCTGAAAGCCCTGTGAGAGAGCTAACTATAGGCCCCATTATACAGAGGAGGAAACCAAGGTGACCACCCATTCTGGTTTTCCCTGGACTGACCCAGTATTAGCACTGAAAGTCTCATATCCCTGGAAGCCCCTTGGTCTTGGGCATTCTGGGACACTGGTCACTGTAGAACAGGGTTTCTCGACCTCAGCGCTATTGGCATTTTAAGTTGGATGATTCTTTTGTAGGGGATGCTCTCTGCACTCTAGGATGTTTACCAGCATCCCTGGCCTCTACTCACTAGATACCAGTTGTATCCCCCAGATGTTACAAGAAAAATATCTCCAGACATTGACAAATCCTACCTTGGGGCAAAGTCACCAGGATGAGAATCATTGCCCTAGAGAGAACAGAGGCTGAGAGAGTAAGGCACATGCCCAAGGCCACACAGATATAAAAAGCAAGATTGGGACTGTTGGGATCCCAAACCCACTGAGCCAAACAGCTACTCCCCACATGGGGTACCAGGGCATCTCCCCTTGTACCCTAGCTCTATCTCCAATAGGCTGTGTGCCCTAGACCAGTCATTCCCCAACTCTGGGCCCCAGTCTCCTCATTTATAAAGTTCAGGCTTAGATTTGACAACCTCTGAGATCCCTTGGGCTTAGATGCTCTGCCATCCCAGGAGCCAGGAGAGGGTCCATCCAGCAGGCACGGGTGGGGAAGTGAGGCACAGTGTAAGGCCAGAAGATGAAAGAAGATGAAGGTGGAAGCCAGGCGAGGCTGGGATGTGAGCACTAGGTCCTCTTTTGGGGCTTGGCTGTCACTGCGCCTCTGCCCACAGAATATACTTGGTCTGGGCACAGGAGGGGCCCTGAGCTTCCCACAGTGGATGCCATCAAAGGAGGAGCAGAAGGGGGCTTAGCAGAGGAAGTAAGAAAACAGGGAGTGCTGGGTTCACACAGCCCTCAGGGAGCCTTAGCCTGTCTCTGTGCCCTCACCATCTCTCCATCTGTGACTCCTGCCTGCCAGATCTTGGCACTTAGTGAGTGCTCAAGAAGTCAATCTTTGAATGAATTAATTAATTAACATCTGGCCCAGCTCCTACCACAGCTGTGCAGAAACCAGAGTCCCAGAGACCCCTGAGCTCTCCCAGGCCTGTTGTGTAGCCATCACCCCCACCTCCCTTCCTGCCTTTCCATAGTCCTTCCTGGTCCCACCCTCCCTGGCCAGCCCTGGCTCATCAGCCGTGCCACGACTGCGGCAGGGAAGAGGATGCACACCTGCCCCACCCTGTGGGGCCTCTCTTTCTCTCCTTGGCAGAAAGCACCTGGCATCTAAGCTGGGGGATGCCTGATGAGGCCTGCCCTCCACCCCGGCTCCTGTAGAGGAGAGGCTCGGAGCCCCCATGTGCCCCACCTCTCCTGCCCCCCACATTGTGGTTTGCTCACAGAGGAAGCAGCAGCCGGGCCTGAACATAAGGCCTAGAGACGTGCTTACCGAGGCTGTGTGGAAAGTTACAGCCGCCACCACCAAGGTCTTTGAAGACCAAACTGTTTGTGTTCCCCACAGCTATTTGTGGCCAAGGCACCCACCAACCCCACCTGCCCTGGCTCAGAGCAGGAGTCTGAGCAGAACTCAGAGCGCGGTGGCTATCCCCCAGCAAAGGTGGAACCCAGGCCAGGTCAGGCCAGGCTAGCCAGTAACCCAGCCCACTAAGCCAGCCTACCTTAGGCCAGATAAGTCAACCAACCCAAACTATCTAAGCTAGCCCAATTTGAGAAACCCATGCAACCTATCCCATCCCACTAGCTCTACCCAACAAACCCTGCCCAGTCACACCCAAACCAATTACCTAACCAACTAACCCAACCCAAGTACTGAGCTCAACCCACCTAACCTAGCCTAATTAAACCAACAAGCCCAGCCCACATAGCTCAGTCCAACCTTACCCACCTGATCTAGCTCACTCAACAAATTAGCTCAACTCAACTGATTCAGATCAAGACAGCCAACCCAATCAACTCAGGCACCTAACAATATAACTAACCAGCCAGATCTACCTGAATCAACTAACCAGCCAAATCTAGTTAAACAAACCCAAACCAAACCAACTTACCCAACACAACTGAACTAACCCAAACAAAGCCAACCTGATAACTCAGTTCAACTAGCCCAAATCTGAGTCAGAATCATCAACTTAATTTAAAAAAAAAAAAAAAAAAAAAGCCAACCTAGTTCTCCCAATACAAATAATCCAACCCAATTCAACTAAGCAGGCCAACCCACCCAATCCAGCCCCACCCTACTGACCAGCTGAATCCAACTAACTCACTTTAACCAATCTATTCCAATTGATCCCAGTAACCCAGCCTAACCCAGCCTAACCTAACCTGGGTGGCCCAGACCATCTCACTCAAGTCCACCTGGTTTAAGATCAAAAAAAACTAAACCCACGGTCATCAAGTCAATTCCGATCCATAGCAACCCCCACTGAGTTTCCGAGGCAATAGATCTTTACAGAAATAGATTGCCCAGTCTTCTTATTGATGTTTAACCTAATCAGTTCCAAAGAACTATCCCATGTTCTCCCTTCGAAGGACAGCCTGGCCTGATTCCATCCAACATGTTATTAAGCAGCTACTTTTCTTCAGTATTAAGCAAGCCCACATGGAGAGAGAAAAAGATAAAGACTTAGCCCCCAGAGTTTAGGAAGTGACACCAGCCCCAATGGAGTGATCTCTCTAATGAAAGGGACTACCCCCAATCTGGCCTAAGCTTGCAGGGTGGAAGAGGCTCTAGTCAGTGCTACAGGGGCTGTGGCAGGGGGCTGGTATGACATATGTGCTTGGTCTTCAAGGAGGGGTAGGATTTTGACAGAAGGAAAAGGTTGAAGATGCACTATAAGCAGACGAAGAACAAGAACAAAGGCCTAGGTGGGGAACCCTGGGCTCATTTGACAAACAAGGAAGTGGCTGGAGAGCTGGAGCCATGTTGGGGTGGAGGGAAGGAGGGTGGGAGTGGAAGGGTTGGCAGGGTGGAGAGCAGAGAGGGCCTTGAATGTTACACAGAAGGTCAGATCACTATGACTTGAGCAATGGGGCGATTGCTGAGCAGGGTAGGGACTGATCAGACTCATGCTTTGGGGAGTTAATCCTGTAGGATAGAGTAGAACAGGGGGACGAGGGAAGGGAGAGTGAAAGGAGGGAAAGGCCAGTCTAGGTCAGGAGGCAATGAGGATGCAGCAGGAGGAATGGAGAAGATTCCAAGAGGGGAGCAGCAGCAGGAAGGGTAGGAGGGAAGACAGGTAAGAAAACATGGAGAGTGGAGAGAGCCCGTGTACAAGAGCATCAGCCTGGCAGGGCCCTTAAAGCTTCCCCGGCTCAGTGCACCCTTTCTGCAGGTGGGGACATTGCAGGCCAGAGACCAGGGTGTGTCCAGGGCTTAGACCCCAGCCCAGACTCCCAGGCAAGTCCTTGCCCCAGCAAGTATCAAAGTTCAGCTCCAGGTGTCATTACAAGGACCTGGTCTGGAGCCCATCTCTTGAGGTCCCAGCCCTATCTCATACAGAGAGCCATAGATCCAGGACCCAGTCCCCAGCCTCATGGGGAGCATCAGCTTCCTCGGGAGAAAAAGTAGGAGTGACACTCTGGAATGGCAGGGGTCAGGGTGTGAAACGGGCCAGTTATGCCTTCACAAGGGCCACGCCCACTCGATGGGTGTGTGTGTGTGTGTGTACAACATGCCGTAACAGGAGGGAATATTGTCACCACCATTGTTGAGGTAGCTCTGGTAGTGTAGTGCCTAAGGCATTTGACTGCTAACCAGAAGGCTGGCAGTTCAAATCCACCAGCCACTCCTAGGAAGGAAGGTTGGGCAATCTACTTCTGTAGTGATACCGCTTCAGAAACCCAAGGAGGGGTTGCTACGAGTCAGATTCGACTTCATGGCAGTGAGTTTGTTTTTTCTTATTGATGAGGGCAGAGCTTGACCATTGATCTGACCACCTCCTTTGACCCTTGGAGAAACAGAGTCCCCAAAAGGGGCAAACCTGCCACAAAGCAGGTCAGTATGTCAGAGCTCTGGCTAGATTCAGAGTGGTGAGCCCAGCCCATGTCCATCAGACCCGCACCACCAGGTCGCTCATCAGCCCCAGAGTCCAGGACTGACTAGCTGAAGCACAAAATTGTCAAAGCATCTGGGTAGGCCCTGAGCCGAGAAGGGGTTCCCTGGCCCAGACCTCTTCCTCCCCACTGGCGGGAGTTTCCCAGCATGCTCTGCACCCTGCCATGCCGACTGACTCAAAGTAAACTGAGTCTGGTCTCCCTTGGCCTGTGTTTCCAAAACTCAAGGGGAACTATTTCCTGGCTCAGAACCCTCTGCCGTGTTAGACCGGGTTATATTGATTTCAGATTGGAAGGAAAACTGCCTTCTCCGTGGGGATGATACTGATCAATAGAAATAGCCCTGCCTCTCGCCAGGCTAGACAGGCTTGTGTGGCTGGTGAGCGGTGGATCTATACCAACCCGGGACCTTCGGATCCCTCCTGCCCCAGCTGTCTGCCTCCCTCCATTAGGGGAAGAAGACCAGGAGGGAAAAGTACCACTGGTTCTGAACACCAACTTCAAGGAAGGGTCAGGTTCTGAGGAGGGCAGAAATGGCAAGCAGGGCAGGGGTGGGTGTGGGGAGCGTGCTGACAGCCCGGCCACTCCTAGAAAGTGGAAGGAGTTTGGGGCAGCTTTTTTGAGAACCCATTTTATTCATACCTAAGGAAATAGAGGCTCGATGGAAGCAATGACCTGACCATGGTCACACGTGAGCATGAACTAAGGCTCTCAGCTTGGAAAGACAATCCATTCTACTTCCTTAAAATCTGAACCAGTCAGGAAACCAAGCAAGTGAAGCCAAGCTGCACCACTCTACTCCATGATGGCAGGATGCTGTCGCCTGCTCAACCGAGATGGTATAGTTAGTAGCTAGGGGCATGAACTAGGAATCAGACACGGGTTCAAACAGCAGCTCTGCCACTATAAGCTTAGTGAACTTTTGGTACCTCAGTTTTCCTACCTGTAAAATCGGTATGATAAAGGCATTTTTCTCAGATGTAAAGTGCTTATAGCAGTACGGTAGTGAGGCCTCATTAAATGCTAGTTGTTATAATTACCCTTAGCATGGCTCGTGATAAACGTTTTTTGAATAAATGAGAGAACTTTCCCAAGATCACATAGTAAGTCAATGGCAGGACCAGGACCAGAAATCAGGCTTCTAGACTCCTATTGCTCTATCTGTAAAATGAGGAGATGGGACTGTGATGGTTCAATGAAATCATGCATAAACTTGCTTAAAACAGTCTGCCCATGACTACTGGCTAGCATCAACCATCATGGTTCCTGCCGTCTAGGCAAAGGCTTGCTGGGTCGGGCTGTCTTGGCTCAGCTTAGGTCACATGCTCAGCCCAAACCCAATCACCACGGTCAGGAGTTGTGCAGCTCTGAATGGTTGGGCTGGGGCCAGGTACCGCCCCCTGGAGATGGGGGCGTGGCCAGGGCATATCTGCCTGAGCTCCAAGGAGCACCGATTTACCAATCTGGTAATGTCCCACAGGGAGGCAAAGCCCTCCTACTCACAGCATAGTGGAATTTGATCCACTGGGAAGAGGAAAGATAATAATCAGTGCCACCATTTCTAAATATTGCCTGCAGGATCCTTGCACTCACCTTGTTTATCAGGTGGGGACTGTTACTGCCCCCAAATCGGAGATGCAGACATCTAGGCACCACGGAGATGTCACGAGCCTTGCAGAAGGTGGAGCAGCTCGTCAGTGGCAGATGCTTCGGAGGGAAATGTATGGAGAGTGTCCCCATCAGAGGTCTTCTTAGATTTAATCGTGAAGCTCGAGCTGCCAACAATTCCAGTCCACGCAGAGACACCTTGGAAGAAAGGCAAAGCAATTACTTCTGGAAAATCAACCACTGAAAACTCTTAGGGAACACAGTTCCTCCCTGACACACATGGAGTTGCCATAAGTCAAAATCAACTTGAAGGCAACCGGTTTATATGCCAGGCACTTTACATGAGTTAATTAATCTAATACTTGCAATATTCCCATGTGGCTGATCCCATTATAAACACCACTTTACAGATTAGAGACCTGAGGCATGAATAGGTCAAGTAACTTGCTTAAGGCCCCACAGCCAGTTATTGGAAGTTTCCATCAAGAGAGGTTCAGTGAATCGTGGTTTTGCCACGTAACAGGTTTGGACTTCTGTTAGCATTTTTATGGAACACCTTCCCCTCCTCCCCACCCCCTTCCTTGGGGACAATTTCCTCAGCAACACCTACTTGCTAGGCATTCTGCTGAGTGTATTGCCTGCATATAGTCTCTCATTGGCAAGACACAGAATTGGCCTCATCATTCCCATTTTACAGATGAGGAAATTGAGGCTTGAGAGGCAGCATGACTTGCTCCAGCATACATCTTCGTTTGGAAGAGGTGGAGCAAGGCCTGGACTAGTGGGCCCTCCTTTTGCCCTGTGGTGAGTACTTGGATAAATGGGGCATGACTGTGGTGTGCGGTGGAACTTTTTGTGCCTGTCCCAGTCCTTTCCCCAGTATAAGTCCAGAAAACCTGCCTCCAGAAGTGGCCTGGGCATCCCATGTGCTGCACTGTCTGAGACTTGATTCCAAGTGACCTTGGCATTGGCTCCTCAGGACCACAGCCTGACCCTTGTTTTGCTCAGAAAGCCCACACATCATTTCACACAGGAAATTCAACCTGGTCGTCTCACGTCCTGTTCTCGAGAAGAGGGGAAAAAAAAACTTGTAAAGTCAGTCGCTGTGTTGTTTTTTAAACAGACTTTGAAATGTTTCCTGAGAGGGGGGGAGAATTTGAGAAAAGGAACGATAGAAAAATCTTCAGATAGAAAAAGGACAGGAAGCATATCCGAAGGACAACGAATCAGAAAGAAAATAATAGACAGCATCAAGCAGAGAGGGCATCCGGGAGGGAGAAGCAGTGTGGGAAGCAGAGGAGAAGCTGGCAGAGGAGACAGGGTGAGCCAAAAAGGAGAGCCAGTGAACCAGGGGGAAGCAGGGGGAGGGTCGGAGGCTGCAGGCCTCGCCCAGCCTGTCCTCCTCACCTCTGCCTAGTCTAGGGTAGTGGGAGTAGGTCTGGCTTTAGGGTTAGACAGACCTTCAGTGGTGTGTTGGACCAGCTTCTGCTGGTTCCTACTAGCTTGCAAGAGGCAACTGTGAAATACTTGAAATATTCACATCCCATCGTTGGTGGCTTGAAATTGGCCTTGATGAGCTTATTTACACCATGGAAATTGGCGAACACTACAAATCAGGATTGTTGTGGGTTTTTTTGTTTTGTTTTTTGAGACCCAGGTTACTAGTACACCACCCATCATACAGGGCTGTTGGAGGAATAAAGGCTGCATATAAAGCACCTGCACACATTGTTGTTGTTGTTGTTATGTGCCATCGAGCACACATTAGGCACCAACAAATGTCCCCTTCCCCCTTGGAGAACTCAGAAGCCTGTCTACTACCTTTCGCCTCTTCACTTCTCCTTGTGCCTGAAGTTCTCCATTAGAGAAAAATGAATTTAAGTGTTAACCCTCAAGGATTCATTTATAAGGCATTCAGTCATTTTAATTCAGTAATTATTAGGCCCTTTTTATGTACAAAATGCCAGGGAGGGTGTGGGAAGGGGATGGGGAGACAGAAGGAAAAGGTGGAGATGATTAAGACACATTTCCTGGAATCAGGCAGCACATCCAGAGATGACTGGTGCTAAGAAATAAATCACTCTGGCTTTAAACATGGCAATCAGGGGAGACTCGGGAGGTGGCATTGGAACCGGGCCGTTCTTCCTTCTTCTTCCCTTTCTTCCTTTCCTCCTTTCTTCTTCTTTCTCCCTCCCTCTCATCATTCAACTACAATCCATTTATGCATTCATCCAATATTCCCTACCCACCTGCCCAGGCTAGGTGCTGAGGGAACAGCAGCGTTTTCCCTGTCCTCAAGGAGCATGCAGGCAAGTGGGAAAGAAAAGCCTATAAGCAGCCAACTCCAGTGCAGTGTGGGCCTCTTTGCAGGTTGGCACGATTGCAATGCATGGAAATGGTAAAAGGGGCATTCCAGGAAGAGAAAACAGTGCCAGCAAGGGCCCAGAGGTGGGACTGGGCAGGGCACATTGACAAGTAGTGAGAAGCCTGAGTGGCTGGAGGGGAGGACAGGAGCCAGGGCCCAAGCTGGAAAGAGAAACCAGACCCTTGCATGCCTGGGATAGGGCATTTTTACATCCTCACTTAGAAAAACCCACTGTCATCGAGTGGATTCTGACTCATAGTGACCCCTCTGGGTTTTCAAGCCTGAAAATCTTTACAGAAGTAGCCTGTCTCATCTTCCTCCCATGGAACAACTGATGGGTTTGAACCTCTGACCTTCTGGTTAGCAGCCAAATGCCTTACCCATTGTGATAGTTACGTTTGTGTGTCAAATTGGCTGGGCCTGGTTGAGTGGCTGGGCAGCTGATGGTAGTCATTTCCCATGATTTCCCAGTTATTTCCCATGAGACTGGCAATCAACTCCATGGTGGGATCTAGCACAAGCAACTGAGTAGCTGCTTTGGGTATGTGGTCTGCTTCCCGTATATAAGCAGCAGCTTTGGGAATAGTCTCTAGCTTATGGCACCTTAAACCCTGCATGGAGCCCTGTCGTTGTTCAGCAGCCTGCTATGCTCTGCTGACCTTGGGATTTACAATGGACTTGAAGGAATGGCCTGCCATGTGTTTTGGTAACATCGGGACTATGCCATTTTATTTGTCAACCTTGGGCTTCTCAGCCTCAGCAGCCAGCAGCTATCTGAGTGAAGAAACGCCTCTAGCTTCCGTGGGCTGGGAGCTGGAGGCAGAGCTAAAGCCCAAGGCTAAGGGGTTTCACCCAGCCCCTAGAGCCTGGCACTTTGAACTTGGACTTAAAGCCTCCAAACTGTAAGAGAATAAACTCCTGTTTGTTAAGGCCATCCCATTTGTGGTATACTCTTGTCAAAGCGATACTAGGTAACCCGAACACCCACTATACCACCAGAGCTCATCCTCACTTAGGGAAAGATGAAATTATTTGGTTTCCAGGGGCTGGCAGAATAAAGGGAGGAAGTGACAAGAGGGCAGTCACTGTAGATCATGCTCCCTGATGCCAGAACTATGGCCTGGGCAGTCCCTTGTCTCAAACCAGTGCTGCCCAGCAGAGCTAGGCATCACCACCTTCTGCAATGGACAGCTGTGATTTGGACACCCCCAGCCTCCAGCCTCCCTTCCTTTGGAAACAATATCTAAATTTTCCTGTGAGGAACTGTCTCTCCCTCCTGGCCCACCCCATGTGGTTCTGGGGGTGCTGACCCACCCTCCAAGCTCCAGAGGAAGGCTCATGACCCAGGATTTTCAGTGAGTCAGTCCTGGCACCACTGCTGAGGTATTCACCAAGAGGCGTTCTCTTTCCATTGGGGTGGAAACTGATAGAATGAAAGCAAAGTTGATGTGACTAGCTTTATTATTACCATTTTTACTGATGTGGAATTCACAAACATACAGTAATCATCTTTTTTTTTAACTTTATTTTATTTATTTATTTCTTTTGCAGTGTTCCCTCCCCTCCCCTTCCACCCCTGTAACCAACAAAGTTTTCTTCCATATACAAATCTTTCCTTGACTTTTTACAATAATGAACTAATATTATATTTGTTCTTCTGTGATTGATTTATTTCACTCAACATAATGTCCTCCAAGTTCATCCACGTTATGCAATATTTTGCAGATTCTATGTTATTCTTTAGGGTTGCATAGTATTCCATTGTGTGTATGTATCATAGTTTGGGTATGCATTCTTCATTTAATAGGCACCTAGGTTGTTTCCATCTTTTTGCTATTGTAAATAGTGCTGAACATGTAAACAGTGATGAACATGGATGTGCATTGATATATACCTAGTAGTGGAGTTGCTGGGTCAAATGGTATTTCTAATTCCAACTTTTTAAGGAATCGCCATACTGCTTTCCACAGTGATTGTATCATTTGACAGTCCCACCAGCAGTGTATGAGAGTCCCAATCTCTCCACATCCTCACCAGCATTTGTTATTTTCTATCTTGTTGAGTTTTGCCATTAATGCTGGGGTGAAATGGTATATCATTGTTTTGATTTGCATCTCTTTGATGGCTAATGATTGTGAGTATTTCTTCGTGTATTTGCTGGCCACCTGAATATCCTCTTTGGTGAAGTGTCTATTCATGTCTTCTGCCCATTTTTTAATTGGATTGTT
>NW_006921618.1:11568459-11593398 GCF_000298275.1 Orycteropus afer afer | reverse complement strand
GGCATCTTCCTTGACTCCTTTCTCTATCTCCAGACAGAATATTTTTGCACCCAAGGGCAGAGGGCTTCATGGAGCACTTTAGTAAAATAGCACCAGAAAAAAATTCTGTGTATTTGTTTACTTTACTTCAAATAATGAAATAACAAGTTGAGGAATATAATGTAAAAAAACATACTTAGTAACAAAGTAAGAAATGAACATTGCACGCAAATCGAGTCAATTCCAATGCATAGCAACCCAATAGAACAGAGTAGAACTGCCCCACTGGGTTCCCAAGGCTATAAATCTTTACAAGATGCAGGCTGCCTCATCTTTCTCCTGGGAGTGGCCAGTGGAATCATACCGCCAACCTTTTGGTTGAATGCTTTAACCACTGTGCCACAGAGCTTCTTAAACACTGTAGACAGACTACTTCAAATACAACAATCACATTTTCTTTAGTGATCACATCATCATCAAAAGGCAATTATTTTTTGTTAAAAACATAATAATAAAAACAATAAAATACAAAAATGTGTAATTGTATAAGTAACTGCATATTTATAAACTTTTAAAAGACATGTTTTATAAAAGCAAGAGAAAGAAAAACGTTTCTTTTAAGTCTGCAAAAATTTGAATTATTTTGTTAAGCTCTATAGTTTGGAGCTCTGGTAGCATAGTGCCTAAGGCACTTGACTGCTAACCAGAAGGCTGGCGGTTCAAACCTACCAGCCACTCCTCGGAAGGAAGGTTGGGCAATCTACTACCGCCACAGAAACCCAAGGAGGGTGGGTATGAGTCGGGGTTGACTCAATGGCTCATAACAACAACAACATAGTTTGGACAACGCTATTTTAGTGTCTTAAGTTGCAAGAGCATTCAGGCAATCACGTGTCATATTAGGTCTCAGCTAAGTTCTAAAACATTTTAGTTCGCTGAAACTTCTTTTGCTACTAGCAGCTGTCACCAGTAATGTGAGGTGTTATCTCTCCCCTGATATACAGTCTGTCAGGAAGTTCTGTTGGCTTCACCTTCAAAATAGGTCTGACCACTTCTTTCCACTGCTTCTACCTGGTCCAGCCATCGTTATCTCCAGCTTGGATTATGGTAAGAGCCTCCTCAGGGCTGCCCTGCCTCTACACTTGGCCTCCATAGTCTCTTCGCAACACAGCAACCAAGGTGATCCACAAAAATCACATACCCCTTCTTTGCTCAACATCTCCCAGTGGCTTCTATCACCTTGGAAAGAGAAGACAAAACCTTCACAATGGCCTTCAGGCCCTACAGTATCTTACCTTTGTTACTCTCTGATTCCTCTATTCCCCCCATGTCTCTCATTCACCCTCTCCAGTTTCACTTTCCAGTTTTTCTGGAAGATGGTGAGCCTGCTTCCACCTCAGGGCCTTTGCACATGCCATTCCTGCTGCCTGGAATATTCTTCCTCCAGATAGCAGCCTAGGTCACTCTCTCACTTCGTTCAGGTTTCTGCTCAAATGTGACCTCATTAGAAAGGTCTTTCCTGACACCTGAGTAGCTTTCAATCCACTTGTCCAGCATATTGTTTCTTTTCTAATGCTCTTCGCTCTCAGACATAACCCACTTCTGTTTGTGCTTCGTGGTTTATTATCTCTCTCAGACTCTCCCACTACAATGTCTTCTCTATGTGGGCAGGGGTCTTTGTCCTTCTGATTGTCTGTGCCCTAGCCTAGAACAGTGCCAGAGATAGTCATCAGATCAGGGTCAGCCAGAAAGGGCCCCTGCTTAGGAGAAGGGGGCTGCACTTGGGTGGTTGTGAAGGACCTGGGATCAAACAATCCTGGGTTCAAATCCCAGCTCAGCCACTTACTTGGGCATGCCATATAACTTCTCTGAGCCCCCATTTCCTCATCAGTTAAGTGGGATATAATAGCACTCACCCTGCATAGTTGTTGAAAAGATTAAATTAAATGAGATGATATGTGTAAAGCCCTTAGCATGCTGCTGGACACATTGTAAGCACTCAGAATGCATTTAGCATGATTATTACTGACAGACACTCAGGACAGGGTACCTGCCTTATCCATCTATGTGGGTTCAGATCATACCTCTGCATGTCCTAGCTGTGAGACCTCAGGCAATTTGCATAACCCCTCTGAGCTTCTGTGTTCCTCATCTGTCAAAGAGAAAAGTAACACCCACAGTGAGACAGTGGTGTGAGGTGTGCAGCCTGTGCTTTGCACATAGTAAGTGCTAATATTCAACGGGTATTTGCAACATGCTTGCAACTTAGCAGAAGGAGATCAGAGAGATACACACAAGTCTGCTGGACTGCGGTCCAGGTTGCAGCAGGAGGAAGCTGGCCTGAGCTATAGTGAGGCAGGGAGCCAGCACTTGGAGATACACTGACTGGACCAAATTGAGATAGGGGTTTTTGGCTGTATTACTGAAGGTAGGGTACTCAGAGGATGGAGGTGAGAGAAGCCCTCTCAGCTGCACACAAGCAGCCCCCAGCAACAGGAAAAATTTGGTTGATGAGTAGGACTCTGTGCCTGTGCTTGCCCACCATTCATCTCACTTCTATAAATAGTACATTTATTCTCCTTTGGGGATGCCCCCTCATGCATACATTTTCAATCCATGTGGTTTAGCTGGGAATGACACCATCCCCCAGGACTATTGATGAGCATGTGACCCAAGCCTGACCAATCACAGCACAGTATTAGACCCATTGGTTTAAGAGAGACCACATGATTCATGCTAGACCAATGAGAATCAGCCCTGGGAATTTGACTGGAACTATGGAAAAGGAGAGCAGGCATTACTAAATTGATAAGATATAAAACTCCAGTTGCTGAGGACCACTAAATGGGGGCAGTCCTGCCTGAAAATGAGAACAAGATGGAGGAGAGATTGTGGGAATCTGCCCAAGGATAAGTGAGTCTGAGTCCTGATGATATTTTTCAGCCTCTGGATCTGGCC
This sequence comes from Orycteropus afer afer, assembly GCF_000298275.1. Taxonomy (NCBI): domain Eukaryota; kingdom Metazoa; phylum Chordata; class Mammalia; order Tubulidentata; family Orycteropodidae; genus Orycteropus; species Orycteropus afer. Next base: position 11,590,461 of record NW_006921618.1, on the reverse strand, counting down.
ACACCTGAAGCCATTTACCACTGAAGTTTTCAGTTCTATGAGCCAGAAATTAAGCCAGTTTGAGAGGAATTTCCCTAATACGGAACTACAAGACTCCTGATTAATACAGTGTAGTCCTGGGTGTCTAAACTTGAGAAACTTTGATCTACTGAACTGGGACCAGAAGAAAGCTGTAGGTTCTCAAAACCATGTCATTTGAGGAACAGATGAAGGCAAGGTAGTATGGTAGCAAAGAACATGGGTTTTGGAGTCAGAGCAGGACTTCTGCTGTCTCCATATCAGCCAGATGGTCTTAAATAAGCACCTTCATGTTTCCAAAACTCAGTTTTCTCCTCTGTATAGTGGGCACAATATAGTGCCCACTTCAGAGAGAAGGACATGAGATAACCTAAGTAGTGTACTTGGCTGGGCATTTGGATAATAGCTGGTGAGAGGGCTGATTTAGAGGTCTAGAGGGTTGTGGTGTGGATGAAGGATTAGCATAGTGGGGAGGGAGCATGGGAACACAGGACAGAACTGGGACTGATGAGTGGAGGTACAGAAGAATGATTTCAGCTCAACTAACATAAGGGAGAACTTTCTCCCAATCAGAAGAGCCAAAAATGGTAGTGAGTTCTGCTTTATTGAAGGTGTGCGATCTCCTGGAAATGCTGAAGAGGGGTTAGATCATTGGACAAGGACAGAACTAAAGAACTGCTAAGGTCCCTGCAGGGTGGGGGGAGTTTCAAGTCAGTTCTCAGGAGGTTCCTGTTCCAGTCAAACAGTTTCTCAAGGGAATGTTTAGAGCTTGATCCCAGTCAAATGAATCCCTGGGCTCTATCACATTCATGTGCCTTTTCTTCTAATTTTCAGTTCCTAGTTCAGGCTGATTCAGGGCATCAAATGTGCAGGAATCATTGTCAAACCATGAAGAGGAGTTACTGGCCCCGTGGCTACCAAAGTCACAATTAGTTCAGGAGTCACCCGTGGCCTGAAGCAAGCCCATGAATGTCAGCCCCAGAACTTTTGCTGGAATTATTTAAAAAGAAGCCCCCACTCCATGGGTTTCTAAGCTTAGGCTGCAGTTAGAACTGCCTCTAGACTTCTTTGCACCCCATGAAGAGAGGCTATTCAAGAATGAAGCCAACACACGGGAAACAGAACTGAGAGAGAGAAATGCTGCCTGGGTGATATTTTTGAGGTTCTCAATCCAGCCATACTTGAAGCTCAGATTCACCTCTTTGAACTTCTTAGCTACTAAGCCAATGCATACCCCCTGGGTTGGGCTTCTGTCATTCATAAAGGGTTAAAGAATCCTGGCTGACATCTCAGTTGGCTAGAGACAGGGAGATGAACAAGGTGATTTTTCCAGTTCTTCTCAGGCTGGGGGACTCCACCTGGAACAGGCCATGAAGTTCCTGGAAAAAACACTGGATTCGAGAGACCTGAACACAAGTTTCTTTTGTTACAAGAAAAATAATAAGAAGAAGGAAGAAAGAATGAATTGAAAACAAAGTCTGTGGAAATAGTGGCTGCTCCAGTTGAATGGAAGATTCACAGTGTATTCCAGCAGGAAAAACAAAGCCCAGAGTGAAAAGACCTGGATTCTGCACCGAGAAAGGCCTCCGTTTAATCCCAACTCTGATACTTCCTGGCTGCGTGAGTATGGGATGTCCCGTCTCCATTCTTGGTCTCAGTCTCCTGACCTGGAGAAGGGAGGCCATGGTATTTCCATCACTGCATCATCATGAGACTGTAAGGAGGCCGAGTGTGTGAAAGCACCCACACGTCACCAGTTTCTGTCGACTCGAGCTCATGGCGACTCCGTGTGCGCCACAGGGTTTTCGGTGGTTGCATTTTCAGAAGTAAATCTCTAGGCCTTCTGAGGTGCCTCTGAGTGGACTTGAACTTGCAACTTCTCAGTAAACAGCTGTGCGTGTTAACCATTGGCACTACCTAGGGACTCCACCCTGCACATCCTTGTTGTTATGTGCCGTCAAGTCGGGTGAGACTCCTAGCGACCCCTCCTTGGGTTTCCAAGATAGTTGTTGTTGTGTGCTGTCGAGTCGGCCCCAAGAAGGAGTGGCTGGTGGGTTTGAACCGCCAGCCTTCTGGTTAGCAGTCAAGTGCTTTAGCCACTATGCTACCAGAGCTCCTTCCAAGATAGTAGGTACTTAATATATGTGAGTTGAATCTGTTGTTGTTAGCTGCCCTTGACTCATGGCGACCCCATGCATAATGGTGTGAAACGCTATCCGTTATTGAGCCATCCCCATGACTGGTTACGGATCAGACCATTGTGACCCACAGGGTCTGCTTTTCAGAATTAGATCACCAGGCCTTTCTTCCTAGCCTGTCTTGGTCTGGAAGCTCTGCAGAAACCTGTTTAGCATCATAGCAACATGCAAGCCTCCAGTGATGGATGGATAGTAGCTAAGTTGCACTGGCCAGGAATTGCACCAATGTCCACCCCAACCCAGGTTCCATGGTGAGTAGCCTCCGCCCCCACCCTTCTCAGGCTTCCCATAGGCCCAGCTGAGTAGTGAGAACCACTGGGGGAAGCAGACAGCAGCTGGCCCGTCTGACACCTCGACCACATACAAGACAAGAAGCTTATCTGATGTGCCTTAATGTGCAGCATCGGCAGAGCAGGCGAGGGAAGTGTCTTGATTTCTTTCTTGCTTCTGGTGGCTCTACCTTGAAAATGCCTTTGTAGCCTCAGTGAGGGCTGGGAGGGACACTCTGCTGTCATTATTGAGCCAACTGGAGTGCCAGGTCCCCAAAATTACATCAGGGCCAAGCCCTGACACCATTGCACTAGTTGGCCCTGGGATTCTGGGAAGATCCTCCTCTCCCCTCTGCTCCCCGCTGCCTGCAATCCCACCATTGCAGCTCCCTGCCCTTTGGTTTAGTGCTTCATCAGCTCACCGTGATGCAGGTGATTAGCCAGGTGGCCCTGTGATCTGCCAGGCCTCTGAGGGAAGGCGTTTCCATCATTTTATGGGAACAGATTCTGATGAGGAGAGGGCAAAAAAGCATAGGGATTCTGGGGAGTCAGGCAGGGAGAGGGACAGATTGGGCCCCTAAGCTGCCCTCAAGTCAATTCTAACTCATGGTGACTCTGTGTGCACCCGAGTGGAGCTGTTCTCCACAGGGTTTCCAAGGGCTGCTGTTTTGGAAATAGATCTCCAGACCCTTTCTCCAAGGCACCTTTGGGTGGACTCAACCTCCAACCTTTTGGTTAGTAGTTGTTGTTGTTGTTTTTGCCGTCGAGTCAGTTAGTAGAGTGTCTTCATAAAACCTCAAAACCAAACCCACTGCCATGGAGTCTGTACTGACTCATGGGTCACTTTCCAAGGCAGTAAGTCTTTACGGAAGTTGATTGTCCCATCTTCCTTCTGCAGAGCAGCTGGTGGATTTGAACAACCAACCTGGTTAGCAGTCAAATGCCTTAAGCACTACACCACCAGAGCTCCTTAGAGCATCTTCATGTTGTTGTTGTTGTTGTTATATGCCGTCGAGTCGGCCCCGACTCATAGCGACCCCTCCTTGGGTTTCCAAGGCAGTATCACTATGGAAGTAGGATTGCCCAACCTTCCTTCCAAGGAGTGGCTGGTAGGTTTGAACCACCAGCCGTCTGGTTAGCAGGCAAGTGTCTTAGCCACTATGCTACCAGAGCTCCTGAGCATCTTCATAGTAGGGGCTAAATAAATATCAATAGGTAGAGGGAGGAAATCCATCCTTCTATTATGACTCTTGTCCCCAAGAGTCCCACTGGAAGGGGCCAGATGCGCTGAAACAAAACAAAACACCCCAAACCCCTGCTGTCAAGTTGATTCAGACTCCTGGGGACCTCAGGTGTTACAGAGCACAACTGCTCCACGGGGTTTTCTTGGCTGTAGTCTTTACCAAAGTAGATCACCAGGCCTGTTTTCCACGACCCTGCTGGGTGGATATGAATCACCAATCTCCAGGTTACTTGTTGAGCACAAGCCATTTGGGCCAATCTCTGCAAAGCCAAGCATCACTCAAAATGAGAGGGCACTTTTACAACATTTAGAATCACAGAAGGGTGAAGCTGGAGGGCTTTGGGGGTGTGGGGAGTGGCTCTCACACTATAGAGAAACTGGGAATCTGTATTTTCACAAGCCCTAGATGCAGGGGCCCCACGCCCTTCCCCAAAAGCCCTAGTCAAAGTTCTCACTGCAAAGACTTATCCTGCCCAACCAGGACTACATTTGTCTGGCAGTCATCCCAGAGTGGGCCCCATGGTTAGCCCCTTTCACAGTCACGGCTGAAGCCTGGGACCTGGGCTGGCAGGGACCAGGACTGGAAATCATGAGAGGAAGAAGGGATCTTGAGAATTTTTTTTTTAGAAAGGAGTCCACATGGCACAGTGGTTAAAGCACTCAGCTGTGAACCAAAAGGTTAGAAGTTCGAACCACCAGCTGCTCCCGGGAGGAAGATGTGGCAATGTGGTTCCGTAAAGATTACAGTCTTGGAAACCCAGTGGGAGGCAATTCCACTGTGTCCTATAGGGTCGCTGTGAGTTGGAAACAACTAGATGGCAGTGGGTTTTAGTTTATTTTGGATGGACCTTCTTAACAGAAACTACACATTTTACATAATTTTGTATGCAATTTCCAGGGGCCCCAGACTCTCTGAAGCGGTGTACTCAGGGCAAGAGTGCCAGTTGTGGCACGATATCTGTCCACATGGAAAGATATTGATAAAAATCTCTCCTTTTTCCCCAAAATGTCATTGCCCTACCTAGATTTTCATAACCCTTTCCTTGAAGGAAGAAGCTCTGGTGATGTGGTGCATAAGGCATTTGGCTGCTAACCAGAAGTTGGCAGTTCAAATCCACCAGCCGCTTCACAGGAGGAAATGAGGCAATCTATTTCTGTGAAGATTCACAGCCTTGGAAACCCTGTGGGGGTCGCTATCAGTCAGAATCAAGTCAGTGGCAGTGGGTTTGGTTGGTGTGGTTCCTCAAAAGAGCCTGCTCTGGGAGACACTGACTCAAGAGAAAGACACACACTAAAATGCTAGCAGTGTTTAACTCTGGGTAATAGGACTGAGGCAATGACTTAAATTTTTCCTTATTCTCTTCAGTTGTTCAGCACTGACCATGTGTTACTTCTGTAATTAGGGAAGGGAGACAAACATAGCTGGCATTTTAAGAGATAAGCAGGTGACAGAGGTGATGGAGAGACAAGCAGTTAGTCCCAGGGGCCTGGACAGTCCACACCTGGAGAGGGCCTGCAGGGGTCACACCTGTGGAGAAGCCCACCAGTCCTCCAGGGCATTGGCTTGCCTGGCATGAGCCTCCATTTTCCCATCTGTTAGATGGGGAGAGACAGTGTCACCTTCACCTGTGTGAATGTGACACATGCTGCTGTCATCTAGCTGAGCTTTGGAGCAAGAATGTTGTTGTGTTGTTATTTGCCGTCGAGTCGGCCCCGACTCATAGCAACCCCTCCTTGGGTTTCCGAGGCAGTATCACTACGGAAGTAGGATTGCCCAACCTTCAGAGCTCAATTCCCCTCCCATGTCAGCTCTTCCCTTCCAGCCCCCAAGCCTCAGGAAGACTTCAGGTTCTTTGATCTGTTTCCTCGAAAGGGGGAAATCAAACATCTGTGCATGAGTGGCAGGGGTGGGGTGGGGGCTGGGAAGGGTGGGAGGTGACTGTCCCTTAGCTCCCCCTCAGGCCTGAGGAGCAGCTTCCACCCCAGTGACAGGACCATTTTCTGAGGGTCCCTGATGCTTTGACCCATCAAGAGGCTCAGAGCTGAGGGAGAGACCTCCAGTGTGGCTGATTGGTGAGTCTGAGGCCTGTGGGGTTGATCCCTGGGGACCCAGGGACACTGCTGAAACAAACAAACCAAAAAACCAAACTCACTTCCGTCGAGTCGATTCGACTTATAGCGACCCCTCCTTGGGTTTCTGAGGTGATATCTCTACGAAAGTAGATTGCCCAGTCTTCTTTCTGAAGAGGGGCTGGTGGGTTTGAACTACTAGCCTTCTGGTTAGCAGTCAAATGCCTTAGGCACTAAACCATCTGCCAATCAGCTGCCCCCAATCCAATTCCCTGATGCCTTCCCATGCTCAAATTATAATAAAACTTCAGAGAGGTGAAGGCACTGGCTGAAGGCCCACAGCTAGCATGTGGCAGCTGTACTGAAACCCAGCATGTCTGACGTAATCCCAGTGACAGGTGTTACCTGCTCAGGACCTGAACCCTTTCCATTCATGACCTCACCTGAATCACACAGCTACCCTATGAGATGGGTATTGTTATTATCCCCATTTTGCAGTTACAGAAACTGAGACCCCTGGAGTTATGTCACTTGCTGTGGAGTCACACAGTTTAAGTGGCAGAAAGGGTATTTGAACCTATGTCTGCCTGGTAGAAAAGCCCTTTTACACTCGAGAACTCAATTCAGTTAAGTTCAGTGACTGTGTTGAGCAGCTACTGGTGCCAAATCCTGTGCTGGTCATTCTGGAAACATCATCTCATTCCCTCCTCACAATATACCCTTTTGACCGAAAACCAAAGAGCCAGTCCTAGACTTCAGCTAGCAAGTGGGATCTCAGTTGGTGTATTAGTTTCCTGTGGCTGCCAAAAGAAATTACCACAAACTGGGTGGCTTAAGACAATGGAAATCTATTCTTTCAGAAGTCTGAAATCCAGATGTCAGCAGGGTCATGCTCCCTCTGGACGCCCCAGGGAGGATTCATCCTTTGCCTCTTCCAGAATGTGGTGGCTGCCAGCATTCCTTGGTTTGTGGCTGCAACACCCCAATCTCTGCCATCTGTGACCACTTTGCTTACTTTTCTTCTGTCTGTGTTTTCTCTTTTTGCTCTTGGCTTATAAAAACACTTGTGACAGTATTTAAGGCCCATCTTCATCTCCTCAACTCAAAATCCTGAACTTAATCATGTATTACCATATAAGGTAGTATTAACTCTTTGTCCATTAAGGCAATATTCACCGGTTCTGGGAATTAGCACATGGACATATCTTTTGGAGGACCACCATTCAAGCCAGTACAGCCTGACAGCCCTGGGATGAGTAGCTGGGAAAGGCTGCCCCTTACTCCAAGGAGGGGGGCTCATGAGGAGGCCCTCATGAGGGGTAGGCAGCTTGTTCAGAGGACACAGGTTTACCTGAGGGGCAGACAGATCACAGGAGCCCCTGGGTCTGCTTTACAAGGAAGTCACTGGCAGAGGATGCAGAAGGGTCACCTTACCCTTCTATCCTTGGTAAAAAGGAATGTGCCTATGTGTGAATACTCCCGACCCCAGTAGGCCCCTTCAACAAATTCTCATACTGCTCTTGTCCACTCTGACCCACAGGTAGTGAATGAGTTGTTCCTACCACCAGATGAGAGGTAGTATAAGAGAATTATTTTGAATGAAAAATCACCATAAATGGGGAGTGGAGAGTGATCTAGGATCTAGGTTGGAGACGGGGTGGGCACAGTACCATTCACAGAAGAAGGAGAAGGGGAGCCTAATGAAGTCTGCTTGGGTTCTGTAGCGTTTGTATTGTCAGTAGAATATCTGAGTGGAGATATCTGGTAGGTCATTGGCTATGTCCACTTGCACTGGTGATTCTCTACTCACTCCTTCAGATCTGCTCTTCATCTTTCTCCATCCTACTCTGTTCACCTGTGGGCAGATATCTATGACATTCATCACTTGGTCTCTCTATCCTTTAACTTCTGGTCAGGTTCAGCCAATGGGAGGCACTAACAGGAGACAGGCGGGAAGGAGATGAGGGAGATTCAATTGTTGGTCGTTTGGACAGTGTCTGCATTTCTTCCTTCAGGCATTTCCTCTCCTAGCGTTGTTGGGTTCCTCTAACACCCCTCTCCTTCCACCCCTTCAGGCTGATGATAATAGCTTACTGTTGCTGCTAGTCTCTGGGTGTACCACCATCCTCTCACAGATCCTTAGCCCTACCCACACCTCCATGAAGAGCTCTTATATTAAACTCTCTTCACTTAGTCCTTTGTGGGTGTTATGGATTGGATTGTGTCCTCCAAAAATACACATTGAAGTCCTAATCCCTGTACCTGTGAATGTGACCTTATTTGGGAATAGGACTTTCGAAGACGTTATCACTAAAGATAACATAAGGTCATACTGGAGTAGGGTGAGCCTTAGCCCCATCTGAATGTTGTCCTTATAAAAGAGGAGAATAGACACAGAGAAAGACAGAGGAAAGACAATCAAGTGAAGATGTCGCTACAAGCCAAGGAATGTCAAGAAATGCCTGCTGCTACGAGAAGCTGGAAGAAGCAACAGAGCCAAAAGAGAAAGAGGATGGCCCAGCTGAGACACTGATTTGGACTTCTAGCCAACATAACTGTGAGACAATAAATTTCTATTCTTTAAAGACACATGATTTGGGATTTTTTTGTTACTGTTGCCCTGGGAAACTAAGACAGAGGGTATCATTTGTTTCCTGTGGGCACCCTGACCGATGCAGCACATACAAGAGTCAGTTGCTGGGTTATTTGTTTTATATCCTTAGCCTAATTGTCGAATCTTATGCCAATAGCTCTCTGACTTCATTACTATAACATTCTATATCTTGATATTTGATAGAGTGACTTCCTCTGCCCCTGGCTCTTCTTTTATAGAATTGTCTTGGCCTTTCTTGGCTGTTCATTCTTCTATATGATTTTTAGAAACAGATTGTCAAGCTCTCTATAAATCCTGTTGGGATTTCCATTGGAATTGCTGATTTAATTTATATATTAATTTGGGGACAAATTAGCATCTTTTTAGAGTTGAGTCCTCAAAAATACAAATAATGTGTATCTATACTCCTTATTTCAGACAAAAATCTTTTCAATAATTTTAATCTAGAAAACAGAAAGGAAGTAACTGAATGTATCCATTTACCTCTGCTCCCTGCCTATAAAGCGTTGGTATTGTGTTGATGGTGGTGGGTGGGTGGGTGTGTTGTATTTTTGTTGTTTTGTTTGTTTGTGGCATAAACCTTCAAGGTTAAAGAGAACTGGAGGAAAGATAACAGCAACAAAGTGTAGAAAGCTGGAAGGCATCTGCATGAGAAGACACTGCATTGGCAACTGGAGAGACATGGATCCTCACACAGAGGTGAGGAGAGTCAGAAAGCTACTCAGCTTACAATGCAAAACCTGCAAAGATTCAGAGATTGGCCACACAAGAGATATATCTGGAAATGGAGGTAAAGAAAAAGCTGAGAACAGTAGGACTATTTAAAAGTCTGTTTAGGAAGCAGTTAGCCAAACTGCACCCCCACCCCCACCCCGCCACCAAGTTTTCTCCCCCTACCGCAGCAGAACATTTGGTGTTTGTTTTGTGGAAGAGGAAAAACAGAGGGTCTCTGGACAGGAAGACACCAGCCACATAAAAAGCAGTGGCCACTGTGCTGAAAATGAAGAATCAAGTGAATGTTATGTACATATGTTTACAACCCTTTTACCCCAGAACACTGGCAGACAGTCAGATATCTTCCAGGCTTATTAGAAGAGTCTACCCTAGGGGGAGGGAGCTCTGGTGACATAGTGCCTAAGGCATTTGACTGCTAACCAGAAGGCTGGTGGTTCAAACCCACCAGCCACTCCTCAGAAGGAAGGTTGGGCAATCTACTTCCATAGAGATACCACCTCGGAAACCCAAGGAGTGGTCACTATGAGCCGGATCTGACTCGATGGCAGTGAGTTACCTGAGGGGACGTGAGCAGACTAAGAAGAAAGATCCAAAGAGACTGACCAAGGAAATGAACTAGCCAGGCCCTCTCTACAAGCTCCAGAGTTAGCCAATCCCACACAGTTATATAGGACCTCCAATCAGAGTTTTAGTGCCTCAGTGGGGCAGACAGCCAAGGATCATCAGCCATATGTGGAAAGCCTCTGTCATGAAAGACAAATTAAGCTAAAATGGAAAAAAAATAATAATAATAAAAGAACTTGAAGGAAGCAGACTGTTCAGGAAGTTGATGTCTTCTTTAAAAATTCTATCATTAATATTCTCAGAGAGATGAGGGAAGGCATTGAATCTTTGCAATAAAAATGGGCAGATATGAAATAGAATAATTAGAAAACAAAAAAGCGTTTATTAATATTATTATAAAGGAAATGAAAAACTCAATGGAGTCATAAAAAAAAACTGTGGCCTAGAAAATAAACAAAAAATAGAAAATAAGAAAAAATAGAAATTTTTGAACTCTTTAAAAATTTTTAAATTTTAATAGAAGAGAGAACAGAAAGAAAGGGAGATAATGAGCAAAGAAATAATTCAAGAAAACTTCCCATAATTGATGACTATGAAGTTCCAAATTAACAGGACCAATTTAATGTCTAAAACAATGAATAATAATAAATCCTCATGAAAGCACATCATTGTGAAATTCGGAACACTGGAGAAAAAGAACTATCTTCAAGACTTTCAGAGAGAAAAATAACAGGCTGTTTCAGGGATTAAGAATCAAATGTCTTCATACTTATCAACAGCAGCACAAAGAACAAGAAAACAATGAAATACTATTGACATCTGAGGGAAAATTATTTCAACCATAATTTTTATAGCCAGCCAAACTGCCCAAGAAATGTATTATTAGACTAAAGACATCATCAACTGTAACAAGGTCATAAATAAATCTACCTCTCATGTACCTTCTCTCAGGAAGCTACTGGAAGATATACTCCATCAAAGTAAGTAAGTAAACTAAGAAAGAAAACAGGATCCAGAAGAAAAGGAGTATGTAAGAGAGGGCAAAGAGAACCCCAGTATGACAATGAGTGGAGATTCCAGGTTGACAACTGAGAAGCAGAGTGTGGCAGTTAATGTCATGTGTCACCTTAGCTGGGTCATGGTTTTGAGTGGCTTGGCAGCTGGATGTAGTTATTCCCTATGATGAGATTATAATCACCTCCATGGTGGAATCTGCTTTGAGCAGCTAAGTAGTTGGAGGAGAGTTACCTTCAGAGTGTGGCCTGCTTCTACCATATATGGGGAAGCTTTGGAAAAGGTCTCTAGCTTTTTGGCACATTTTGAATTTTGCGTTTGGTTGAGTCTTCACCTCTAGTTCCTGGAATTTCCATCCCAGTGGCCTGCCATGTTGCCTGTCGCTTAGGGTTGTGCCATTTTATCTGCCGGCTATGGGTTCAGCAGCCTCAGCAGCCAGGAGCTGCATGAGTTAGGAGACAGCTCAAGCTCCAGTGGGCCTGGAACAAGAGGCAGAGCTGAAGCCCAAAGTCAAGAGGCCCTCACCCAAGCCCTAGAGCCAGCACTCCGAATTCAGACTTCTCACCTCCTAAACTATAATAAATTTTTGTTTGTTATGCCATCCATTTGTGGTATTTCTGTTATAACAGCACTAGAGAACCAAGACATAGACCTAGAGAGCATCCTGGGTAGAATTTGAGTGTTCATGAGTATTAATTAATGCTAATTACACAGAAAACTAGGCAAATAAAAGATAAACAAATTACAAATCTAAAGAAAATGAAAAGCTGTACAAGGAAAGAAAAGCAAGCATCGTATACTATATGGCTTAGCTGTAAAAAGCATTTACCAAGCCATAAAGAGATAAATACCAAAAATTAATCTAGTCAAAATTAGAACTATGCTGGGAGAATGGAGGGAAGGAAAAGGTGCTTGGTAAGGAAGGGGCTGGGATGAAAGGGAGACCAATCTTCTTCCACGATGGAAAGTCAATAGGTAACACCTAGAAGTGCAAAATTGAAATGAGGCTGATAAACAGTTTATTTAGAGAAACAGCATAAGCAGTAAAAGAAACAGTGAAAAGAGTTGAAAGTGGCTACCTCTGAAGGATAGGAATGAGAACCTTATAGAAATGTTTGACTCTTTAAACCATGAGCATGTGCAACTTTGATCTAAATAAATAAATAAAAGCTAAAATAAAAATTAAAAGACAACACAGGCAGCTGTGACTCAGGTGATTTAGAAGATAAAGTCCCCCCTCTTTTCCCCATGTAGTCTTACCTTTGGCTCCTCCCTCCTCAGGGTTACCCTGAAGCACTGGCTCCCAGTGACTCCAGGGGACACTATTTAAGAGTCACTGCCAACATGCTGAAGCATGGGCAGGGGACCCTCAGACCCTGTGACAAGAGGTGATGAAGTGATTCTGTACCCACCTATTGTGCTAATAGGCCCAGGTGACACAGTGGTTAAGAAGTCAGCTGCTAGCCAAATGGTTGTTGACAGCTCAAATCTATCCAGCAGCTCTTCAAAAGAAAGACCTGGTGACCTGCTCCTGTAAAGATTACAGCCTAGAAAACCCTTCTGTGCCACAGGGGGTTGCTGTGAGTCAAAAATTCATTCGATGGTACCTAACAACAATAACATTGTGCCAACATATCCCTTCCTTGATGGTGCAGCAACTCAGAAAGGCTGAGTGAGGATATTGATGAAGGCACATACAAGATGATAAATCTTACCTGTCAGAACTTAGGGACGACTTAGAATCATGCACCCTGAATAGACAGTTCCCCTTTAAGGACAGGTTGGCTTCAGGATGCTCTCTGGCCTTGAGGATCTTTGCCCAGATCTTGGTCAGTATCATTCTGAAACATCCCTCAACCAATGAGAGGCAGGAGATGGTGGGTACATACCTCATCACCACACAGTCACTCAGTGGGTCCCAGTAGGGTTGAGCACCAGGTGTCCAGGCAATAAGCTGCTTGCTCCTGCACCCAGGATGGGCTGTGCTCCCTTCCCTATGTCATTCTCTGCAACCCTCACTCCGGCTTCCTGGGATCACCCCTCAGATAAACTGCTTACATCTCATTCCTGCTTTGGTGCAACCCAAACTTAGGATCTGCTTTTGGGAAACCCAAACTAAGGCAATGGTCTCTCCTCCTTTCACAAATGAAGAAGTTTGACCCTGAGGAGGAAAAGAACTTGTTTGGTTTCTCACAGCAAATTCTCCCAAAGCTTGCCATCATGGAAACAGTACCAGATCATGAGTCAGGTGATGTAGATGTTGGTCTCAGCTGTGTGACCTAGGGCAAGTTCCTGCCCCTCTCTGAGCCTGGGTTCTCCAAGTTCTAGCTCAGCCTGTAATCTCACTGGCCAGGACTCTCTTCCTACCTCAGGCAGCCCCTCCTCCTACAATGTTATCTCTTATGTGCAAACACTCTACACACCCTAGTTTTAAAGTCAGGGAAATGTATACCCACAGTGCCAGGGAAACCACAGCCCTGGATTGTAGCTAATTCTCTGATTTCCTTGAGGGTTGCTGAAATTCCTGGGATGCTAGATTGATGGCACACAAAATGCCCCACCATTTCCCAACCACATAATGACACACACCCCCCCTTCCTTTTGCCTGGGTCAGCAAATTTGTTGGCCGGCACACCCCTGCAAACGGGGTCATTATGAGTGAGAGAGAGAGAGAGAGAGGGAGGGAGGGAGGGAGAGAGGAAGGCAAAAAAAACATGAAGGCCAAATCTTTTTTTTCCTTTTCTTTTTTCTTTTTTTTTTTTTTAAATTACAGCCCGATCCTGGATGCTCTAGGGACACAGCCTCCTTAAGGAAAGAAAGAATGAAATATCAGAGACCAGGAACAGGATGAGGGACAGAGGCTGAGATGGCAGTTTCTAACCAAGGCTGTGAGAATTCCAGAAGATGAGATTCAGATCCCTACTCCATCACGTCCTAACTATATGACCTTGGGCGAGTCCCTTCTCAGCCTCAGTTTCCTCCTCAGTGGAATGGGGGAGAATAACAGTGCTTCTTCTCCCCACGCATACACACACCATTTGTTGGGAGAATGAACTGAGATCAGGTGCCCTGCCCTGTGGAAGGGCCTCAGTGACTGTACCCCCGGGAAGGCTGTGGGTCAGACAGTACTTGTGAATCCTGACCTCGCCATCTGTTACCTTGGTTATTTTGAACAAACTCATCAGCTTCAAGCCTCTATGTCCTCATCTGTAAAATAGGGCTCAATCAGTTGCCGTCAAGTCGACTCGGATCAGAGTGGCCCCAGGTCTAGCAGAATAGAACTGAGAACTCCACTCTGTAGGGTTTGCGTGGCTGTGACCTTTTGGAAGGAGATCACCTGATCTTTCTTCTGAAGCACTTCTGGGGAGGTTCAAGCCACCAACCTTTCAGTTAGCCAAGCACTTACTCATTTGCGCCACCCGGAGACACCTAAAATAGGACTAAGTGATGGTAATATGGACTGCCCTGGTTCAAACCCTGATTCTGTCCGTTCTGAGCTGAATGTGGGCAAATCGGTTACCCTCTCTAAGTTTTAGTCTCTTCATTAGTTAAAGAATCAGATTATTGTGAGAGTTAAATGAGTTAACTCACGTAAAGTGCTTGGAAGAATGCCTCATGTATGGTAAGTGCTGACTATTGTCGTTATTGTTATAGTCATCATTATTCTGTTTGTGGGGAGAATTCGCTGAGATGGACAGGGGCCTGCACAAGGCCTGGCCCCAGACAAATGCTCACTGAATGGGAACAGGAAGGAGCCCTGGGGCCAGAAGCCTGGAGATGGTGTCCCTCAGCAGCCCCTCTCCCCACTCTGCCAGGCCTGTGGGTTCCCTGCCACCCGCCTGCCCCACCTCAGCTGAGGAGTGCCGCCTGCAAGCCAAGTTGTGGCCACACAAAGCCAGTCCCAAAGCAGGCCTAAGCCCCTAGAAGAGCTCTTTGATGCTAAAAATAGATCATTCCACCCAAAGACCCAGAGAAAGAGTGTCTCATGAGCCAAAAGGGGCTGCAGTTTGGGGTTTTCTTTTTTCCTCTGAGGGGCCTACTGAGGGAGGGGAGCATCTTGTGAGCAAGACTTTCTAGGTTCTAAAGGAACACAAGAGAGGCCTCCATGCTGACCAGTGTCTCAGGGAGGATTCTAATTGGCCTGAACAACCTCTCCAATGCCCTGTCCGGCAGCTAGGACCCAGACAGTCCTCACTGGGGCCTGACTCCAGAAGCCAGGAGCTCAGGGGCCTTTCCCCATCTCATTCCCAACCAATGGGCCCTTGGTAGGACTGGGAGAGGGGAGGCAAGACTCTGTTGTGGGGGCAGAGCAACAAAGACGCTAGCAACAGTGAAGTCAGCCCAGTGCCTCCTCCCACTGCCCACCTCAGCCCTATCCTCCCCCCTCCCCTGGCCTCCCTCTCACATGCTTCTCAGGTATTAGCAACACAACAGAACATGAACTTATTCTAAGTGCCTACTGTGTTCTTCTCCCAGAACAACTCTCTTCACTTTCATACCCATTTTACAGGTGAGGACACTGAAGTTCTGATAAGCCCAGACAACATCACACCCTATGAAGTGCCACAGCTGGGGTGGGGTTTGAACCTGCTAGCCCAACTCCAAGGCCCCAGACACCTCAACCTCCCTAGAAGGAATGTTTGGGAGAGAAGAGGTATCTTGAGATATGGCTGAATATGGAAGCAGGAGGTCTACAGTTGAATCCCTCTTACTGTGTTACCTTGCGAAGGCACTTCCCCTCTGTGGGCTTCAGTTTCCTTGGCTGTAAAATAGGGAGAACCATCTCTGAACCTGTCTGGTCTCCGTTGAAAACTCCCACACAAAGCACTGTGTGTAGGTGACAGGGGTGGCATGAGAGAGGGCAGTGGCCTTGATGATTATTTTAAACAGTGAGCAAACGTTGGCCAGAGAGAAAGGCCCATGCCTGTCCCTGTGGAGTTGAGAGAGCCCAGCTTTTCGCTCTTTCCACCTCTGTTGGCCTGGGGCCAGGGGCTGCATTGCTCTTCTGCCCAGTTCTGTCTACTTTGTTAACAGTGCACTAATGGTGGAACTGCAGACCGAAGGACAGGCTGTGAGTGGAGCTAAATGAGGCAGATGCGGAGAGTAAAGATAGTTTTAAGATTGGCTTCAATGCCACAAAACCTGTGGTGCAGAGGATATGACAAGGCAGATATATTGAGATGGCAGTGAAGACTCCAGCCAAGGGAGGGCCCTAGAGAAGGAGGCTGAGGCAGGAAGGTTGGGTAGGAGAGGGGAGGGCTTTGTTCTAAAGGGGGCACCATGAACAGTTTTACGAGACAAACAACAGGAAAGAGAGAGGTCGGGGGTGGAGAGGCAAGAAGGGGCCCACAAGGCAGAAAGCAGGCAGAGACAGGCTGGGTTTGATTCCTGCTTCCTCCACCCTCAAACTGGGTGACTTGGGCAAGTCTCTATGCCTCCCTGACTCTCCCATGGAAATTGGCGGTAAAGCCACTTAGCGCCAAGGGAATCCTCGGGACTGTGTGCAAAACCTTCAACATGAGTGCTGCATGCTGTAGGTCCTCGATCCGTTGGCTTGGCCTGGGCAAAGGCAGAAGCCCTGCGTCTGGGCACCATGGTTCTGGGGGACGGGGGGCAGGGGCGTTGCCCATTCCTGCTGGGCCCCTCCTCTGCCCTGAGCAGGTCCTGCACTGGGGCATAAGGAGACCTGGCTTGGGGGTGGAGGACATCTTGGTGTCTCTGTGCAGGCTCCTGAAAGTAAAGTCCCCTGACCGGCCTGCAGAGATTTCAGATATCATTCCAGAGCCTTCCACGAACCCAGCACAGGGATCTGCTATTGGAAAGCCAGAATTTGCACTTTAGGACAAGCAGTGTCCACCTCAAATCTGCTATCTGTCTGGTCCAAGTTGGCTACCCTGACTCCTGGAGGCTAAAACTTGAAGCTAATCCCTGGAATAACCTTTTTCTTACCTGAAAAGTAAGGGGTGCCACATCTATCTCATGGGTTGTTGAGAGCAGCCAGTGGGTTCAGGGCTGTGCTGTCATTGTAAACTGTAAAGTTTGGAGACAGAACCCTGCATCCAATGCTCCTGAGTGGTGATGTAATGCCCTAAGCACAGGAACCCAAAGTTATGGTGAAATATCCCCTTTGCACACAGATTATGAAATCTGATTCCATCACCACGGACAGTAAGTGCTTTCTTACTGACCCCCATGTAACTAGTTCACGGAGTTCAACAACGTTCCCTGATATAATGGGCCAATTGATGCCCTTGACTAGCAGAACCTTCTCTGGGAGGCTATACTTTCTGCTCCCACCAGCTCATTGAGCTGTCAAATTACAAAACATAGGTTGAGTTCATTCCCAAACCTGTTTATGCCAACTGGGTTTTCATGGTTACAGAACTCCATTAGATGTTACTCCATCCCTGGGCCAATTTGTCCTCAGATCCATTTATCCTTCTCCTGTTGGCTCTCCTTGGAAGATCTACTTCCATAGTGATACTGCCTCAGAAACCCAAGGAGGGGTCGCTATGAGTCAGATCCAACTCAGTGGCAGTGAGGTTTTTTTTTTGCTGCTTTTGTTGTCTCTGTGATGTAGATTGTCCTCAGTGCCACTAACCCCTCAGTGTAGATGTGACGATGCAGCTACATGGGGATGGCATTTAAAGGCCCAGCAATAAGAGGGCCCTAGAGAAAGCTTCCAAAGTCCACATATTCCAGGCCCTCGAGATAGCTGGATCCAGCTGCTTTTGACCAATGGGCGGCAACAGGAGGAGATTGAAGGATGTCACTATGAGTCAGATCTGACTCGACAGCAGTGGTTCGAAAGGGAAAAGCCAGGGTATTTCGCCCCTTCATTCTGTCTCAGGTGGCATCTCTGTAGTGCCTGGGCCTCCTCTGTAGCTCCAGCAAATGCTACACTGGCCCACCCTGCTCCTGTTTCTGCTGGGTGGCCCCAGCCCCAGGCTCTGCTACCACCACCTGTTCCCATGCCCTCCTGTCCAAAGGCTTCCTGAGGTAGCTCTTCCTGGGGCCCGTCACTCTCTTTGTTTGGCTTCTCAGCTCTTCCATTGTCTATGTTACCAACTCCCTGAACTAACTTCCCTCATTTTCCAATACTCAGAATGCCTTCTGTTTTCCTAGTTGGACCCTGATAGAAGGCAATGCGATCTTACCAACAACATGATGCAAAATGGGGTCTTTGTTTTTATGAAAACTAATTTGAATATTTTGGAAAGATTCGGTAAAGACAAGTTGCTAAAAAATAAATCGAATTAGATGTGGGTGGGGCATTGGGAAAGGTTGGGGGAAGCAGTAAAATCTAGGAGCTGCTGCACTCTGCTTTGTAAGCATCTCAACATTCATGTTCCACTGGAAATTGTAAATGATGCCTCCTGGGCTGGTTGAAGCCAGAAGAATAAGGAAAAGGCCCTGTAAGGCACATTTATAAGTTTAAAGTTAAAGTAAAAGGTTGAAGGAATGGAGGTACTATTTTTTCTGATTCCTTTCTTCAATCATATTTTTTAATTAACCTAATCTAGTTGATTCAGAGGTTTCTATGCTATTGGGTTTTTTCCCCAATGGAAATGAGAAGAAACCTGACTCACAATTGTTTTCTCATTTAATCCCCTTTATAATTTCAGGAGGTGGGTGCTGTAGATGGTCCCACTTCCCAGGCGAGGAAAATGAGACTCAGAAGAGCAAAGCTTCTACCCATGATCTTACAGCTCATAAGGACTAAAGCTTCAGGTGTGGCTGGTCCTAGCCTCCAAACTCTTGCTGCCCCTGGTAGCCCTGGGGGTTCTAAACACAGGTTTATGAGGTTATAAATCTTTGAAGGCAAAGACTGAGCCTGGTACCCAATAAACATTTGCTGCATTGCTTTGAGACTCAGTTGAACTGCCTGTTGCACAGATACCCCTCTGGGCCCAAAATGGCCTCCTAGGCTCCCTCATGTTCCCAAGTATAATGGATTGAATGGTGTCCTCCAAAAATATATATCAACTTGGTTGGGTCATGATTCTCAGTGGGATCATGATTCTCAGTGGAGTGGTAGTAATGGAATGATGCAATTTAACAGTTGTGTCATAATGTAATCATCTCCCATGATGTGATCTGATACAATCAGCCAATCAATTGTATTGATTAGAAGGAGGGACCTGACTACAACCAAGAAAAAAAGAACTGGGAATGGAGCCTGTCCTTTGGATCTGGGGCACCTGTGCTGAGAACCTCCTAGACCCAGGAAAAGATTGATGTCAAGACATATGGAGACTCCAAGGGATTCCAGGCCCACAGATGTTGAAAGAAAACAAGAGCCTTTCCCTGGAGCTGATAGAGAGAGAAAGCCTTCCTTAGAGACAGCGCCCTGAATTTGGACTTGTGGCCTCCTAAACTGTGAGAGAATAAATTTCTGTTTGTTAACACTATCCACTTATGGTATTTCTGTTATAGCAGCACTAGACAACTGAGACACCAAGCTCCCCGGGGAAAGGCTGGGAGAAGGGAGAGTCCCTCAGTGTGACCCAATCTGATTATAGGGGCCTTGCTCTTAAGTGTGGAAAAACCAGCAGACCCATGAAGGGTGGGGTATTCGAAACTGGAGGCGGCGTCAGCAGAGCAGAAACAACTCCTAGGCTGGGAATCGGGGGCCTGGGTTCCACTGACTCACCGGGAGGCCCACTGGGGCCTCAATTTCCACTTCTATAAAATGGCAGTCTTCCATTTGTGCCATTCTCTGATCAATTTCACAATATGGCAGATTCCAGCTCCTCCAAACTTAACTAGGAGGCCAAGCTTCTTTGGCAGGCTTCTCCTATACTGCTGACCTCCTTCCCTTCCGACCCTCCCTAGGTGGACCAGCTAGTGAGTTTATAATGAGGGGCAAGTCTGTCCTCCTGCCTGACTGTGATGGGTACTTATGTGAAATTACTCATAATGGAGCCCAAATTACGTCACCGAGACTCAGCCAAGGAAACCAATGTTTACAAAGCTCTCACCCAGTGCCTATCCCTCTGAGGAAGGTGTTATCCCCATTTTACAGAGAAGAAAACTGAGGCCCAGAGAGGAAATGACTTGCCCTACAGTTTTGCAACTCAGATTCAGCAGAGCTAGGACTGAATCCCACATCCAGTTTATTCTAGAGCCTGAGTGGCTTTCACTATAAGCCTACTTCCTCTCTCAGATAGAATTCAAGCACACACCGTTCTTCTCCCCACCCCAAACCCACAATAAATTCACTATTTGGGGACAAAGACTGAACCATCATGAGGTTCCAGTGAGACACAGACAGCCACACTCTTGAAGGCATCCTGCTCACAAGTGACACAGGGCTGAAACAAGTCCCTGTGTGACCTAGAACAAGTCCCTCTTCCTCCCAGAGGATTCTCCTGCTCTGTGTTGTCCTATAGTCCTCACCAGAGTCCAAGGCTGGTACTGGAGCCTGTTCCCAAGCTTGGGCTCCCTGGGGGCAGCCATGGGGCAGTGCCCAGTTTGCAGAGGGACTTTTCTGAGGTCTTGGTATTTGGTTTAAAGGGCACTGAGGCACATTATGGTGTCATTGTAAGGCCCCAGGTGGTGAGTCAGAGACTGAATTTTACCCACTCAAGAATACTGTGGGCCTTAGACAAGCTGGTTTCAACACCCTGGGCCCCAGTGGCCTGGCCTGTGAAATGGGGCTACTAGAGCTTACAAGGCAAATGATAAAAGCAGCCACCCCCCTCCACACCTGACCTGTCTTCTGGGAACATAGCATGCAGGATTGAATTGACTGCTATGTCTTTTCTACTTTTGAGCCCTTCTATGTCTTGATTTCCCTGAGACATGAAGGATTTCAAGAGGGGCTGACAAAGGCACTTCAGGCTGTGGGACAGGGGAACAGCATGAGCAGAAGAAAAGACTCAGACATGTTAGGCTGGAGCGGAGAACTATGAAGGAGTCCCAGTGTGGTACAGGCAGTTAAGTGCTTGGCTACTAACTCAAAGATTGGTAGTTCAAATCCAGCCAGAGGCACCTTGGAAGAAAGTCCTGGTGATCTATTTCCAAAAGATTACAGCCACTGAAAACCCTACAGAACACAGTACTACTGCCACACAAGCACTCGCCATGAGTTGGATTCAACTTCATGGCAACTGGTTCGTTTTTTTTTTTTTTTTTTTTTTTGTAAAGAACCCCAAAGGGATACACAGGTAGGTAAGATGAGCCAAAGGCCTTGAATGACAAGCTCAGGTCTCAGAATCCACAATCTGCAGAATGGTGGTGCCAGCAACTTCCATGAGGAAGGCCCCTCTTGGTAGGCAGGCAGTGGTGGGTGTGGGCACTGGTGATGGCTTCATATGTTTCCCATTTGTATTTAATCCCAACTCCTGTAAAATCCCCCTGAAGTGCCACCCAGCCGCACATGTGGATGCCTCTCCCCAGCACAGAGGTGGTGGACAATGACAGGGTATCCGCTATAGCCCAGGGGTGACAAGGTCATGGAGCAGACCTCCCTGCCCGTAGGTGGGTACCACCTCAGAGTGGCCAGTAAAGTGACACAGGGCTCCTAGCTGCCCAGGCCAATGCTGGCCTCCGTTAAGGAGTCTCCCACACCGGATCCAACCACCACCATCGCGGCCTCCACACTAACTGCTTTCAGTTCTGCTTTGCTGGCCGCGTGCTGAGGCCAGTCCCACAAATACAAACCATCACTTTTTTTTTTTTCTTTCTCTCTTTCTTTTTATTTACTTTTTTTCCAAAAAGAGAGAGAGAGAGAGAGAGAGGCAACCACAAGATCTTCTAAGAGGCCATGACATCACAGCCCAGGTGATCGTGGCCCAGCCAATGGGCCAAGGCCGCGAGCTGGCTTCTTGTATCCTGTGAGCTGAGGTTGGGTTGACACTGTGCAGGCCTGGTCCCTCGACCACAGAACCACAAGGCCAAGCCCTTGGCCGCCTCTGGGGCACAGCGCGGGAGCTGGTTGGCTCCCAGTCCTCCCCACCCCCTGGCCGCCCTCGCACCCACTGGAGCCTGGGCTCTGTTGAGGGTAAGCCTCATTCATTCATTCCCTTGACGCTGGGGCAGCCCAGCCTTACTCTCCCTGCCCCTGCGCGCTTTCCACCCCTGCCCGCGATCTAATGATACACTCTGTATACGCTTCTGTTGAGAATTTGTGGGTAGACATTCCTGTGGGACCAGGAATCTAAATTCTTGGGTACAAACAGAAACTTACTTTCCTTGGGGATTTTTTTTTTTTTTTTCCCCTCTCTTGCTCACACACACACACTCTTGCGTTCTTTCCTTTTTTTCTTTTTTGTA
>NW_006921618.1:11557529-11568359 GCF_000298275.1 Orycteropus afer afer | reverse complement strand
AGGGGAAAAACGAGAAAAGCCAAAAAAAAAAAAAAAAACCCAAAAGCAAAAAGTAACAACCTCCCCCAACCCTTTTATTTTCTAAAGTAACTGGGAAAAAAATAAAACAACAGCCAACCCCGTCCATCCCAACCCAGCCCCCTGAAGGGTTGAATTCTCGCCTTCCTCAGAGCAGGCATGGCATCGGACAGCATCTTCGATTCCTTCCCGTCCTACTCGCCGACCTTCATCCGTGGTGAGTAATGCTTGCCCGAGGCCCTGGGCCCGTCCTTTTGGGTGGGGGCTGTGGCCAAGCCACGGACCATGGCTCTCCACCAACCTCCCCGGCTGCTTTCAAGTTAATGGCCCCTCAACCTAAATCCACCGGCCTCAGAAAGCCTGAGGTGGAAAGAGGGGTTGGTGGCCTCCATGGTCTCCTGGGGTAGAACCTCTTTGTGGGACTTTCATCCTCAGCTGGTTGGGACAGTTAGCAGTGAGGGCAATGGATACCACAAGACCTCAAGACCTCAAAGGCCAGATCTCAGAGGGTCTTGGGGCGAAGAAGACGTGTGTGTGTGGGGGGGGTCCCTCTGTGACCTGAAGCTTCCTGCCACATTAATAGGGCTCCCAGACCCTGCAGCCCTCAGCCAGAAAGTTTGGACCCTCTACTTGGGCTCCAGCAGACATGGGCTCTAGGTGACATTAGGTTCTCCCAGAGCCAGGGCAGCTTGTGGGGAGAGCCATGGGAGGCAGACTACACCTTAGGATCTGAGATCTTCCAAGGACTTTCCTCTACGTTTCCCATGTCATCCCTGGGGTAAGGGAAGCAGAGAGAGGAGAAGGAGGCTCTAGGCTTAGCTGAGAATATGCACAGCTCTGGGCTGTGCTGAAACTGATCAGTGGGAAGAACGGGTTTTGAAGAGCTTGGGGACTTGGTCATGGGGAGAAGAAAGTGTTTCTGGGTGGCTTGTGACTCTATCCATCACCTGGAAGGACCCAAGGGGCTGAGTTGTGCCCTTCAGCAAGAGTAGGGACTCAGGGGTCCCCACTTGTGCCTCCGGATTGTGAGGAGGGAGTGATTTCCTGCCTCTGTCTGACCTTTAAGGCTGATGTGCTCTGGCCTCAGTAGTCGATTGCTGCCACCCCCCTCCCCAGCAATCCAGAGCAGTCTAGAGCACTTCAGACTGGGAGTTAGGAGTCCCTGAGTTTGAGTGGTTATTTTGCTGAGCCATCTTAGGCAAATTACTTGACCTCTCTGTGCCTCCAATGAAGGCTTCCTCAGACTGGGGCATTCTGATTCTGTGAGGCTGAGGGTATGGTGTGTATGTGGGCTTGCGTCTTTCCTTCAAAACAGAGGACCTGAATGGAGGCTAGAACTCCAGAGTTTGGAAACTAGTACTGCCTTTTCTCAGCTGAGGTGTCAGCTGAGACACGGAAGTTGGTCTGATTGTCCTGTCTGGCTGGCTGGCTGCTCATCTGCTGGCCCCTCTGCTGGCTGACAGTAATTCAGAGCCAGTCCTTGGGTGCTGGCCGTCCAAGCACTTCTGCAAGGGCTTGTCTGAACATGGGGTCCCTTCCTCATTCCTGGAGTGAAGCTGAGACAGTCTGTGCAGGCTGCAGATGGAGACGGGGTCGGGGAGGGAAGGGGGCTGCTGTCCTCCTGTGCTAGGGACACTCCCACCAAAACTGGCTATGGGTGGTGACGAGCTGCCATCCCAGGTCCAGACGGGGGTCCTTCAAGTTACTACTATTATAACGTTTTTCTCTTTGTAGTCCTCAGAGCTAATTAAAGGCAGTTCTGTGGCAAGAAAATAAGAGTTTATAAAAACCATTTGCTGGGTCTTTGTAATCTGTATTTCTCCTTCCATGAGCAACATGGTGAATGTAGGACTTAAAACAAAGGAACCTTGGGAGACAGGGCTAGGTGCTGCCCACCTATATCGGGGTCTTACGCTGTGGGCTGGGAGGGTGGCAGACAGGCTACTGACCAGAAGGAGAGGAAGTGGAGAGCCGTTGGCTTTATACATCCAGAGATGGGGGCGAGCAGCCTGACAGGGTCACATAAGGCGCCTCCCAGGCTGGGACCTGTGGGAAGGTGTTAGGTCTGGGTTCTGGTGTTCAAGGGCTTTCTCTGCAGCTCTGCGGGGAAGTTCTGTCCACTCTGTTTGGCCTCCTCTCTCCTTCCCAGTTCTGTCCCAGGTGTTCCACTTACAGCTCACCTCAGAGCTCTGTCTCCCAATTTCCATTCCTTGGAGGCCCAAAGGCTCGAGTCCCCAAATTCTGTCTCCAGAGAGAGCTGTCCTCAGGGTCCCATTTGCACAGCTCCAACACCACACTGCCCCCTGGCCGGGCCTTTACTCCATTTTGTGCCATGGACCCCTCTTGATCTCATGAAGCCTCTGGACTCCTTCCCAGACTCACAGCTTTAATTACGGAAGACAAAATGCAAAGGATGACAAAGGAAGCCAATCTATGGAAATACAGTTTGTTTTTTGTTTCCGTTGTTGTGTGCCTCCAAGTCAATTCCAGCCTATAGCAATGACATGTAACAGAGTAGAACTGCCCCATAGGGTTTCCTAGGCCATAATCTTTAGAGGAGCAGGTCACCAGGTCTTTCTTGCACAGAGCAGCTAGTAGGTTGGAAATGCAGTTAGTAAACTATAAAACAGCAACTTTGTGAGATGGTGTGTTCCTTTATTGACACATTGGATGGCAAAACCTTGCTAAGTCTCAGCAAGAATTGCTGTGATGGTGGATAGTGATGAGCATGAGCAATATTTCAAGATAAGCTGTGACAACTGTACCAAGACTGAAAAATGTCTGTGGTTTCCACTGGTGACAAAATTTGTGGGAGAAGATGCTGAGTTTCAGTGAAAGGTTGGTGAAAGGAGAGATGTAATGTTTTTCCCATTCAAGTTCATGAACCCCTAGAACTCTGTGCACACTGAGAACCCAGTCTACAGTGCTTCCAACTCAGAATCTTCCTGGGTTGTTCTAGTAGTGACCATGAGTTTTTACCAGAAGGACCCTGATCATGGTCTCCCTTCTTCCTCCGCCTTATCCTTGTCATCCCTGTCTCTTCCAAATGCTGCCCTATACTGGCCCCCTTGGTAAAATGTGGTGAAGCCTGCTCTGTGCTAGGCAGCAGATCTCAGACATCACCATCCCCTGAGAGCGTGTAAACACCTGGATTCCCAATCTCACATCAAGAAAAAAAAAAACCTCACTGCCGTCAAGTCGATTCCAACTCATAGCGACCCCTCCTTGGGTTTCCGAGGCGGTATCTCTATGGAAGTAGATTAATCGCTCAGTGGCATAGTGCTTAAGGCATCTGACTGATAACCAGAAGACTGGCAGTTCAAACCCACCAACCACTCCTTGGAAAGAATCCCACCTCAGCCTATGGAATTGGACTCTCT
This sequence comes from Orycteropus afer afer, assembly GCF_000298275.1. Classification (NCBI taxonomy): domain Eukaryota; kingdom Metazoa; phylum Chordata; class Mammalia; order Tubulidentata; family Orycteropodidae; genus Orycteropus; species Orycteropus afer. The sequence goes on along the minus strand of NW_006921618.1, from coordinate 11,564,961 downwards.
CAGCATGGGGCCTAGGCAAATGTGACCCCAAAGCACAACTTGGGCAGAGTTGGAGACCTCTGGCTGGGTGCCTCATCCTTGGCCTGACTCTGTTACCTATGTGCTGTGTGACTCTGTCTGAGTCAATGAACATCTCTGGGCTGCCATTTTCTTGTGGGTGTAAGCCAGGTCTCGAGAGGGTTAGATAGATGCTCTTCAAAGTCACCCAACCTCCAGTGCAGTCTTCTTTGTCTCTCATGCCCCACACCCAGGGTGGGTCATCAGCCCTATCACTGTGGTCCTGCTACCTCAGTTTCCCCATAAACTCAAAAGAGATGACTTTTCTTCTGTTGTCATTAGTAAAGACGGGCTACGGATGAAGCATCTTAACAATTCCCTGGCTTTGGCATGTGTACTTATAAGCAATGGATGGTCTCTTTGAAACAGCAGGAGCAAATCTTCAATCTAATTTCTCATCCATAAGTCCCAACAACTGCCACTGGCCCTCACTCCTTGGTTTCTCTGACTTAGTAGAATTGTTGTTTGTTGTTGACTTAGGAGAATAGGGGTACTCATTTTGGAACAAGGGACCAGAACTCCCTGCAGTTCACTGGGGAGGAAAGGGGTTTGGGAAGAGGATAAACATTTGATTCTCACCCTGCTAGACAGGGGTGAGGAAGAGACAAGGAATGGCCAAAGCTTAACCCAAAGGGCTGGCACACTAATGGTGGAACTGCAGGTAGAGAGATGGAGGTATAGCAGGCTAGCCAGGGTGACCCTGTGCCCTAGCGATTTCCCATTGCTTCTCCCTAGGACTTTCTCAGGAAGAACCAGTCCCAGTTGTTGTCACATTGACTCCAACCCATAGAGACCTGGGTCAGAGAACTGGGCTCCATAGGGTTCTTAGTGGCTGATTTTTCGGAAGTAGTTCACCAGGCCTTTCCTCGGAGGGTAGAATCTAACTGCCAACATTTTGGTTAGCACCTGTGTGTGTTAATAGTTTCCACCACCCAGGGACTCCTCAGATGGGACAGGGGTATTTACTCCTCTGCTTGACAAATGAGGAGGCTGAGACCTAATGGCTATGATGCAGATGTTCTGTGTAATGATGAGTAAGTCCTTCCTCTCTCTGGGCCTTGGTTTGCCCATCTGACAAATTGGGGCAATGGCCCTGAGGATCCCAGAGGACCCATCAAGTGTTGAAGGTCAACACTTTTATCCTAAGTCAGCCCCATGAAGCCTTTCTCTGTATCCTCTGGGGCTCCCACACCCTCTGCCTGACCCCAGGGCAGAGGGCCCCTGCAGCAGCCCTAAACCACACCCCAGAGGCAAAATCACTGTTTCAGACATACTGAGAGCCAGGGCTCCGTCAGAGAAGGAATCATGGAGAAAGGATCTCAGTTGCCATGTGCAGGATTTGGGGGAGCCCTCGGGAGGAAAATGTCTTCATTTATTAACCCTATCATTCCACAAAAGTTTATCAAGGAGAAGAGAGTCAAGATTCAAGTTTGGACTCTGGGTTTAGACTCTATAGTTCAAATCCCAACTCTGCCATTTCCTAGCTGTGTGACAAGAGGTGAGAGACTTCACCTCTGTGCCTTCCCATTCCTCATCTGTAAAATGGGCTTGGTGATTACACCACCCTGTGGGGTCACTGCTGATTCCTACAAAGACCTTGGGAGATGCCTGGCACAGAGTAAGTGCTCAATAAACACTTTCATCTTTTTGTTACATGGAGCCCAGCCTGGGACTGGGAGCTGGGTACACAAGAGAGATGGGGTCAGGATCTCTGTTCTTGAAGTGCTCACAGTCTGGTGGGGAAAGTAACAGCTACACAGAAAATGACATTTGGGGTGTGATGAGTGTTACGATAAGGGAAGAACAAGGAGGTTGAGGAGCTCAAAGAAGGGCATTGGCTCAGCCTGGGAGGAGAAAGGGAGAAGGGACCTATAAGCTGGGTTTTTCAGGATTACCAAAAAAAAAAAAAAAAAAAACGTGCTGCCATCAAGTTGATTCGACTTATAGTGACCCCTCCTTGGGTTTCTGAGGCAGTATCATTACAGAAGTAGATTGCTAGTCTTCCTTCCAAGGAGTGGCTGGTGGGTTTGAACAACCAGGCTTCTGGTTGTTGTTATTGTTGTTATGTGCCACTGAGTCAGACCCAACTCATAGTGACCCCTCCTTGGGTTTCCCAAGGTGGTATCACTATGGAAGTAGATTGCTCAATCTTCCTTCCGAGGAGTGGCTGGTGGGTTTGAACCACCAGCCTTCTGGTTAGCAGTCAAATACCTTAAGCACTATGCCACCATAGCTCCCTTTTCAGGGTTAGGAGGTGACAAAGAAGGGGAACAGTGTCCCAGCAAGAGGGAATGGCTTATACAAAGATGCAGAGGTGGGAAAGAATGAGCTGACCCTGGAGCACCTGGGATGGCTGGAGGGCCAGGTGCGGGGGGTGGAGTACTGGAAAGGGAGCCAGCCTGTGCTGTGCTGGGCCACGTATGTCTGGCCAAGCTTCTCTTAGCTGTGGTTGGGTAGTTGGTCAGTGACTCATCCTCCAAAGACATCTGGGATAATTCAAAAGTGACCGATCGGGGATGAGGCAGGTCTAGGTAGAAGTTAGGGGTGGACAGAATGGCCCTGAGCAGGTCCAGCCATGATGGTCTGACACCAAGGTCACCAGACCAGGAAGGAAGCAGCCCAGACCAGAGTGGTCAGCAGTGGGCAGGAGACTGATGTCCTTTCTGAAGTTCTGGTTGGGGGCTAATAGTGGGGTACTCTCCTGGCATTGGCACTGAAAGTCCCAAATCCCCGGGAACCCCTCAGTCTCAGACAAACTAGGAGAGTTGGTCACCTAGTAGATGGGTGAGCCCATGGTGACCTCCCCACCCATGCACCCAGTAGATGAGCAGACTGATCACCAGCCATCCCATGCCCACTATGGTGCTTCCTGGTGCCACATCTGCTGGGTCCTTTAACAGTGGCTCCAAGGCCACCTGCATGTACTGTCAACCAGACCACCCACCTGTCCAAAGTGCAGACCACCCTGCCTGTCCCAGGCTGCAGGGGCATTCCTGGGAGCCCCTCACCCACAAGGCTTGGGTGGGCCTGAACCAGCCCCACACAGTGGGACTGTGTGTGCAGGCTTCACCGAGTAAGGCCGGCGGCCCCCAGCGGCTCCACTGGCCACATAGAAGGCCCATTGACGCCTCAGCCTTGAGGTGGCCGCATCAAAGCTGAGGCTTGCTCGGTCACCTGGCAGGGCGAGGGGTTACAGAGGGGAGGGGGAGAGAAGGATGCTTCTGAACAGCAGAGTCTGAAAACCCTACCTTCCAGAAAGCTCTGAGAGACAGGAAGAGATCAGCAACTCTAGTCTGACTCTCAGCCAGTCCAGATTCCTCCATAGTTGAGGAAGCTGAGACCTGGCCCTCAGGCTCAGAGGAGCAGTTGAAACACTGGTTCTTACTCCCCTTTCCTGGAACTGCCTCTTCTGTAAATCCTTCCACAGTTCTACCACCCAGAATGTGCCCCACTTTTAGTTGGAGAAGTCTTGCCCATCCTTCAAGATTGTGCTCAAGCACCACCTCTGTGACTGCTTGCAGCCCCCAATGAGCCACATCCTCCCTTGAGCCAGCCTGGGGACTCAGTGAGCCAGCTACACCTTAGTGCCGTACTGGTGGAGCAGTGGTTACTTATTCAGGTGCTAACCAAAAGGGCAGCAGTTCAGACCCACCAGCTGCTCCACAGGAGAAAGATGTGGCAGTCTGCTTTTGTAAAGATTATAGCCTTGGAAACCCTATGGGTTTCCTGTATTGAAATCAACTGGACAGCAATGAGTAATGGGGGCTAGGACTGAGACCCATACCTTGAGAAGTAACAAGAGCAAGGGGCATTGAGCCAACTCAGAAGACCATCAGAGCAGGAAGGCAGAGAGTGAGTGCCACTTCCTTATTTTATAGGTGGGGGAAACTGAGGTCCAGAGAACAGTGAGGTCTTAGAAAAAGTTATCTTAGTTTCCTAGTGCTGCTCTAGTAGCAATACCACAAGGGGGTAGTGTTAAAGAACAGAAACTTATTTTCTTACAGTTCTGGAGGCTGAAAATCCAAATCAGAGTCTTGGCTGTCGATTCCTTCCTTGTTGGTAGCCGCATGTGTTCTTTGGTTCCTTGGTGTTCCTTGGTTTGTAAAGACAATCTTCGCATGGTGTCTGCGTGTGTGTCTCAGTATCCATTCTGCTCTTTTCTATATATAACTCAGCAGTGATTAGATTCAGAACCCACCTTACTCAGGTCTGGCCTAATAGCATCATAAAGAATGCTGTTTCCAAACAGGATTGGATTTACAGGTGTAAACTGGCTGGGGTGGGGCCAACTCCAACTCACAGTGAGCCCACGTGTGTCAGAGTAAAACTGCTCCATGTGGTTTTCAATGGCTGATTTTTCAGAGATTGCCAGGGCTTTCTTCTGAGGCACCTCTGAGTGGACTCAAGCTGTCAGTCTTTTGGTTCTTAGTCAAGCACTTAACTGTTCACACCACGCAGGGACTCCATTTACAAGTGTAAGGGCCAAGATTTCAAGACTTATTTTGGGAGGACACAATCCAATTCACAAAAATGTTGAATTCAGCAATAGGAAAACCAACTTTTCTCAGGTACCTGAGGCCTACCACCCACCTTGCACAGAGCTTAGGAGTCAGACAGACTGGGTTTAGGCTGTTCAGTGGCTGTATGGTCCAACATGTTAATTACCCTCTTTGAGTCTCAGTTTCCACCTTCGTAAAATGGAATGAGTGATGTTGACCTCAAAGAGCGGTTGGTTGCAAAGAGTAGATGTGACCTGCCCCTAAAGCCCTGCACATGACACCTGGCAGGTAGCGTGTGCTCAGTTTGTGTCCAGAGCCACTTCCCAGTGGTCCAACCTGCACTTTTTGGTGAGAAGGTGGCATGAAGTGCAGCTGTGAGTCCAGGCTGGAGCCAGGCCCCACTGGGTAGCCTTGAGGCCTTGGGCCAAACGCTTTACCACTCTGTACTCAGTTTTCTCATCTGTAAAATGCGAAGAACCCATAGTGTCCACAAGGTCCCCCCTGAGTGGCACAAAGACTTGACTACTAGCCTGAAAGTTGACTGTTTAAACCCACCCAGCACTGCCAAGCAAGAAAGGCCTAGAAATGAGCTTTTTTAAAAGATGACAGCCAAGAAAACCTACTGAGGAGTTCTACTCTATAACACATGGGGTCCACTCAATAACAGTGGGCTAGTTAATAGTTAGGATTTACTTCAAGGCTTGTTGGGTGGATTTAACAGTAATGTATATTAGGCACTTAACACAGGGCCTGTCACAATGTTAAGCCCTCCATAAATGGTGGAAGTTACTACTATCGAATTTTATTACTACCAAATTATTGGAGGTTGCTACTACCTCTGAGCAGGATGAGGAAGGTGAGAAGCCCTCTCCTCTACCCTCAAGGCTCATGGTCATCCTCTCTGAGACACCTTCCCTGGTCCCTCCCTTGTTCCTTCTAGTGCCTGTCACATCCCCACACATTATTGAAGAGTTACATTCTTGGCGCCTCCCAGAGAGGTGTGCAGAGTTTATTGATAAACAGATGAAGGAAAGGAAGAATGTATGAACGAATGAATGGATTAATGAATGAATGAACTAATGATCAATTCAAAAGGTTCCCAGCCTGTCCCCTGACTTCCCTATCACTGTCTGGCTTTTTCTTTGAACCGTTTGAGGCGGGAGCCTGCCGCTCGCGTCTAATCGGCACAGCGTGAAGGTTTAGGTTCCTCTTTGGGGTTTTCTTTCACGTCTGGGAAAAAATTCAGACTTATGTGTGGGCAGAAAGGGCAGATGCCTGTAACTTATATTTTGCAGGAGTGACTGAAGTCAGTTCCCTCTATCAACAAAATCCTTCTTTATGTGACATGGTGACAGATTCCACCATTAGCACTCAGTCCTTTGGCATGAATGAACCATTGCCCATTCTAGCCTTTTTTTTAAATGTGGGTCCATTCTAGATCACTGTGGGAGCCCCTGGGTTGTACAAACTGTTTAATACACTCAGCTGCTGATCTAAAGGTTAAAGGTTCAAGTTCACCAAGAGGCACCTCAGAAGAAAGACCTGGTGATCTACTTCCAAAAAAACTCAGCCATTGACAATCTAATGGAGCCCAGTTCTACTGTGACCCATGGGGTTGTCATGAGTCGAAATAGACTGCACAGCAACTGCTTCACGGTCACCTTAGTGTCAATGAGTGCACCTGATTGGCTCACCTTTGCTAGGAAGGGAAAAGTGTCTGGGTATAAAGGAGCATAAGGAATGGAGGGAAAGGAACGCTTGGAGAGCTCAAACGGAAAAAGGACAAAATGAAAGAGGATAGAAGAAGAGAAAGGCCATGCCCCTCAGTGGCATCAGTAGGAGGTGAGGAGGGGGCGGACCACACCAGGTGCCACTGTCAGAGGGGATGACACCAAAATGACTGTCTGGAAAATTTGTGTGCAGTCTTTCAGCAGAAATTTATTACATTTTATAAAAATATCCCTGTAGTTAAACAACAAAACATTCTTCATAAACCCAGTTTAAATGTATCAATATACCTACAAGGCTTAAACTCAACGCTACTTTACTCTTTGTACTTTCTAATATACGCCAGTCAGAGCTGTCAGTATTACCCAATGACAACAGCATTTCAAATCATGTGTTTCTGTCTGCACCTGCTATTGTAATTTAAAGGTGTAATTGTAATTTTGCTGGTTGTTTATGTCACTACTGCTGCCATGACATTCAGTGGTATATGGGAATGATGATTGACAAGTAACGTTAGTGTAGAGAACACTACTAAGGATGCTGCATGCTCTGATATGGGAGGAAGTCTATGTGCAAGAGCTGACACCATGAGTTACTGTACAGGGTGACACCAACCCTAGTGATGCCACTGATGCCCCCATTCCCAAACCCAACTCGCCTGGGTGCCCAATGGCTGAGAACCAACACCTCACAGCTCCGAGAACTGTCCCCCACCCCAAGGTTGTCCTTCCAGCCCTCTGTCAGTGAACTGAGTTCTACCAACCTACCATGGAGGAAGCAGGGGCTTGAGGCAAGACCTGCTAGAGGCCCCTGCCACCAGCTTTGAGCAGCCTCATGTCCCAGGCCCAGAAGAGTTGACGTGAGGAACCCCATGTTAGGGGTGGCAGAAGGCCCACAAGGAGAGCCCAGTTCCCCCACACTCCCAACAGAAAGTCCCCTCTGAGAACGAGGCAACAATCTTAGAAAAAAGACTGGAAGGAAATACACTAAAATGTCAACAGTAGCTAATGCTGCTTGGTGCCATTATGGCCTGGAGCCTTTGATTTTTAATTCTTTTGGTGATGGTATGTTTTCCAAACTTTTAAACACTAAAGATAAATTACTTTTAGATTATTTCTTCTAAATAAATCATTTTTTGTAGATAAATA
>NW_006921618.1:11555675-11557378 GCF_000298275.1 Orycteropus afer afer | reverse complement strand
ATTTATTATTTATTCCTCTTTCTTTCTTTAAAAAAAATACTTTTTTGCCTTAGCAAAAAAGGTTTGTTTTGTTTTTTTTTTTTTCAAAGTAAGAAAGATGAAGGGGCAGCACCACCCTCCCAGGAGCAGGTGAGCTGGGCCTCCGGACGGCTGGGCTCCAGCCTGCCTCTGCCCAGCCCAGACCCAGTCAGTCCCTCCTCTCTGCTTCTCTTCCCAAGTTGCTGTGCCTGTTGCCTTCTTCTCTGGCCTCTGCCCCGCCAGACTATGGAGAAAGCACCTGCCCAGAGCCAGGCAGAGCCATGCATACAGCAGGTGCTCGGGAAAGGCTGGTGGCCTGTGTTGTGGTCTCTAACTGGAAACAGTTTCCCTGCAGAGACAGAGAGACTTTCCCTGGATTCTCATATTCTCAGTGCCTGGGACTTGATCTGAGTTGAGGATATATGAAATGAGGCAAATCCGGGCTGCTGATTCATTCAATGGACATTTATTGGGCGCCTACTGCATGCCAGGCACAGGGGATTCACCAGTGAACAAAACAGGCACAGAAGCCTGTCCGCCTGGAGCTGATGTTCAAGCGATGTGTGGTAAAAGGTTGTCTCAGGAAAATGCCCCAGTGAGACAGGCCAGCACCATAGCTTTCCATTTAGAGGTGGGGAACTGAGGCCCTGTATGGTGACAGGCCTTGCCCAAGCCACACAACCAGGGAGTTGCAGAACATGTCCTAAGCTCCAGGGCCCTGCCCTTAGCCCTCTCCCACCCCCACTGAATGGGCTCTCCTTCCTTGGCTGCCACACCACTCTGATTTATGTCCTTCCTCTCTCTGTAGTCTCAGCCTTCTAGGGCTTCTAGAGATGCCCCTGGTATGCCATCCATTATCTCGTTACTCCTCAGCACAGCTCTGTCCACTGGACTTCTCTGTCTCCACTGTAGAAGTGAAAAAAAGAAAGAAACAGGCCCAGAGAGATGCATGGCCCACCCAGGGCCACCCGGGGAGGAGGCAGCAGAGCTGGGCTTCACACCCAGGCAGACTGACCCCAAAGTGCAGCAACCCCCTGAGGACATTCTTGCCTCAGTCTCACTAGCTTTCCCTGTCCCTCTTCTAGGCCACTGCTGATGGCCAAACCAAACACCTAACTTACTGCTGTCAAGTCAGATCCAACTCCTAGCGACCCCTCCTTGGGTTTCCAAGATGCTATCACTACAGAAGTGGAGATGCTGAATTAATCTTTAAGAGAGGAGAAGGAATGAGGACAGGAACCAAGTTTATTGATGACTTACTATGTGCCAGGCACTGTGTTTGTTGGTTCATTGCAAAAGTGTTTCATTTTGCTTAATCTCTACAGTAAACCATAAAGTGGGTGTTATTGTTATTATTCAGAAGGAAGGTTGGGCAATCCTACTTCCATAGTGATACTGCCTCGGAAACCCAAGGAGGGGTCGCTATGAGTCGGGGCCGACTCTACGGCACACAGCAACAACAACAACATATATATTATATATATATATATATATGGAGCTCTGGTGGCACAGTGGTTAAGATGAGGCAGTTGGCTTCTATAAAGATTACAGCCTTGGAAACCCAATGGTGGAGGCTATGAGTCAGAATCAACTTGATGGCAGTGAATATAAATATATATTTGTTGTTGTTGTTATGTGCCATCGAGTCGGACCCAACTCACAGCAACCCCTCCTTGCGTTTCCGA
>NW_006921618.1:11528215-11555575 GCF_000298275.1 Orycteropus afer afer | reverse complement strand
ATGGCACATAACAACAACAACAACAACACTGTTATTATTATCCCTATTTTACAGATGGGGAAATCGAGGCTCAGCAAAGGACAGTGACTTGCTTAAAATCATGCAGTTAGTAAGTGATGAAGCCCATATTTATGTCAGGGTCTATCTGACATCACAGCCAGCCCAACAGAACTCTCCATGCTGCCTGGAGGAAGTCTCCTCTTCCTTAAGACTCAGTTCAAACCCATCACTTCCATGACTTCTCCAGGCATGTGCCCCCAGAACACCTCTAGGCCCTTCTTCTCCAGAAGGCTTTCTGGAGAAGGTAGAACCTGAGATGGGTCTAGAAGAGACAGCTCTTGGTAGGGAAGGAGCTTTGGTAGCCCAGACAGCATGAATGGCATGAAAAGAAGGGCTGTGTACAGAGGGTTTCATAGAGATAGGAGGGTTTATAGGTCCTGTGACTCCCTGGGGTACAAATGATTAATGTGTTCAGCTGCTAACCAAAAGGTTGGCAGTTTGAATTCACCCAGAAACACTTTGGAATAAAGTCCTGGTTATCTACTTTGAAAAATCAGCCATTAAAAATCCTATGGAGCACAGTCTTACTCTGATATTACATGGAGTCACCACGAGTCTGACTTGACTAACGGCAACTCGTGGGTCCTGTGGAAAGGTCTAGGGAGAGGAACCTGGGAAGGCAGGTGGGCCAGGCTCTGGGGTTGGTGATGGCCTCAAGGCAGGGGGTACCAGTCTGGGCAGTGGTGTGAGCAAAGTATCCCATGGTGCACCGGGCAGCTCTCTGAAATAGGCCACTGTAGACGTGCACCTTGAATGCATGTATGTGTGTGCAAGCAGAGACCACAGGGGCCCTCCCACACTGCCCTATTTTTATCACTCTCTAGACACACATCTGAGCAGCAGAAATATACTTGTTCTCATGCACGTAGAGTGATCCACAGTTGGCCACCTCTGTGGTCTGATGGGGACAAGGAGCAAGGGTTCAGTGCAGTCAAAATGAGACCAACCCCGTGCAGAATCCCAAGGACAAGCATCAGCTACGTAATGGGCAGAGCCTAGTACAGCATGAAAATGCGGGTACCCTCATTCAAAAAATCGTTAGGAATTTTGCAGAATATAAACCAAGCATGGGGCCCTCCAAGGTGCGGGGACCTGAGTGACTTTACAGATGCATGCCCAGACACCCACCCTAGACTGGAGGGTCCTCACCCTGAAAATAAATCTCTGTCTGCCTTTCCTCCATTCCTGCTTCATTCCTTTGACTTATGCAGGCTTCCACCTCTCTTGAGTACATGATTGAAATAAGAAGAAGAAGAAATTAAGCCTTGGGTGAGATCATGGGAATCCCCTGAGTGGGTGCGAAGAATGAATGCATCCTGCTACTAACTGAAAGGTTGGAAGTTCAAGTCAACACACAGAGATGTCTCAGAAGAAAGGCCTGGTGATCTGCTTTGAAAAATCAGCCATTAAGAACCCCATGGGGCATAGTTCTGCTCTGACACACATGGGGTCACCATGAGCCAGAATCGACTCCATGGCAATGGGTCTGGTTTTGGAGGTTTTGGTTGAGATCATACCTTGAAGACTTTAGAACTAAGCAAGAAAAGTAGGGACAATACCAATCCAGCCACCATCCCCACTCCACCTGTATTTTGTTGTAGAACACCTGGAGGATCCAGACAATTTAAAAATAAGCTCTGTAATCTCAAAACCCAGAGAAAACCACGGCCATTTCGTGCTATTTCCTTCCTGTCTATCTTCCCTCCATGTCCTGTTTTTGGTTCCACAGGGTCTTGTCCCTCTGTGTGAAAGCCCTCTGTGTGGAGTCATGTGACATATCCAGGAGCCTCATGAAGCGTGTTAAAAATTACTACATGTTGTTGTTGTGTGCCGTCGAGTCAGACCCGACTCACAGCGACCCCTCCTTGGGTTTCCAAGGCAGTATCACTACGGAAGTAGATTGCCCCATCTTCCTTCCAAGGAGTGGCTGGTGGGTTTGAACCACCAGCCTTCTGGTTAGCAGTCAAGTGCCTTAGCCACTATGCTACCAGAGCTCCCAACAATTACTACATACATATGTCAGTATATGTTTGGGAAGAATCTTGAGCAGCCTGGTCCAGTAGAACTTCCTGCAGTGATGGCCATGTTCTATATTCAATATGATAGCCACTAGCCCCAAGTGGGTAGTGAGCGCTGGAAATGTGGGTAGTGCAACTGAGGAACTACATTTTTAATTTTCTTTCATTTTAATTCATTTTTATTTCTATGGCCAAGTGTGGCTAATGACTATCAGCTCCAGGAAGTATACGCCCAACTGTTAACCAGCTTCTCTCTCAGGGCGGGATTCTGGAGTTTTTCACTTTCCATCTCAAAATGTTTTAAAAGTTTTATGCACAATAAGCACGTATGCCTTTTGTATTCAGAAGAAAGCCACTGATGACTTTGAGTTTTCAGTACATTCAATTCCTACCAAAGGGAAAAACTTTAGACTTTTAAAAGCATATCACTGGGGAAGATTGATCCTGGCAAAATGGAAGCTACTTTTATTTTTCCTATCAGTGTGCAGAAGAAAGAACATGATATTTAAAATCTGAAGCTGTGGGTTTATCTCTCGGATATGCCACTTAAGTGTGGCCACTTAACCTCTGTGAATCTCAATTTCCGCATCTGTAAGATGGGGGTATTATCTGTGAGAATGCAGGATGTGCTGAGTGATGGACGCATGTGAATGGAGACGTGGAGGTGGGACTGTCTGTCGTGTGAGGGGTGTCACTCACAGCTGGCACTCCCCCTGCCATTTCTTAGAAACCAGGAAATGAGAGTGGCATCTCGTATTTTCAGGTACTGAGCAGAAATAAAGGGGCTCCAAGGCCAAGTAAGATGGGAATGGCTGTACTAAACAGTGTTCAATAGAATTTTTTGTTGTTGTTGCAGGACTTCTCAGAGCCTTGAACGTGCTAAGAAACAGGGTATCTTGACAAGGCTGGTATGACATGGAGGCCATTTTGGGAACAGCTGCTCTAGGCAGAGCTGTTCAGTCCATGGCAGGCTGTGGACACTGTGGGAGAGAGATGTCAGCAGGGTTATCTTTTGAAGAACCTAGAAATTTACCTGGACCTTAAAAGGAAAATTTGCTGGATCCAAGTACAAAAGGAAGGGCACAAAACTGAAGTTCATAAATGTATAATCAAAAAGATTCTGGCTTGAGTGTGGGGTAACATGCAGGGCCCCTCTAAAAACATGGTGCCAGGCATGGAAGGAGTTTTTTCTACTTGAGAGAGGAGAGCAACCCTTCTGGGATGCAGCTCAGACTCTTGGGTGGTCCCATCCCAAGTTCGAGAGGCTTCTATGACCGCCTGTGACATCCCCACCAGTATGGGTTTCCCCGGCTAGGCCAGGTCTGATGCCAACTCCAGCCCTCTGCCCCAGGGAGGCTGGACAGGCCCCCGGCCCCTCAAAGACCCTCCCAGCGTTCACTCTACTTACAGCAGTTCAGGTGTGGTGGTGCTTGTTAGACGTTTTTCTGTGTAAGTTGTTGCTCTATGTTCATGTTCCTTTTATCACTGTGAGGGGAGGGACCCAATGGCTGTCAATTATTAGCGGTATTGTTTTAAATAGACAATAAACAAAAGAAGGCAAGTTAGAGTCAGCTCCCCTCAAGCCTTCACTGGGCTCCCAGCTCCCCAGAGGCCTGCACAGAGTTTGAACCCTGTGCCCTCTTGCATGCTCTCTTGCCCCTACATGCACCTTCCCTACATTGTCCCACCTTCTGGTTAGACCAGCACCTGGCTGAGGGTGTTCCAGGTAGCACCACAGGGCTCCCTGGGACCTCTGACATCCAGCAGCTAACATCTAGCCCACCTCAACTTTGGGAACCTGTTCAGTGTGCCTACCAATTTCTTAGCTCACCCCACTCTCATCTCCCCCCCTACACACACAACGCAGAAGCCACACCCCCATAACAAGCACCCAACTTTCCAGGAACTCCTCATTGCAGGGAAAAAGGGACAACTGGTGGTATGGTCTGAGGGAGGCCACTGGGGGAGTTTGGTTTGCCTCTCCCCAGGCTAGTCCCCACTTCTCTGATGCTCTCTGGCCAGGAAATCCTGCCTCTTCCTAGGAACCCCCAGAAGCTCTGATCCCCTGTCCACTGGGCCACAGCTTCCTGAGGTCAGGTTTCACCAGAACCCAGGACTAGTGTGACAGAAGAGAGAGCCTAGCTCAGGACAAGATTTCCCACCTGCAAGAGAGAGGCCTTGGAGAAGCCTGGAGGGGACCAGATGGGGAAACTGAGGCCAAGGAAAAGGGGTCGGTCCAGGGGTACCCAGTCTGTGAGGGGCTGAGCTGGGAGCCCCCTGCAACATACCCCCAGGAGAGTGGAGACAGAGGAGGTGGCCAGCTCACAGGATGGGACAGTGACAGGCAATGAGGAAGCCACACCCTAGTCACACCTCTGTGGACTTTGGTTTCCTCACTGTCAAAGGGGCTACTCCGGGACCTTCCCAATTCGACTGTCCTGTTTTTGCTGGGAGCTCTGGAAGGCTCCGGCGAGACCTGAGTGAAGTCCACACAGCTCTCTAGATGATAGGGAAAAAGGATGCAAATAAGGAATATCCCCAGGGGTCTGGGTTAACCCCTTGAACTCATCTCTGGCCCCTTCTTCCTGTGGGGCTGGTTAAAAAATAGCCTCCCATCTGCCCAAGCGGGGCAGGCCAGGTCCATCGGGGGCTGCCAGGCCCCTCCCAGCCCAGCCTGGGACTGAGACCAGCAGACTCCAACGCCCCAGAGACCCGGCTTGGCTGCCTGTGGTGAGGCCGTCTGTCTGGCAGCGTTCTTTCTCCCTTTGACTCAATGCTGAGTATCACCACAGCTCTGCTGGGAGAAGCTACAACCTGGAGGCTGTCATCTGAATCCCTGATCTCCCATTCTCTCCCAGGTAGGCAGAGTGAGGCTCAGTGACCAACCAGGACATTTCGAGCCAAGAGAAGGGGCAGGATCTGCTTGTCCAAATTTTAGGCCAGAGCCCCGTCCTTGCTTCCTGATGCTGCTAGGACTGTGTGTGTCCCATCAGGTAGCAGGCAGCAGGTCTAGGGAGGCAGGTTCTGTGTACCCACAAACTGCAAGGCCCAGGGTCCAGGGCCCCTTGAGAGTGGGAGAGTCACCTCACACAGCAGCAGACAGACTGAGTATTGAGCCCAGATGCCCCACTTCCTGCTTGGTGACCTTGGTCAAGTTACTTAGCTTCTCAATTTATTTTTAAATTGTCTAGTTCTTATCTATAAGGTGGGGGACATCCATCCCTACCTGTGAGGGTTAATATGAGGACACACTGAGATGCAGAGGGCCTGGTCCATGATGAGCTCATTATAGTGTATGACGTCTACACAGTGTGGGGTCAGGATACCCTCAAAGAGAGGTGACCTGGGTGGCTGTTTCAATCAGAAGCAAGTATATGAGATGGGGACGATGAACATTAGACCATAATGTGGACAAATGGCTGAGTAAATGAGTATTTTCAGACCTGGCTGGAACAAATGAGGCATTGGTGTTCTGTACAGCATCTTCATGATAGCACGCAACACAATACAACCACTGCCGTGGAGTCAGATCTGACTCATAGTGACCCTTCCTTGGGTTTCCGAGGCAGTATCATACGGAAGTAGATTGCCCAACCTTCCTTCTGGGGAGTGACTGGAGGGTTTGAACTGCCAGCCTTCTGGTAAGCAGTCAAATGCCTTAGGCACTATGCCACCAGAGACTTAGAAACACTCTGAATGGTCCACCACGAGGGAACATTATGGTGGTCCAGCTTCGAGGGGGAGCTGCTCCAACCCTCACCATGCCCAGTCATCAACAGACTTGTCCCATGCTGTCAGAGGGAATTCAGAATCACGAGGGAACGCACACAATATGTTAGTGGGTTTCAAAAACAAGTTTAAAACAACATGTACTATACGTTCCCAATGTTATAGAAGAAAAGAAGAGTACAGGAGTGAGGGATATAATAAGAATTGAATTTATACAGACAATAAGAATACAAATAGGCTGAAAATAGGGCTTCAAACTGGTTCATTTCGGTTCAACCCCCTGCTGAGAATTTGCATTTCCATCCCAGACATACTGAATCAGAATCTACATTTTAATATAAGAATTCTCATATATATATAAGAATTATCTGGGGATCTTGTTAAAATACAGCTTTTGATTCAGTATATCGGGCAGGGAAATGTAAATTCTCAACAGGGGTCAAACCAGAATGTAAAGGTTCAAAGCCCTGGTTAAATATCAAAATGTTCATAATTGTTCTGGGTGGCAGGATTATGAGTGGTTTTAATTTTATTATTATTTTCCAGTTTTTCTTAAATGAATGTGTATTACTTGTATAATTAGAAAAAAATGTGTTTTGTTTTAAGAGAGAGTATGGAGGGATAGAACCAGAAATTGTTCTTCCCCTTTTATAGACTCTACAACTAAGGCCTAGGGTGGAAAAGACATTCACTCATTTGTTCATTCATTCATTCATTTATTCATTCATTCACTCATTCATTCATTCTCAAATGCTTCTGGAAACCCTCCTACAGCCAGGTTCAGTTCTAAGTTCCATGGCCAAAGAGCTGAAAAGTGACCTGTCTCTGCCCTCAGGAGGCCACAGTCTAGGGGAGCAAAGGGCGTAACAGCAAGTACTTACAAGCAAGTCCAGACAAAGGCAATACGAATGGTGAAGAGAGGTGTCCCAAGTCCTCCTGGAATGTCAGAGATGGTCTCATAAACAGGGGCAATTTGCACAGGGCTTTGCTGTATGGATAGGAGGAGAGAATGGGGGAAGGCAACCCCACAAACACATGAAGCTTATCGGAGAGAGAGGATCCATTGGGGAGGGGGCCAGCAAAAAGAGACTGTTGGGAGATAAAGCTAGAATATTCTGTAAGCCATGTTCTTCAAAGGTCTTGAATTACCTGCCTGTATCAATCAGGAGCTCTGGTGGCGTAGTGCTGAAGGCATTTGACTCCTAACGGGAAGGCTGGTAGTTCAAACACACCAGCCACTCCTTGGAAGGAAGGTTGGGCAATCTACTTCCGTAGAGATACTGCCTCAGAAACCCAAGAAGAGGTCGCTATGAGTCTAATTGACTCAATGGCAGTGAGTTTGGTTTTTTTTTTTTTGGTTTATAACAGTACCAAAGGAGCTCTGGTGGCATAGTGGAGAGGCATTTGGCTGCTAACCAGAAGGTCGGCAGTTCAAACCCCTAGCCACTCTGCAGACGGAACATGGGGCAATCTACTTCTGTAAAGGTTTACAGCCTCAGAAACCCAATGGGGGTCTCTATGAGTCAGAATCAACTCAATGGCAGTGACTTTGGTTTTGGTTTAAGAACAGTGCCTGGCATATAGGAAAGGCTATGAAGCTGTTGCTTTTAGTTATTTATATTATTTACACTTTATACTGTGAACTAAAGAGCATTTTTAAGCTAGACTTTAATTAATTCATTTATTTTATTCATTCATTCATTCAACAGATATTTTTGTATCTGTAAGTCCCTAAGCACTGTTTCGGGCACTGGATAGGGTTGCCAGATAAAATATAGGGCACCCAGATTTTTGGAATTTTCAGATAAACAACAAAAAATTGTAATATTTGGGACAACTTTATACAAAAACATTGTTTCCTGTTTACCTGAAATGCAAATTTAACTGGGTGTCCTGAGTTTTTATTTGCTAAATTTGGCAAACCTAACTGGGGATACAGGAGCTCAGGTGGTGCAGGGGCTAACAAAAATGTCGGCGGTTCAAACCCACCAGCCGCTCTGAAGAAGAAAGATGAAGCAGTCTGCTTCTGTAAAGATTTGTAGCCTTGGAAACCCAATGGGGGTCGCTATGAGTCGGAATCGACTGGATGGCAGTGAGTGAATTGAGGATACAACACCAAACAAAACAGACAATATCCCTGCCCTCTTGGAATTGACATTCTCTGAGAGAAAAGAGATCATTCATCGGATAGAATTTATCAGCTTTGAGAACTGTGCTGAAGAAGCATAAATCAGGGGAGGGGACGTACTCATTTCCTATTGCTCCTTTAAAAACTTCCCACATAAGTGCTCAACTGCTAACCAAAAGGTCGGTGGTTTGAGCCCACCAGCCGCTCTGTGGGAGAGAGACTAGGCAGTCGGCCTCCAGACAGGGCCGAGAGCCTTGGAAATTCTTTGGAGCAGTTCCATTCTGACCTTTAGGGGGCTGTGAGTAGGAATCTTCTCAATAGCCATGGGTTTGGTTTGGGGTTTACCCATTAGCCGTCACTGGAACACGGCATTGCTTTTATAATGGGGGGAAGGGAGTGATTTTGAGAAACATGAACAAGTCCTTCTGCTTCGGATGCTTTTATAAGGCCCCTCCTTCACACAGGACCTGTACACGCCCTGGCCCTGGTCCTGCAGTCTCTGACTTTCTGTTGCTCAGCCCTTCTCCGGCCAGCAATACCAAGTCTCTGGTTTCCCAAACACACGGCCTCAGTTCCTCCGCACAAGCCGTCCCTCTACCTGAACTCCTCTAGCTTTCTGCCAGACTCACAAATTGCCATCTCCTTTGTATCTCTAATTACTAGCACAATATTTAATGTATAGAAAAAATTTTTTAAATGTGCTGAGCAGAACTGCAACTATTTCTGTGTAACAATGAAAAGAAAGGAACAGTATTTATAGTTACTTGCTGTGGTAGTGCCTAAGGCATTTGACTGCTAACCAGAAGGAAAAAAAAACTTCCCACATATTTTAGTGGCTTAAAATGAATTTATTACCTTACAGTTTTGGAGGTCAGAAGTCCTGCACGGGTCTCATGCGCTAAGATGCAGGTGTGGGCAAGTCTGTGTTCCTTTCTGAAGGCTCTAAGGGAGAATCCACTTCCTTAGCCTTTCCAGCTTCTAGAGGCCACTGGTTTTCCTTGGCTCGTGGCCCCTTCCTCCATCTTCAAAGTCAGCAACATTAGCCCAAGTTCTCCTCATGCTGCCATCTCTCTGGTTCTCTAATCACTTTTCCAGTCACACCTCTGTCCACTTCTGCCTCCCTCTTCCATATGTAAGACCCTTGTGATTACACTGGGCTTACCCACATGATCCAGGATCATTTCCCCATCTCACTTTAATCACATGAAAGGGCCTTTGCCATGTAAGATAACAGGCCTCTGGGAGTGGGTGTGGACATCTTTGAAAGCCATTAATGTGCCTACAAAGGAGTCCTGGTGGTACAATGGTTAAGCTCTGGCTGGCAAAACAAAGGGTTGGTGGTTCAAACACACTTAACAGCTTCCTGGAAGAAAGATCAGGAGATGTGCTCCCACAAAGATTATAACCAAGAAAACCCTGTAGGGCAGTTCCACTCTGTCACATGGGATCGATAGGAGTCAGAAACTGACTCGATGACACAACAATAGTCTGCCTACCACAAAGGGTCAGAGAAACCTCCCTGAGGAGGTGGCCTGGCTCTGAATGGGATGAAGGGTTGAGCCCACAGACAGAGCTATGAGGACCCTTCTAGGCAGAGGGAACAGCAATTCAAAGGCTTTGTGGAGGGGTATGATTGGAGTGTTTGGATACCAGCAAGGAGGCCAGCATTGGGTGAGGGAAGGGAGAGTTGAAGGAAGTGAGCACAGGGAGATGGAGGGGACTGGGTCACACAGGACCCCATCAAGGCTGATTGGAAGAGTATTATCAGTGATGACTCTCCCCCTCCTGGCCTTTAACTGGCCCCAAGCTCCCCAGTCCCCGCTACCATCCTGTTCTGCTAAGCTGATACCCACCCCAAGAGTACACATTTCAGAAGGAAACTCTGTAAGGCCCAAAGGACTATGTCACTAATGGTGACATTTCAGGCACAGTGACAGGTGGTAAAGAAGATATTTCCGAGTGGAGATTGTCACTTTGTCCCCTCTTTACCATATCAGGAAACCAAGGCCAAAATTTCCTCAGAAATGTCACAAGATGAAAAGGAAGAGGGTCTCTCTGCAATGTGAAGGATCCAGGTTACATGTTTAAAAAAACATCCTGGACTAGCAGGAAACTGTGTCCCAGAAAAGTTGGGAACATCTGAGAGACTCGCCCTCAGGTCCTGGCTGAGGGTCAGGGGCCTCACATTCAGAGGCCGAGCTGAGCTCCCAAGGTGACCTGGAGGCGTGGCAAGTCCTGACCTTGGATTCCCCTTGGCCACTGACTGTCCCATGACCTCAGCAAGTTAAGCCCCATCTCCAGACCTGTTTCCCCAACACAAAGAGACTGAACTCAAGGATCTAGCTCCAAGAGTCCTCCCGGCGCTGACCAGTTGCGATTCTCACAGTGAGGCTCTGGTTCTAGAGGTTTATATTCTAGGACAAAACCCTTGTAACTGTGTGACCTCGGGCAGGTTACTTAACCTTGTTGAGCCTCAGTGTTGCCACCTCTAAATGGGATGATCATAGCACCCACCTCTAAGGGTGAAGTGAAGATGAAATGAGTTGAACAACACAGGAGTGCTCAGTAAACGGACAAATGATGACTAAGATTCTAGCATGCTCGGACTCTGGTAGCCTCAAATCTGTGGCACTGTCTCCAGAAGCCTGATATTTGCTGGCTGTAGGATTCCAAGTCTCCAGACATTCTGCCTCAGCCAGCGTGCCCCCAACGCCCTGGCCTCCCCCACGTGCTGGGTGGCATGCCTACCCCACAACCACATGAAAAGCCATTCCCCCAGGGTGTCCCCACACCTGGGAAAACCGGCAGTCTGCCCGGCGCTGGCCCCGCCCAGTGGCTGGAACACCGGGCAAGATCAATGAGGCCCGGCTGGGCTTCCAGCACTGCCACCTTGTTCCAATCAGGGATGGGCGCCTTCCCTCTGGACCCCCAGCCAGTTCCAAGCCAGCCCCCTCCCACGTGCCCAGCTGCCCACGTTTCCAGCCCCGTGACCCCCGAGGAGCAGTGCCCACGACTCATTGCACAATAGCCACAGCCTGCCTGGATCTGGGCTATTGGAAAACATGCTGGATGATGCCGGCACCAAAGGGCAGCAAGCTGGGAGGCCAGGTCCTGGGTCTGGTCCTGGAGTTTGGGCGTATGGCCATAGGGGAGATGCTGCCATCTCTAGCCTTGGTTTCCTCGATTTGCAAGGAGAGCTGCTTAAGTCCACCCTGTATGTTGTGTTGTTGTTATTTGCCATCGAGTCGGACCCGACTCATAGCGACCCCTCCTTGGGTTTCTGAGGCAGTATCACTATGGAAGTAGATTGCCCCATCTTCCTTCCGAGGAGTGGCTGGTGGGTTTGAACCGCCAGCCTTCTGGTTAGCAGTCAAGTGCCTTAGGCACTATGCTTATGTTTGGGAGAAGCAAAAGAGACAAGGTTTTAAAAACTGGACGCTTGCAATATGGAGGAAGGTGAGGTTTGTGAGAGAAGTTGATCCCACCATAGTTGGGCTCTCCTACCAGCTCCCTTCTACCTACATCTTTCTCAAGCTTCAAATCTTGGCTCAATTTTCTCCTCCTCCAAGAGACCATCCTGATCACCCTGGCTAGAGCATTAATGATACCTCCTACCCCCACCCACCCAGTCACTGTCTCTCCCTTACTCCAGTCTGTTTTCTCCCATGTCCCATGGCATTATCTGCTGTTGGCTTGTTCATTGATTTGCCTCCTTGCTTATCTTCTGTCTCCTCTGCTGAAATTTCAGTGCCACAAAGCTCCACGGCCATCTTGTCAACTACAGTATCCCTGCCACCTAAAAGAACCTGTGGCATGCAGCAGGTGCTCGATAAACGTGTGTTGACAACATCTAGTGCCTCCTCCTCTGTTCCTTATTCTCTTTTACATTTCCATCCATGTCTTTGCCATCTAGTTGCAAACCTCCCTAAGGACAGTGCTGGGAGCCTCTTCCCCGGTATTCCTGGAGGCAGGGACATGGACTCTGTGAGCTAAAAGTGCCTTCAGATCAAGCCCTCTCTTGATGTGACTGAGGCTCAGAGATGAGGCAGTGAAAGGGCCCAGTCACGCCCCACCCCCTGGGTCTGAATTCATTCCTCCCTCTCCTTCCACAAGCAAACTCACACCAATAGCAAATGATGGGAGCCCAATGTCTAGCCTGTAGGGTATTTATGAGCCTTTGTTGAGCTCTGCCCACATCCTCAGCACCTCCCCAGGGGCCACAGGCCTGGTAGGGTAGGCAAGGAGAAGATACAACTCCTCGTTCAGGGTTGGAGCCACTCTGACAGCAGCAGTGTTCCCCGACCCCAGTCCCTACACTTGAGGTCCTTTGGTCCCTAGGGGTCAGCCATGGACCCTGGGGCCAAAGGCCTGTCTTCCTTCAATGGTGTCTGTGCTCCTAGTGCAGCAAGCTGAACAGCACAGATTCTATGGTCAGGCTACCCAGGTTTCAGCTCTTACACTCACCTGTGGTGTGAAATTGGACAAGTTTTCCCACTGTTAAAATGGGGGTGATGATATGGTACCTAATACATAAGATGGGTGTGTGGATTAAATGAAATAATAACATGAAAAGTGTATACCTACCCTTATCATCCAGTCGATTCCAACATATAGTGACCCTATAGGAGCTCTGGTAGCATAGTGGCTAAAGCACTTGACTGCTAACCAGAAGGCTGGCAGTTCAAACCCACCAACCACTCCTCGGAAGGAAGGTTGGGCAATCCTACTTCTGTGGTGATACTGCCTCGGAAACCCAAGGAGGGGTTGCTGTGAGTCAGGGCTGACTCGACGGCACATAACAACAACAACAACAACAAATAGGACAGAGTAGAATCACCCCATAGGGTTTCCAAAGCTGTAAATCTTTATGGAAGCAGACTGTTTCATCTTTCTCCCACAGGGTGGCTAGTGGGTTCAAACCACTCACCTTTTGGTTGGAAGCTGAGCGCTTTAACCACTGCACCACCAGGGCTCCGTAAAGTGTATACGGCATTACTTATTACTGTTATCACTGAGGGGCCTGGCCCCTGGGGTGAGGCTGCTGCAGACAACAGGGTACAATCCCAGCATCAACAGATCTTGGTTCAAATTCTAGCTCTGCTCCTTCCCAGCTGGAGCCAAGAGACTTATCTCAATGGGAGTCCTTGCCTGCAAAGTAGGAGCAGTGACAAGGACCTGGTGAGGTGTGGGTGGGCTTTAAGAAGCTCCATGGGGAACGTTATCAGCAGCAGCCAGGTACCCAGCAACACACCATGTGTGGGCCTGTCAAGATCAGAATGGCTTCTAGGGCCACCAGATGACTTGGCTGAGATTGAGCTGGTTGGTGGACAGGACGGTCTGGTTGAAGCAGTGATTGACTGGGGAATGAACACCCCTGTGGGTAGTATTCACACACTAGCATTCATGCATGGGTAGTTGATGCACCGTGGGTAGGTTTGCAACTCTGTGCAATTGGGGGCAGGGAGTTGTTTTTTTTTTTTCCCAGAAGTTTGAGGAGAGAAGATTTTTTTCTTCTATTTTTTGTTTTTAAAAAAATATATTGTAAAATATTTCATTGTAAAATTTACATACAAAAGAGCCTATAAAATACAAGTATTGTTTAAAGAATAATAATAAAACAGACATCCGTGTACCCACCCCCTAGCTTACAAAATAAAGCGGGTCCTTAGGGCTCCCGGTGTTCCCTCCCCACTCCCATCCCTCTTGCTTCCTGCTGCCATGGAGCTAGGCTGGGGGCACTCTTCTGATTTGTGTGTTAACTGTTCTCTGCTTGTCTGTATGCTTTTCTGCCTTCAATGTCATTTCCTATTTGCAAGAACAGAAATTCGGGGACCACTGAAAGACTAGCAACAGAGGATGCAAGTGAGGTATTGACGCTACTGAAGGAGCTCACCTCGGGACTCTTCTTGCCATTTTATAGATGAGAAAACTGAGGCTGGGGGAGGCCCAGAGTCACACAGCCAGCAGGTGGAGAAGCCAGGGTGGAAACTCAGAGCTGGTACCCTCAAACCACAACCTGTCAGGACAGAATAGAGCTTTGGAGTCACTCCCTCCGTTTCTTCACTGAACGTTTCCTGAGAGCCAGCCCTGTGCTAGACACTGGTGTCTGGTCTAGCCTCCAGCCCCATCTAACCCTAGAACTCCCTCTACAAATACCCTGGCTTCAACTTGAATACCTCCCATGACGAGGAGCTCTCTACCTCCAGAGGGAAGTGTTTCTGTCTATCTCTAGCTAGCTCTCAGTGCTTCTATTCTTTGCATGGAGCCCAACTTCTTCTCACTGCACCCACCGGCCCTAGTTCTGTCCCCAGTATCCGTGTGGTCCCTGCCACCCAGGAGCTATTCATAGATCTGAAAGTGGAGCTCTTATCCCCCCAGGCCTGCTCTTCTCCAGGACAAATGTCCCCATATAACAATTCACCATATGACATGATTTCAAGATTCTTTCCCCTGCTGAGGTCCCTGGGGGTGTCACTCGAGTCCTAACAGAGGGGCTCAGGCAGACTCCCCCTCCAGGAGCAGTCAGGCCACAGCAGCTGCTTCTGAGAGCCCACTGAGCACGGGGAGCTTCTTCATGGCCACCCCAAGCAACAGCAACCATGCCTCAGTTCACAGGTGAGGAGCCTGAAGCTCAGAGAGGCTTATGTCCCAGTTCCTCTCAGCCTGATCCTGGGCCTCAGGTTGACGCTCTGCCCTCCAGCCTGGACTGCCTCACTGCAACCCCTCCTGTTACAGTAGCCTTTCTCTGGGCCAGGAGACAGCTGCAACAGGAGTTTAAACCCACCCCCACTGGATGTTTGGGGCTGGCAGCTAGAACTCAAACGTGTTGGGGAAGGGTCTAGAAGCTCCAGGCAGGCAAACTATCCAGAAAGTCAATGCCTCTGACTTGAGGAAAAGCAAGGACTTCCACAGCCAGGGTTCATCTCCTCCCAGAGCTGATCTGGGGAACAAATGCAAAGCTCAGCCCTGACAGACACCTCTGCAGTGCTTCCATGTAGATTTGGCCACACAATTGTCTGTGTCCACACAACCTTTGTGTGTCTCTGCCTGTATGTGCCTCTTTATGTGGGCCTACATGTGCAGCTACACTTATGGGTCTGTTCATGTTGATAGACATGTGTCTAGGCAGGTGTGTCTTTGCACACACATATATTTTACCATTCACCTTTGTGGCTCCATCATCACAATGTCGACTTCCAGGAGAGCTTGTTCACACAGGTGTGTGTGTGTGTGTGTGAAAGACTGTGCCAATGACAAGGGATGTGTGAGTGTGCTCATGAGAACATATGCCCACAAAGAGGGATGTGTGTGAGTGTGTATGTGAGGAGGTGAGTGTATGAGTGTGTGTGCCGTGAGCATGTGCACTGCATATATGTATGTACACATGTACGTGTGTCTGCTTTCCCGGGGCCAAGGGAAATGTTCTCACCCCGGCCTCGCCGTGCTCTAGCCCTCACTCGTCTCTCTGGTCCAAGAATTTGACCCTTTCCTCTCTATTTTATAGCCAGATTATGACCCCTGGAAAAGGGGTCTTTATTATGGAACCACTTGAGACAATCTAAATGGAAATGGGACAAAAAAAGTACTGCCACTCCCTGGACACATTGTTCCTAATGTGGGTCTTCAGAACCTACCAAGAACCCCTAGCTGCGGTTTTCTAGCCTAGGCACAAAGGGCACAGGACAGACTGGGTTTGGGGAAGGGTGGGCAGGACAAGGGTGAGCTGAGCTGGGCTGCAGTGGGCCCTCCCAAAGGCCTGTGCAGAGATGGCAGTCAGGAGCCTTGGCATCAGGTCCAGCTGCCTGTGGATATCCTTTGTGACTTTGAGCAAGTTCCGCCCCTCCCTGAGCCTCTGTTTCCCCAACTGTGGGATGGAGAAATGAATAAACCTATTGTAGATTGACATGGAATTCTGGGACACTGAAGACGGACAGGCCTTCTGGGGGTCAATTGGGCCAATTAACTCATCTGCCTACTCAGGAATCTAAAGTCCAGAGAGGGTAAGGGACTTGCCTAGGGTCACCCAGCAAGAGACAAAAAAAAAAAAAGCAGCTCTATTGCAGCTAGCAGTCGAGTCCATGGGCCTCAGGTCTAGCCCAGGCTATGAGATATGACAGCCCAAACTTCTAGGATTCATCAAGGATCTGGACCCCTTCAGTTTACCAAGGGACATTATTGCACATATAACTTCTCCAAACAATGAGAACAACAGAGGAAAACAGGACCGTGAAATAGTAGATGTAGACATAAGGAAGGCTTCCAGGTGTTTCAAATGGGGAGTTGGAGGGTTTCCCCTATGCTCCTATAGAGAAAGCTAATAAATTTACAAGTGACAAACAACCCTGAAACTGGGGACACCCCCTGACACTGACCGTATAGAAACAGGCCTAGGTCCAGGTTGCACAACTCAATATCAAGTCCTTGATTAACAGTTGACTGTAGTGTGTGACCTTGAGCTCCTTCAACTCTTGGGCCTCAGTCATCCTAGCTGTTCTGGGGAATAATAAAGTGTGATGTCAAGCCCTGAGTTCAAATCTTGGCTTCTTTGCTCTGTGAAAGCCTCGCTGCACCTGAATTTCTCCAGTTCATACGGTTGCTCTGACGCGCACCTCAGATAAGCAAGTCTGCAGTAGGCGTTCAAATCCTCTCCTTCTCAAGTGTGACCAGGTAGTAGTGGCTGGCAGAGAGTCAACAATTGGCCAGTGAGGTGACCTGTGGGCAGGACGGTTGTAAAATGCTGGGGCCTGGTGCAAAATGCAAATGAGAGCCCCTTGTTCAAAATTAAGAATTTCAAGGTGGTGGAAATAGAGCATTAAGCCAAGCACAGGGCTCCTGAGTGTGGAGTCATATGCCCTGGGGTATCTGTGGGGGTTCAAACCCAGCTCAGGGGAAGAGGGTTGAAGCCCTTCCATTGTGGCTTGTACAACTGTGAGCAGAGCCATTCCCTGCCCCACCCGCTCCAGGCCCGCAGCTGGGATCCTGACCACCCGGCCCTGCTACTCTCAGTGGCCATGGAAGGCGGCATAAAAGCCTGACTGTTGTTCGCCTCGTTATGCCCGTTTTTATCTCATGCCATGCATACAGCACATAGTTGATTTCTTTCCGCACAGGGCCACACTTTTTTTCTTTTCCAAGGGCGATGCTGGAAAGCCATGTGGCTTTTATTGCTGGCAGGAATGTCTGAGGCGTTCCTTCGCCACCACATGAAATGGAGCTGTAATCTTCATCTGCGTAAGAACAAAGCCCCCGGTCTCCTCCGAGCCATCGGTCTCTGAGATTAATTAAGGCTTCACAAGGACTGACAGTCATTAGGACCTTTTTGGGGAGGTGGAAAATCCCTACTGGGGCCTCTGGGCCCCGGGAGCCACTGGGTGGGTGGTGTTAGCTGGACAGCCAGCCAGTGGGAGGCAGCCCCTGGCCCAGACTGTGACCTTGACTGACAGTCTTCTCCTTCTGGGCCTCCTTTCCTCCATTTGATGAAGAGAGGCTTGGGTCAGAGTTTGTTGAGTCTGATGATTCTTTTGCCAGGATCCTAACTCTATTCCATGATTGTAATTGCAAGCGCCTGATTGTGGTCCATGAGAACAGAGCACAGTGGTCAGGAACGTGGGCCCTGGGGCCAGGCTGCCTGGTTGGAAGCCCAGCACCAACGCTTCCCAGTTGTGTGGCTTTGGGCAAATTACTTCACCCCCTGTGCTTCAGTTTTCTTGCCTGTAAAGTGGGGTGATAACCATAGCTACCCATAAGAATGCTGTGGGGCCTGGCTGATTGTAAAGTATGGAACAGGGCCTGGGACATAGTAAGAGCTCAATTGTTGTCAGTAATGATTAATAGAGCCCAAGATTCTAATCCATGGTTCCAGTCCTGTTTCAAGAATTGGATTCTAACTGGCTTCTATTCTTGCCACCTGATTAAGGCTTGGAGGTGCTGATTCCAAGGCCCTATTTGAACGCAGAAATCCTGCTGTCCTTCCTTCACTGTAGGGTATGCAAGAAGTCATACCCACTCTGGGGAGCCCCTTCTCTTGACCCCTACCAGGGATGAAGCTCCATCCTGGGCTTGAGGAAAGGGCATACTCTTCCCAGAAGCCTCCTAGGGCTTCAAGCTACACAGGTCCTTCTCACTGCTTCCCCCCCCCCCAAAAAGCAGTTCTCTGATTGGATGGCTCTGCAAGTAGCTCTGTGCCCACCCACTGCTAGGAGTCTGAGGCCCAGTTGAGCAGAGAGTCAAGTTGCTTAAAGGACACTTGAGATCTTATTTTATTTGAACCTCTCAGGTTCTGAGGCCCAGAGAGGAGAAGCTCTTTACTCAGGGTCATGCAGCTCTAAAGGACAAAAAAGGAAGGCAGGAACCAGTATTTGTTAGGAACTACCATGATTTTTGATTCATAGTAACCCTGTGATAGAGTAGAACCCCCACATAGGGTTCCTTGTGTACTTTGCCCACCCTACCGAGGAAGGCTGAAATAAAAGGCTGAAGGAGCCCCTCACTGAAACCTGCAAAAACTTTTACAAATAACTTGTTTCCCTACAACACCACAACCCTGCAAAGCAGAGGTTACTCATATTCTCCATTAAATGGGAAGAAACTGCTAAGAAGTGAAATGATTTGCCCACAACCACATAGAAAACCATGGGGTGGAATTCTAATTCGAACCCAGGTCTCCTGGTTCCCAGGTCTTAGAGAGCCAGAAGCCAGGACTTCCAAACAGAAGGGAAGTGTTCAGTTAGAGCCTCTGGGGTATGTTGGGGGAGGGAGGGCACAGGAAACAAAGGCTGCTGGGCCAGGTACTCCGCTGGCCAGCCCACAGCTGGGAGGTTTAAGAATCTGGCACCTTCTGAGAGGCTCATCCAACAGAACCGATCCAGACATGGATGAGAAGGGAGGCTGGAGACTCTATCAGCAACCCTAACTCCTTCTGAGCAAAGAATGTATAAGTATGGGTAGGAGAAGGCAAAGAATGCCAACTCTTGATTCAATACCTTTTGTATGTCAGACATATGCTGAGTATCCTGTTAGCCTCATAATTAAAATACCTGTTGTTGTTGTTAGGTGCCACTGAGTTGATTTTCAACTCATAGTAACCCCATGACAGAATAGAACTGCCCCATAGGGTTTCCTAGGCTTATTTTCTACCCCCCATTGTCTGAGTCTCAAAGACTTGAAGCCACGTGTTTAACCAAAGTAAATGGCAGAGCAAGTTTCAAACTCAGGCCTGGTTCTGACCTCCCTCTCCCCAATTCTACCCAGCCCATCCGTCTGGAATCATTTTTATTTTATTAGAAAGAGAGCTAGTCTTGGGTCTCCTGCTCCTAGGAGGCCAAAGTTGGTCTTCAGGGGCCTTTTGAGGAGGAGTTAGAGAGAAGAGAACCTCAGCCAAGTCCTGACAATAGTCTGTTGTGTGATTTGAGACA
Organism: Orycteropus afer afer; assembly: GCF_000298275.1. Lineage (NCBI taxonomy): Eukaryota > Metazoa > Chordata > Mammalia > Tubulidentata > Orycteropodidae > Orycteropus > Orycteropus afer. The sequence goes on along the minus strand of NW_006921618.1, from coordinate 11,536,226 downwards.
AGTCCCTTCTGCTGTCTGGGTGTCTGTGGCTGGGGACAATGAGGGGCTGGAAGCAAGTTTTCCAATTTCTGAAGGTTCGAGATAAAATGCTGACGGACCTTGGGGAAGGGCAATAGATCCTAAGTGACCCAAGGCCACACCCCATCCTCAGTTGTCAAAACATGGCATTGGGAGTGAGATTACCTAGCCTGAGTGTGACCAGGTCAGGGCAGATCCCACCCACCCGGGAGGGGCCAGGCAGGTCTAGGGACCAGAAAGGGTAGGAGCTGAGAAGGCTCTGAGTCATCACACAGTCCAACAGCTTCTGCTGGCTTCACAGACAAGGAAAAGGCTCAGGGCACAGAGGTCCACCAGCAAATGACATTAGCTACACAAGTAATGCTGGAACTCAGGCCTCCTGACCCCTGTACCAACGAAAGCCAAGGCAAGCCTTGGGCCCCAAAACCTAACAGGAGGAGCACTCTCAACGCTGCCCTAGACATGGTTCATTTATGTGGCACATACTACATGCTACCTGTCCTGGAAGAAGTGCAGCCAGAATGTTCTTTCTTTGGAAGTGAGAATAGCCAGACCTACTTTGGTCACATTGTCAGAGGGACCATTCTCTGGAGAAGGATGTCATGCTTGGTAAAGCAGAGGGTCAACGAAAGGCCTTCAACAAGATGGATTGACATGGTGGCTGCAGCGATGGGTTCAAGTACAGTAGGGATTATGAGGCTGGCACAGGACCAGGCAGTGTTTCCTACTGTTGTATATAAAGTCACTATGAGGGAGCTCTGGTAGCATACTGCCGAAGGCACTTGACTGCTAACCAGAAGGCTGGTGGTTCAAACCCACCAGCCACTCCTCGGAAGGAAGATGGGGCAATCTACTTTTGTAGTGATACTGCCTCGGAAACCCAAGGAAGGGTCACTATAAGTCCGGTCCGACCCGACAGCACACAACAACATGAGTCGGAGATGACTCGATGGCACGTAAGAAAAACAACCACTACTACATGCTACGGGTTTTTAAATATCTCCCTAACATCTTATAATGTAGTTGGTAGTACTGGTCCCATTTTACAGATGAGACACCTGAGGAACAGAGAGATTAGACACTTTGATCAGGACCACACACATAAGTCATCAGGAAAGCTGGGACCTGAACCCAGACAAGCTGTGCTGCTCTTAACCACGACAGTCCTTTGTCTCTGCCTTCCTCAGCTCCCCACCTTCATTGCAGCCCTGGCCTCAGGACGATGATGATGGCAATAATAATAATAGTACTCAGGTGTTCAGGAGATGCTAGGCTTTACATACCTGATCTCACTTCAGCCTAGCCTTAGCACATCCCCTCTTTGAGCCTCATTTTCCCCTTCTGCAAAATGGACAGAATGAAATCTCTATACTGAAGAGGTGGCATAAGTGTTATCAGTGATTGGGGTGGAACTCCCAGCGCTCAGCAGGCATTCAGTAAACTAAGACAGTTATTATGCATAAACCAAAAGCAAGGGCTGTGGCATCACCAGTGGGGTGTGGCGGTGGCGGACTGCGCCAGCTGACTCCGTCAGAGGGGATAACACTAAATGACTGTCTCTAAAATTATTTCTGTGCAGTGTTTCAGCAGTTATTTATTGTTCTTGTAAAAATATTGCTGTAGTTAGTTATTAACAACAAAAAAACATATACCAACAAGGTTAAAATTCTGCTAATTTACTTTTTGAACCTTATACGGTGCTCAGGCAGGAGCTATCACCATTACCCAATTGCACTAACTCTTTGAATCACGTGGTTTCATCCGCACATGCTGTTGTTTTCATTGCTACGTGTTTTCACAGTTGCTGATTTTGTCGCATATTTTGGTGTTTAACTACAATATAGTGGCAAGTAGTATTTGTGGACCTATATTAATAACTTTTTTTTTGAGAATGTAGTAGTAATAAAAGGAAGAGCAGAGAAATAAAAAGGCTTCCATTCAGTTACTAATAAAATTGTAACTCAAGGTAGATTTTACAGAACAATTTTGTTGTTAGTATTCATATGAAAAAGAAATGGTGCATTTAAGCAACTTACAACTATATTTATCACATATTAGTCTATGATTAAAATTGATCATAAACATTACTAAGACGTCTGTATGGTCTGGTACGGAAGGAGGTCCATTGAAGGGGGGAAGGTGTGACCTCACTTGGTGACACCAACCCTAGGAGGACCAACTGGTGGAAGCCGGAACCAGACCCCTTTTCTCTGGCTTCTGTTAGAGCTGATTCCTCCCCTCTGTGCCAGGCCGGGGGTCCCAGGCGCTCCAGCGCACTCCCTGTCCTTCTCCTTCCCTCCCGACTGGGTTCCTCCACAAAGGAGGGGGGGGCGCTGGGTTGGAGGAGAGGTCACTGAGTAGACCAGTCTGGGGTCCCGTGGGGAACCAGCCAGCACCTGGATACACCATACACCTGCACCCCCATCGTTCAGATGCGGACACTAAGACCCTGAGGGGGGTCGCAGCCGACTCTGCCATTTCCCCTCGGGCACAGGCCTTGGGGTCGAGTCTGGCTGCCTCTGACCAGGAGGCGGTGCTCCAGATCCCAACGCACTCGCCTGGACCTGGCTGAAAGACTCTTCGCGGAAGGCGGAGATCAGGCAGGGACTCATTCTGTTCTCTCGCTTCTTCCTCGGTGACCTGGGCCATGTCTCTCTCCTGTTCTTGGCCTCAATGTTCCCATGTGTAAATCGGGAACTACTGTTGAGCCTGCCTCATCGCTTGCAGGTTCTGTGGAAGAGATAGGGGTGGGCCCTCCTGAGTGACCCTGGCCGGCCCCTTTCAGTCCCTGGATTCCCTTTTTGAAGGGTCCGTTGATTTCCAAGCCCCCTGGCGGTCGGCTGCTTGTTGTTGTTATGTGCCATCGAGTCAGACCGACTCATAGTGACCCCTCCTTGGGTTTCCGAGGCAGTATCACTATGGAAGTAGATTGCCCCATCTTTTATGGCTTCTGGCTCTCCACAGCGGCTACCAACAAGCTCCATCACCATCGTAACAGTTAATGTTGAAGATATATGTGTATAAATCCATTGCCTTGGTGTCAATTCTGACATATCAACTCCCCATGCGAGTGGAACTGCCCATAGGATTTCCAAGGCTGTAATCTTTAGGAAAGTTGATTGTCATATTCTTTTTTTCCCACAGAGCATGGAAGCCGACCTTGAGGTTAGCAGCCGAGCACTTAATCACTGCACCACCAGGGTTCCTTTGTACATGCATATGTGTGTGTATACATATGCTGTGCATTGCAAATGACTTGATGGCACCTAACAACAACACGTATCTGCCTCTTACATCAATTACTCGACAGGGGACAGGGCAGGGGCCACCAGTACCTTAGCTCCTCAAATTTTATATTGGATCTGGCTTTTAGCCTGCTCTCGTCCTCAAAGGCTCCTCTGCGGGAGAAAGACAAGGCAGTTTGCTTCCGTAAAGATTTACAGCCTTGGGAACCCTATGGGGTAGCTATGAGTCGGAATCAACTCGATGGCAGTGGGTTTGCTTTTGGTCTTGGTCCTCAACAGAGACTGGTAAACTTTAGGCAACTTTCCTCTTCGGTATAACATGTGCCACATATGATCACTGTGAGGGCAACTGAATGATGAACGATGCGAGTAAAGTCCAAGCACAGTGCTTGGTGCAAGACAAAACCTCAGCAATGGTAGCTGTCACTGTTCTCCCTTTACCGGCCAGGGGAGCGCAACCAGGCTCAGAGAAGTGCAGACGCATGGGGAAAGTCACCCAAACGGGCAATGGCAGGTCCAGTAGCGGTGTCCTAACCAATCTCCATAATTGCACACTTTCCCTCTTGAACATCACAGGTTCTCCTGAAGTGGACAGGAGGGATGGCCCCAGAGGTAGCATCCCCCCCCCGAGTGTCCCAACCTCTCAAACTAGATATATTACCATTTTTCACTGATTATAAGATGAGCATTTTATATATAGGTGAGTCCTAATTTAATTAGTAGCATTTCTTTCTTCTTCTTTCCCATCAGCCAATTGATGGCATTTTAGATACAATACCCACTCCCCAAAGAGGGAACCTTTAATCCCAGTGGTGAAATGGAGGGATGAGAATTACCTCCATTCACAGTAGAGGAAATGGCTCAATGAGAGGCAAGGACTTGCCCGGTGCCCCACCTAGAGTTGGAGGGCGCTGGGCAGAGAGCCGTTTCCTTACAGCTCCCTGGGGGGTAGGGGTAGGGAAAGCCAGAGGGCGAAACCTTCAGCTTCTAGAGGAGCGTTGTCCAAAATATTTGCTGGACTGGGGGCTCCTTTGGTACTAGAGATAAAGGGGAGCAATGCCTTCTGTGGGGAGGGGGAGCAGTGGCTGACTCTTGCTACTTAGGAAAGTGTCCGTTGGGGGATCCAGTAGTTTTTCAGAGTGAGGGTCTAGGATCTGAGAACCTAAGGGAGGGTGAGTCGTCAAGATCCAAACCAGGGTGGCCCTGTGATGGTTACTGGAAAACCCTCCGGCTAAGTGACTTTGCCTAAAGCCAGATCACAGATGGTTCCTACCTCCCCCAGGAAGACCCAGCAAACCAAGGGGGGCAGGACCACCTAGAGCTAGGCAATGAGACATTTCACAGATAGGAAGTGTGAGGCCCAGACAGGGAAAGGGACTTGCCAAAGGACCCCTCAAGGAATGAGAGAGCTTATTGTTTCATAATAACAACAGCTTGCATGGGTGGAGCACCCCCTATATCCCAGGTCTGTGCTAAGCACTTCACATACAGCAATTCTATGAGGCTACTATTGTTTCCCCCACTTTACAGATGAAAACAACTGAGGCATGAAGAGGTTTTAAACGATTTCCCCAAGATGGAAACAATTTCCCCTTAGGTGGCAGAAAAATACAAACTCGGGCAGCCTTAACCCCATATGCTAGGAAAAGGGGTTCTCTCTCCACAACCATGGACCTCGCAGAAGGTTCTCCAGAGCACACATGTCCATTCCATGGTTGGGCACATTGGGGCATCCCTGTTCCTACCCAGGTACCAGGAGGAATCAGACCTGCCTTTGGAAGCTCTTTGTCCAATGGGGAGACAAGTGCTAGCACCTCACGACCACAAACGCACTCAAGTGCACTTGCAGACACCCTTGGGAGGCAAGCAGCCAGCTGGACGCCTGTCTGTCATACGGTTGTTCTGACCCTGCATATCCCTTCTTTGCAGAGAAGGGCTGGGGTAGAAGTGACCCCCAGAACTGGGTCCTGTAGGCCCCAAGTTGGGGTCCCAGTTTACCCGATTCTAGGCCAAGACAGGGGAGGGAAGTGTCCTGACTGCCAAGACCTTTCCTTGCTGCAGACAATTTGAGATGGGGACCAAATGATAGAGGCAGGCAGTTGGTCCATCAGTCCTGCAGAGAAGGAGAGGAGACTTCTGTCTATCCACAATGAGATGGGAGAGGGCATCGCGGCATTGCCCAGGTAGCGTGTGGGCAGCTGTTCCTCTGTCAAAACGGTAAAAAAGAGATGGCCCTTTGTCTGCCTGTCCCCTCATGGGGAAGAAGCAGATTGGCCATCAGTGGATATTGGGAAGGGCTGGCCTGCTCTTTTGTGCCACTCCCCTCCGCCTCTTCCCAAAGGAACAGGAAAAGACTGTGCAAAAAGATCGATCCTGCTGGTCAGAGGGAGCAGGGAACCTCAGTCTGTCCGAGAGGGGAAGAGAAAGGGTCCTTTCTTTGGAGGTGGGGAGAGCCGCCTTCGGTTTGACAGAAAGCTGTCAGTTGTCCAGGCGTAGAGGCACAAATTTTGAGGAATTGGCAAGCTGTCTGTCCAGAAAGGGTAGCTCATAGGAAGCGTCCCGCCGTGCCTGGACGCGAGGACCGCAGCTGGCGTACATCTGTGCGCTGGACCGATCTGGGCAACTGCAAGGGTCCAAGGCGCAGGTTCCAACTAGCGGTGGCGCCCGGGACTGCTCCTGCCCCGGCGGCCCCTGCGACCTCCGGCTGGGGCACCAAGCGCCAACATCCGCGCTTCCTGGCTCTGGCGCCCACAGGCAGCGGGCGCCCTCCCGAGGGCCGAACCCCGCCGGGTCCCGTGCCACGTTCCGGGGCCCGTGGAAGCCCCATTCCCTGGAAACCCGTTCACAAATCCGCGGCGAGTGGAAGGAAGACATCGGGCGCTGGGGAAAAGGAGGGCGCGGGTGCAAACCGAAACCACCCTACAAATCGAATTCCTCAATCCCAGAAGTAGCCAGGCCTGGCCCACAGACACTCGAGGGCAGCAGGCGGTGCCCGTCCTCCCTGGTCCCCAGCCCTACCTGGCCACGAGCGGTGGGCTTTTCCACGGGAAGCTGCCCTTGCCAGGCGCTCTGAGGCCTGGATCCCTTGCTCTCCTCATTCTGCTGCGCTTGCAAAGGCTCCCAAGTGCCCATGGGCCTTGGCCCAGGCGATCCGCCACTCCTAGGCATAGATGATGTTAAAGGATCCAGTAAGGGCCCCTCACTGTCCCAGCTTTCGAAATGGTCTGAGAGGGGGGACTGAGATCCTGAGTGGGGAAAGGGCCAGCTCTGCTGGTGGTCGGCGTTGGGCCAAACCCATCTGTCCTGGAGCGCACGCGAGGATTGATTTCGTTTGGCTACTACGAAATAGCGTGGACAAGACAGGGGTCGATCCAGGCTAGGCTCTGATAGTCGCTGTTAGGTCTTTTGCTTTTTTGCCCAGGAAGTTTGGAATTCGTCGTTTGCACCTGTCAAACGCCGGGGGCAACGAAATTCCAACCCAGTCTCCAAAGCGTCGGGGAAATCGGGCGCGCTTTCATTCCAGAGAGTCCGGGGAGCTCATCTGTGTCTATAATCCGGAATAAGTGGGGACTTGATCCTTTTGGTGGCCCTCCCTTTTGTGTCCCGTTCTTAGGCCCGCTAGCCTCGCCTGGGTCGCGGGTGAGGAGGCGGCGGTTTCCCCCGAAGTCCCGGGAGTGATTGGGGCCCGTGGCAGGGAGTGAACGCCGAGCCCCAGGGCTTGGTGCGCAGACAGTGCCTTGTCAGAGCTGTCCGAGTCCCTGCGGCGCGGCCATGGGGCCCACGGATCCTGGAAGACGTGCGCTCGGACCCGTGGGTGCCATGTTCCAACCACATGGAGGATGAGAACTCTCTTCTCTGGAATCGAGCATTTAACTTTGCAGTCAGTCCCGCGTTCTCTGCCGCTGGCTTCCATCCACGGACCCGCATCCTCCTCCAACCATTCAGGAACTCGGTTGCATGCGCGGAGGGAAAAAAAATAAAAAATAAAGTCAGGGTCAAACGCTTGCGGTTTTCAGGCCCCATCGTGTTTTTCAGGCCGCCACAACGAAGAACGACGCAGCGAGGCCTGCGCGATCCTGAAACTTTTTTTGCGGGGAGAGTGGAGAGAAGCGCGGTTAGTCGCCCGGAGCCGGACGCGGGCCCGTGGGCGGCTTCCCCTCCCTCTGGGCCCAGGTTGGCACCGGGGGCCCCAGAGACCCGAGCCAGAGCCGGCTGCTCAGAGCTCGGAGCTGCAGAAGGGCTGGCGCGCTGCCCTCGGCCGGGCCCAGACGGCGCGGCATCTCCTGTGCAGCGGAGGCTCTTGGTTCAAAATAATTTACTGGACGGGGGATGGGGAGCTTCTTTTAGGCGGCTCCCCGCTGAGTGTCACTAGCCTTGGGGCCCACGCGGCCCCTAGCTGAGGATGGAGGCGTCACAGGCCTGGGGCTGCTAGAGTTCGGGAAGCTGCGGCCGCGGCCAGCGGGGAGGGGAAGAGGAAAGGGGGACCGCAGGCCCCGCGCGCCAGGGGAGACGCCACCATGGTGCCTTTTGTAGGTCCCGGACGCTTTAAACAAATTTTCAGCGTCGTTCCGAGCTCCGCAGAACTCTCCAGGGGCCCTCAGCTACCGCACGGGGGCCTGCGACTCTGGCGTCCTCGGGGGGCGGGTCTGCTGGAGGCCCCGCCTTCTCCGTTGGGCGGCTTTTGGCGGTCCGGGTCCTCCCTCAGCGAACGCCACCAAGGTGCCCGCGAGGGGGGCTCCCATTGGCTG